>NC_090923.1:1220125597-1220431309 GCF_040938575.1 Ambystoma mexicanum
CCTGCGTCTCCTCCGTGCGGCCGGTTGTAGTTGGTGTTCGTCTTCCTCTTGGAGTTGGAGCACTTGCAGCGCTATCAGGTCCCCCAGGGCCAACATCGCGAGTCCTGCCGGTAGCATTTCGGTGTGGTTGTGGGAGGAGACTGGCTGTGCAATTCATGTGTTTTCAGGCTGTATGGCCTCCACCTGTGGTGATTCATTCCACCTGTGCAAACTGCTCTCCCCTTTGGCCGAGCACGTCACGCGCACAACGCTGCAATTCGGGGAATGGTATCTTGCTATTGCTATCATGTATTTGTACCCGATGGGCGTGTTGGATTGGTTGTCATGTTCATTCGGCTATGGTCCCATTGTTTCCCATTCCATCTGTGCAGTCGCGAACAGACTTGTGAAGGGTCAGTGGAACGTAGTACTCGAGTAACGGTGGGCCCTCATGCATCACTGTACCGAGTTGCAACGACGGGCGGGGCGTCCCATTCGTGGGTGAAGGCAGTTGCCATTTTCACACACAGCCGCACTCGATGGAATAATTAGGGATTTCAAACGGCCACAGATGCCTTTTCGACGTGATGTTGCAAATGAGGAATTCGAAGGGCGGCGCTTTCGGTTATCAGCTGGCGGCGAGGAGATGCCCACAGGTCTGACTGCAAATATAACGTTCTATTGTTCAATGTCCTTGAGACAGGGCCCATGGCGAGGGAGCAATGATTGATATGAATAGTTTGGGATGCGCATTAGCTACGTGGGCGATGAGGCCGGCCGTTCCAAAATACATGTTACTTCACAACACTGGAAATACGGGCTGGGGCACTGTGGATTTTGCAGGCTGCATAACGCACAGACTCAATGGATGTTTCTAATGTCATGTGAGTAATTATTCAGGCGTTTTGATCCCGGGATGAGGGAATGATGAATGGATGCATGGGCAGGTGATTTGATACAGAGTTTGCCATGTACAGGGCTTCTTGGGATCTATCCGCCTCCCCTACGCTATGTGATGCAGGCCTGCCATAGTGGGACCATCGTCTATCTGGCCTTGTTGAGCCCTCCCTGTCTCGAGGCGCCCTCAGACACTTGTGTCCATGCACGTTGACATTCCCATCTGATGGATTCTGTTTTGACAGACGCATGCACAGGTACACTCGTTAGTGATGGTGTTTGCACCTCGATATAGATGGTTATGAGTCGCAAGTGGTTTTGGGGTGGTGATGATCCTTTTGAGTGGGCTAGCATGCATATGGCTGTGGATTTCGTGTGATCATTGAAGTGAGTTGTTCGAATGTAGTTCTGATGGCCATTCTGTTCTTTTTCTTTTCTTCTGGTTGACAGGTATCTCCTCCCCTTTTGCCACTGCCATCTGTATGCCACTCCTGCAGATGGATTTTACTCCCGACACCTGCTGCTTCGTGTTAATCGGTGGAGCAGCATTACGATCTTATGGGACGATCGCCAATGGCCCACATGCCCTTACGCAGTACTGGTGTCTCGGAGCAACATTTCGGCCTTTCAGCTGGACTAGTGCCTCCCCATTGGGACAGCCCTGCGGTTCTGTGCGCTTCCATGTTGCCTTTTCGTACGTGAATGTGGCTCTGTGTACCATGGGGGTACAGGGCGACACACAAGTAGTGGCTGGTCATTTCTTGCGGATGCAGCCCACAATGGTGATTAGTGTTTTGGAGTTCATGGCCTGATGGCTGTATGGGCTTGGTGTCTTTGATGTGCATAAATTGCTATTCTGATTTGGCCCGTGTAGCGTTTTTCTTTGCAAGTGATGTGGCATATGCCTATTTGGGGGGCGATGTATTGTGAGGAGATCTGCATTGGGTTCCAGCTTCGGGGTTTAGTTGCGTGGTACTGTACTGGGCGCGTTTGCCTACTAAGCCCGTGAGGTCAGGGATGGGGGCTGCCTATATGACAGTTTGAATGTTGTCATGCTCAGGGGCGGGGGATTGGGTTTTGTGTAACAGATGCCGGTCAGCCAGGTGGACTGGTGGAATGATGTGATTTTCGGAATGTTGCTGGGCACAGGTGCCTGTGTTTGCGTGCGTTTCTTGGCGGGGGACTGTGGTCATGTCCATTGGGATGGCTTCTGTATTCGTGCCATCTGTGACCTGCAGCTCCCATTGGCCCCTCTTGTGTTGCTTTTGTTCGTTGGCATGCATGGGTGCTTTGTACATTTCAATGGTTGCATTGTGACTTCATTGCACCTACAGGGAGTTGTACTTTGTGGGCAGGGAGCGGTGTACAGGCACTCAGTGGGGCCGTTTACGGTTGATTCGCGATGCCGTACTTCTCGCCATGGCGGAATGGTACATTCCGCCATGCCTGATGGCGTTAGGTACATGTCCGCTAGGGTCGGAATTGGCGTACCGTTGCACCATGGTGGTGTTTGCGGTTTGGCATGGCGCGCGCGCGCGTGCTTGGTGCAGTTAGCGTTGGCGTTCACTACGGTGTCGCTAATGGCTTCGTACTTTGCGGTGACGGGTCATAGTCGCACCGAGCGCTATTCGATGGCGGTATTGCATTTCCGCCATCGTTTTTCGATTTCCGCCAGGGTCGTAATGAGGGCCACTGTCTTTATTTTGGTTGTTATGAAAATGGAGCAGTGTGGTTTTGTCCCCTTTAAGGATGTGTCATGACTTGGCTCCCAATAAAAGGAGCCTAAGCCGGCACTTGCGTTTAGAACGACTGCAGACTCCAAGAATGGCACTTCTGTCTCAGCATCTCATTATTGGGCCTGCAGGCTGATGTTGTGATTGGTTCCATGTGATTATTCTGCCTTTAAAACACGGAGTAATCACTATTTTGGGGGGTTTGACCCCTCAAACTCCCCTTTCCTCCAGCACAACACGGGACACAAACACACATGCACTCGCTCACCCGCCCCCTCACTCCCACCCATTAAACACTCTTCCCCGACCCCCCCCCCCAGTAAACAAACTCAACAAACAAATGCACCAAAACACACGCACACACTTTCTTCCCAGCACCCTCCCCACTAAAAACACGCAGCATACACACAGGCACACTAACACTTCAAACGTCTTCACCTGCCCTTCCCTCCTGCCTGTCAGCCTCTGCGCGCACTCGTGTGCGGTAGGGGCACGACAGTTAAGATTTAGAAAGACAGCGCTGAGCGTTCGCAGAGCGGTCTTTTATTTTCGGGCAAACAAAAGAGATATTTTCACTCCATATTGTGTGATCACGGTACTGTAGTCCCCAATGATCTGGGGGCTCCCAGATCAGTATGTGTAACCTGGGTGCCCCAAGGTCACTGTCCACTCGTGTGCCCACGGCTCCATCCATTAGTCGGGGTGACCCCAGCAATGCAATCCTCAGCTGTGTGACTATGGCAGTATCCTTGTGTGGTGGGTGCCTTCAGCACTGATCGGGCTGGCCTGTTTGACGACAGGTCCAGCCCACAACATCCACCACAACAACTATGCCCTCTGAAAGCCATGAGGAACTAAGATGAATATAGAAACCGGAATGGAGGCAAGCCAGTAGAACACAAAAAGCATAACTATCAAGTGATCCATCGCGTGTCAGTGATTCCCCGCCGGTCCTCCCGCCATCACCATCCAGAGGGGTGTGTGTCCTTACCGAGTGAGTCTCAGATCCTGTGGTGGCTGGATTAAAGACCATCCAATTATAGTTTGATTAGTCAGCGCCTTCCCTTTTCTAAGTCCTACGAATTCAATTTCCGATTCAATCAACCTGTACCCAGCGGTACTCCGCCTTCCACACAGTCCCCCCTTCAACTAGCCAAGCTGGAATCTCGCATACCTCCCGTAAGTAAACAAACATGGAACGGCAGGGTGTGGAATTCTACAGCTGTAGAGTTCCACACCAGAGCCTGGCATATATTACAACACTTCTCCCCCCTTTACTCACATAACAATACACACCACAAACAAAACCGAACACCACGAACCCAGAAAGAAAGGAAAGACTAAGAAGGAAAAGAAAGAAAAGGACAGGGAAACAGAAGAAAGGAAAACGGGCTGCAAGGGACTTAACGTGCAATTGCACCCACAACATGTTCATTGTATTTAGAGGGAAGTTTCCTCTCTCTGGCCGGATAAGTCTTATGCTTTCCTGAAACAGAGTCACCCTCGCTAGGGGCCAACACTGTTGACGCTATACCACCTGGATTCATGGCTGCTAATTCTGGATTCATGGCTGCTAATTATGCACCACCTCGATCCACCCCTCTGGTACCCGCCGTCTCAACAAAAAGGGAACCGGAACAGCGTCAGGGTCACAACAACTCAATGGCGCTTCAACACCAACCACGCCCGGACCATTAGGATCAACTGTAACGGGAGGTACCACATCATGAAAACCCCCGCCAGAACCAACATGAATACCACCGCCACGTAATGTAACGCTTGCACCTGTGGGATTTCTGTCTCCACGGAATACACCACCCCTTTCCACAACAGCTACCCGCCTAAGGCTCCACCTGGAACCATCATCCAGCTTCACATATCCACGCCCTGTTTTGGCCACCATACGTGGTTGTATGTACTTACTAAGTCCCTTAGCCACAAACCTCGGGTTTTTATTACAACCCGATCTCCTACTTCTACATGTAGAGGTTTCCTGCATCTTAACTGCCCCTGCCAGAAAGACGCTTGCTTCTGTCAAACCCTATCCAGAACTTTTTGCATGTCTACTTGCGACCGGGTACCTCCACCCAGCACCGGAACTCTCAATTTAGAACCAGGCTTCCTCGCCCACATAAGCTCGAACGGAGAAAAACCTGTGAGTGCAGAAGGAGTCACTCTGTAAGCCTTAAGAGCTTCCGAGACCACACTGCTCCAAGGAAGACCATTAGCAAGAGCTAACTGTATGGCCCCCTTCACAAAACGGTTCATGCGCTCCACTAGGCCGTTGGCTTCTGGATTATACAGGGACACCATATGGTGGCGGATTCCCAAATTCTTGAAAAACTCCTGCACCACACCCGACACAAATTGCGCCCCATTGTCTGTAACTACACCAGCAGGAATGCCCTCCCTGTCAAAAACAGCAGAAAGAAACTCCACCACCTTCTCAGACGTCGCAGATGACAAAGCTGTAACGTCTACCCACCTAGAAGTATAGTCCACCATCACGACAATGAATCTCAAACCACCCCCCAAGGAGTCTATGGGACCCATTATATCGACAGCTACTTTGGACCACACATCCTCAGGAATCTCCACAGGGTAGACTGGCTGGGAAGTGGGCTCCTTGATCTGATCACTAGCCAAACACGCTGCACAATCCTTAACTACTGCTTCAACGTCATCATCCATCTTGGGCCACCAGTACACCTCCCTCAGCCTTCTTTTGGTCATGGACCTTCCCAGATGTCCCTCATGAGCTAGAGCCACAAGTCTACCCTTGAGCGATTCAGGGGGAATCAACCTTAAACCCCTGGCGACACCCCAAGGACCCTCAGATAATTCCTGCCACACATGGCCATAGAGCCTGGATAACTCCTCACTGCGGGTACCGCTCCTAAGTGCAGTCCTGATGTCAATTAACACTGGGCCCCGGCAACATTCCTCACTCCACACTTGTTCACAAACCGCAGGGGCAACACCTGCAATCAAAGTACAGTCATCACGCGCCACTTCTTGAGCCTGATCAACACAACCTGAACGCGGAAATCGCGACAGTCTGTGACGGCGTTCTTTACTCCGGAAACATATTCCACTCTAAAATTAAATTCCCGCATGTCAGCCATCCATCTCATGATTCTAGATGAGGCTTGGGACAACCCCTTAGTTGTCAATAGATGTACCAAGGGCTTGTGATCTGTGCGCAGCGTATACTCGACACCCCACAGGAATGTCCTAAAATGTTTCGAGGCCCATACAGCCGCCAGGGCCTCCCTCTCTATCACTGCATACTTTTGCTCAGCCTCTTTGAGAACTCTGGACACAAACGTAATGGACGGAACACACCACCTTCCCTCTGTTCCAAGACCGCCCCAATACTCTTCTCACTAGAGTCCACCGTCAGAACGGTTTTCCTCGAAGGACAAAAGGAAGCCAAGGAAGGAGCCTGATCCATTTGCACCTTGAGATTCTCAAATTTGCTTTGGCATTGATCCGACCAATCGAAGTGAACTCCCTTCCAGCGCAAACGCCTACCTTACACTTGTTCAGCTTAACGGTAAGGCCACTCCTCTTAAGCACCTCCATCACTTGCACAACCCTAGTGTCATGCTCAGTGCGAGACCCAGCCCAGACCAAAAAGTCATCTTGAAAACACTCCACGCCATGGACACCAGCAAATAGTTTCTGCATAACTCTTTGAAAAACGGCAGAAGCGGATGCCAGCCCGAAGGGCATCCTGCAAAAGCGAAACGCCCCAAAAGGAGTGACAAGGAGGTAAGTGGACGGGACTCAATATGTATGTCTATCTGATGATAGGCGGATGAGAGATCAAAAGTGGAGAAACAGGAGGCCCCACCCACCAAGGAAAGTATTTCATTGATGTTAGGCAAGGGATGTCTGTCAATCCAGATGTTGGAATTTAGGTCCCCGGAATCGACACACATCCTCATGCTTCCATCCGACTTGCGTGCCAACACCACCGGGGCCAGCCATTCTGAACACTCCACTTCTTCAATCACTCGGCCTCCGTAAGCTTGGCAAGTTCTCCCTTTAAAGCATCCCGACCCACCACAAGGACCCGCCTGTCCTTGTGCACAATGGGGGTGGCACCTCTCTTTAGGACTATCTTGTGGGTGAAACCCTTCAACTTGCCCAATTTGGAAGTAAAAACTGTAGGAAACTTACTCTCAAGTGTTTCTGCTGTTAAGGGTACGGCCAAAGCAGTGGTATTCCTTTCGCCATCACTCACACTCAAAACTGGAACAGTTTTCCCAGGACATATTTCTATTTCTAGAGCAGCCTGCTCGTCCCATCCCACAACAGGATCACCCTTATGGGCCACATAGAGTTCCCCCGGGTTTTGCGTCCCTGAAATTCTATGTCAACCCATTCGAAACCCAGAACCTTGATGGGATCGTGGCCGTATGCGCAAGGGTTGATGTCCGAAGGAGACAGATCAGACATCCTCTTCTGGAATTTAGAACAATAGAGTTCGGGAGAGATCATAGTATAGGGGGATCCCGTGTTCGCCATCAAATCAACAGGCACGTCATTTACCCTGAGAGTGGCCCACGCACACTTTCTTCCAGGGCCTACACTCAACAACAAACCCTCTTTGGTACTCCCACAGGTGGTTTGAGAAGATCCTATGTAACCAACTACAGTCACACCTTCCTCCTCATCATTAGCATCCACCATTCTCACAGTTTCCCTAGTGGGAACAGCACTCCTGCACATGCGGGCATAATGGCCTCTGCCTTTACACTTCCTGCACAATACGGTGGTGGCAGGACATTCCTTCGACCCTGGCAAATGTCCACACCAACCACACCTCTTGCACACATCCTTCGAAGCAAACGTCCCTTTGGTGTCCTTGTCCCTGTTTCTGGAATCTTCACTCCTGCGGGGTAATACCGCATGCACGACCTCTGCCTTGTCTGTCATTTCCTTCACACGCTTTCAAATTTCTTCCATGGCCCGGGCAATTTCAATCACTTTCTCCAAGGGTGGATCCTTCTCTGTCCACAGCCTTTCCATTCGTCTATCACACCCGTGAACTTGCACGTGGCTATTAAAGTACGAAGAGCAGTTATGTAAGAGTCGATGCCCTCACCAGATCCTTGTGCCCTTGAGAAAAAAATGGTACCTTTCTAGTACCACGTTGGCCCTCTTTCCAAAACGCCTCTCCAATTTGCCGAGGGCCGTTTCATATGCAAGCACAACACCTTGAGAAGCATCGTCCCCTTCACCATTCTCGGGGGGAGGGGCAAATACACTGGGTCCAGGCAGGCAAATGTCTGAATATCCTGAGTCCCTCAGTGCCAAGGCAATTCAGTAAAGCCGCTTCCTTGTCATCATCTGAGAGTTTTGCCCCTCCTGAAGCTCTAAGATACACTTTGAACGTGTCCACCCATAGCTCCCAAGCAATAGCTGGTTCCGCAGGATTGGGTAGGAAGGCAGGGGGAGGACGCGCATTGCTGTGCTGCATTGTTGAAGGACAATGGGGGTAGCAAGTCGAGGTGAGATCCTTCCACCAATAGTTCAACAGGAGTGCCGAATGTCACATGTTGGAAATGTTGAAAGGAAGTAAAAATAAAACTGTGGGCCAGTAGGAGCACTTGGCAGAGGTCCTCGGGGTTCCTGTAGGAATAGTTAAACCATTTACTTAAAGCCCCGACCAAGGGTTTATATTTCCTTCCAAACTCAATTGAGAGTATAGTCACTTGAGACCACAATTGTTCCACCAACACTTAAGGGTTAAAGTCACTCTTCATTACGAGCAGAATTGATACGGAAGACACTTGCAAAACCAGCAAGGGTTAACGCTTCCATGAATGTCTTTGTATCTGCTTTTAAGTCTGCCCTTCCCTGACACTCGATTGCAGCCAATGGACTGATTGGAGGACAGATTTCCTGTCGGACCGGACTCCTCCTCCTCCCTCAGGGCTTGCGATGGCGTGGGATTGGAGGGGCTTGTAGGGAGGAGAGGAACTGTGCACGGCCAGACACTTACTGGCTACCTCTCCTGTTCTGAAGGCAGGATACGAAACACTGGCGCTGCCCTTTACCCGGACTGGGAAGCACAGGCCTGCCTGCAGAGGTAAACGCTGGACTCCTGAACGTAGTTGCTCACGCAGGCGCCGTGCTGTACCCGGACTGGGGAGCACAGGCCTGCTTGCCGAGGTGAATGCCGGGCCCCTGGACGTAGTCTCACACCTGCGAGTAAGGAGGAGCCACCTTCCGAGCACTGCTTCCCAACACTGGCAACCGCAGGGACGGCAACCGCGGAGGATGTCGGTGATCACGACGTGGAAACACCGACACACGGGGAAAGCTGGGCAGCAACCGCTGGGCGAGCTACAAGGCGCGTGGGTCAGGCAGGTTGATCCCTGGTCGCCAGTGTAGTATTGATAAACACGGCAGAGTGTAGGTAAACCTGTTTATTCGATCAACCTGTACCCAGCGGTACTCCGCCTTCCACACAGTCCCCCCTTCAACTGGCCAAGCTGGAATCTCGCATACCTCCCGTAAGTAAACAAACATGGAACGGCAGAGTGTGGAATTCTACAGCTGTAGAATTCCACACCAGAGCCTGGCATATATTATAACAAAGTCATCTTTTTCTGGAAATCTATAAGCTAATGGTCTGTGAACATTTTCCTCCACCCTCAGTGCATGAGGTGGGGTAAAGAATACCGGAAGATGGAAATGCTGCTGAAATTAAACTCTGGCACCACTTTAGGCAGGAATGAAGGGCGAAAGCTTACGTTCAGTTACTCTTTGGAAAAGGTCAAATATAGAGCCTGAGCGCGTAGCCTGAATCTCTTTAATCCAGCTGGCAAAAAATAAAGGCGGCAGCTATTCCCTCCAAGCGTGTGTGTATGGCTCGTATGGCGTCACTTATGTGCCGTGCATGACACTTCTGGCACCAGTGGTCCAAATGTTGCAGTGACAGAGATAGTGCAAAGACACATTGTTTTGCTACCTCATGTGGCTCTGAAAATGTTTTTGAAACCTGGTTGTATTGAAGCAGAGGAATTTGTGCATGGGAGGTTCCCATTCTTAGCATAGAAAAACAAAGCAACCAGTGACTCAACTTTGCTTATGAAAGCTTTTCTATATTTGCTTCACCAAATTATAAAACGTTATGTTTTACTACAACATCATATTTGTTTTTGGTCTTGTCAGATTTCCTTTGCTGCAATTCTAAACAAAAAGTAGTCATTGGTCACTGGAAAAACCCTTTTGCTTCCACCAACTGTAACCGCACTAGCAGTCGAATTCTACTCCCCTTTCAATCTACCTTTTGTTTTACATGATTGCCTATCCACTGACACCAAACCAACTGCTCACTGTACTTGCCTCGCTTCTCTCATTGGGTCTCTCACTTTCATCACATTGTCAAGTCGCGCAAAAAACTCTCTTATCCATCTACCTCAAACTAGAGCGATGCGATTTTCATTTGTGTTGGCACGCAGAAATGGCAGCCATGTTGGAATAGTACTACCTGATAAAGGCGCACAAAACCAAGATAAAACATTCAAGTGCCTTTTATCAGTAATACCTTGAAGCACTGCTCTTGCTCGAGGCACACAAGCCTAAGTTAAAGATAGGCTTGTTGCAGTCCATGCACCTACACGGAATGCGAGTGAGCATACCATAGTAGAGTTCTGAATATGTTCAAAGGGAGGACATTTTCGTGTCGCCTTATCAGGAAGTATAGGTTGAACTAAGAAGTACATCCAACATAACAGACTTCCCACTCATGCCAAAAGTGATGACTCTAGTTCGAAACACACATGAGTACAAATGGAATAATAAGTGTCCAAGCGCCTACCCGATTATGAAGAAGCACACCAAAAGGACAACCGTGGGCAGCGGTGGCTGGTGATTTTTTTCCTAGGATCAGCATAAATATTCGCCGCAAATATGCAAGAGCAACTGAGTGTAATGAGCGATGAACCATACAAGGGGCGGATCTCTTCCCTAATCCCAACAAAATGTTTTGAATAATGGGTTAAAATTGTGCATTATACAGCACACTTCTTGTGAAAAATTGGGTGCAAATTCAGACAGTTTGCAATCAGTTTTGTAAGGTAACTGATGAAAAAATAAATTCAAATAGATGCAAAATCAGCAACAGTGCACAGGAGCATTTTCCCAACACATGTTCATGATGCCTTTCCCCACTATAAATGCAGGTATAAAAAACATTTTCACAATGGCTGTTCGAATGCATTTCCATTCTGGATGCACTGATATATGTCAGTATTTCAATAAAAGAACATGCTCAGGTTTACTTTCCTACGTATGAAAATAATAGAACATATCCTAAAGCGCTATAAAAATGCAAATAAAATACAAAAAAAAGACTCCCGTTGGCTTTGCCATTAAAGATACTATGGCACAATAAGAAAGCATGTCCAAACTGGCTGCAGCAATGTAGGCCAGCTTAGCCATGCAATAACACTTACGATTGCTTTACTATAGATGCTCAATAAAAAATGTCATGCATCAGTAAGAAATCGCTGGATTAGCTGCACCAAAATGCCAGCCTAGCCATGTCATATAAATTATCATGCTTGCTTTATCATAGATGCCCAGTAAAACAAAATGCTGTGCTGTAGGACGGTTTATTCGGGTGAGCTCTAATTCAGGGGAACTTTCCACCCACCACAAACCAGGAGCACAATTGTCCTTTACTTAATAAAGTTATTTATATGAGCTTGGGACCCCCAATTTAATAGTGTTGATTTATTACAGCTTCCCTCCCCTTTTGGCAAAAGAAACGAACAGGGTTGCACAGAAGGTCTATTTATTAACAAAATAGAAATAATGTAATCAGTATAAAGATAAACATTATATTCAATTGAACATTTCAAGGCCAAAGAAGAAAAAATAATCAACACACTATTTACCTCAGTACTCAATGCTACAGTTATAGAAATATAAACTTGTGTAACACACACATCACCATAGGTATCTATACATTTAATTCATTCTGAGCGTGCATGCACCATGGATTGAATGCATGATCCTTCAGGAGGAATCTTCCACTTGTGAAAAACAACAAATTTGTTTCAAGTATCCCTGCCTATCCAATTCTAGCTACTTCCCCTTTATTCAAAATAGGTTCCATCCCTTTAATCAATAAACATGTCAGAATTTCAGCAGTGTTCAGTAACACTCAACTGGAACAATTACTGGACCTTTGTGTATGTAAATGGCTTGCAGAAAAGAAAATATATGTTCAGCATGTACGTAGGCTAGATTCTCTTCAGTGATGTTTCTATATAATTATTGTGTAAAAGCGCACTTCTCTCAGTTTCAATGGGCACCGTAAATGGAAAAATGCGTAGCGAATAATCACGCTCTCCCTTTCTTGAGCAACTGGGCATTAATTACAGTTGTGCTTTATGGCTTATCCAGGAAGTGACTTCAATTACTTTATTTATCTAGGTATGCACACATTAAGGAGTCAAGGGATCTCCATGTTTACACACAATAGGATCTATTTCATCCGATCTATAATTCCAGAAGCAAATATGCTTACAAAATGTTTACCTATTTCCCAGGATATACTGTCAATTTACATGCCCTCGCCCCTCAGTTCTTATAAATAACAGAGACCGGGATTTAATCCAATTCTCTTTATGGTATCACTCCCGTCAGGATCATTTCCCATTTAGATCATACTACCATATGAATTTCTTTTGGCTTTATCACAGACGAATGGGTACCCTCTTATGGACTCGTTCAAATCTCCCCCTCTATTAACAAGTGGGCATCAGTCAGCAAGATGTATCAGCTTTCCGCCACAGCCTGTCTGCAGTCTCTCCATCTAAATAAGGTCTGGGACTGTATCTCCTAGTAGGCCTCACTTTCAGAGTGCTGGTAATAATTCTAAATGGGTCCAAAAGGACATCGATCTATTCCTTCTCCTTCGTATTGTCAATTCTTCTTTCTATCCCCTCCATCAGTCAGTGAGTGAGTGAGTAAGTTAGTCTGTCAGTGTTTGTCCTGAGTGAGTGTGTGTTTAATCTTAGATAGAACAGTAGCCCTCCTCCCCCTTTTGAGATGTGTATACTTTCCTGAATCTAATTGGTCAATATATGTGATTGGACAGTATTCGAAAAGTGACATCACAGTAGGCATACCTCTCCACAGTCATTGGACATAGTAATGAAGGGGCAGTCAGGAGGGAGTAACTTCTAAACCCAGTTTCCCTCCCATTTAATGTGATCTCATCTGATCATCTGAAGGATTTCTTGCTAAATATCATCACATTCTGAATTTGTAATTTCGAGACATATGGCCACTTTACTAATTGGTTCACCAGATTTCTCTCTCTGGCGTGAATCAAACAATGCAATGTTCATCAAGTTATCACAAATGTATTTATTTATTTTTGTATTTGTAAAGCGCCTACCAGCCCGGAGGCATCGCAGCGCTGTTTCAAGAATGTGACTTAGTTACAGAGAGTGGGGTTGATGCACATGTTACACATTAGTCAATACAATGTTACAGTGGTTGAATGCCTTACATGTTGGCATGACGAGCGAGAACAAAGGGGAGTACATACATGTACTAAGGCTATTGTGGCGGTTTACACGGACAGCATGGTTTTTATTGCTTTTCTGAAGACCGTGTGGGATTCAATGCCTATGATAGAGGGGGGTAACAGGTTCCAGTCAAAAGATTACGGAGTTACAGATTTGTCCATTTAACTCACTTCTAGATTTATATTCAAATTGTTTTCCCATCTCAAATAGACTCGTCCCTACCAATGCTATGAGATATAATTCACTGGTGTGTGGCATTTCTGTGCTTCAATTTGCATAATTAAAAATCACATTGGAACAATCATTTATGTTCCCCTGAATAGGGCATCTCAAGCTGAACGCTTTACAAAAAGAATTATTTTGCTGCAGCATTCCATTTCCAGAACCATGGGCAAAATAGTAAGCCCAATGTAACTTGAAAAAGGTTTTTTTTAGACCTATTCCAGTCAATAATAGAGCAAATAACAGAACATCTGGTATCTTCAGTTGTTTTGCTGTCCGTTCAGGGATAAAGTTATTTATAACCAGCCTGGCAGTGGTATAGTCTTTGAAGTTTGAAGTCCTCTGGGTTTATGATTTTTGTTTCTGCCCCCCTTGGACCAGTTCCCGGGTTGTTAGATTTTCAGATACACATTGTTTTTCCAGGTATCAAGGTTCCTTTCCTCAGGAAAGGCCTAGGAGATTGAAATCTCAGATTAGGCAACATAAATCCGCTGGTCAAGCTGAACTCCAATTATCTGTTCAACATTTTATGCCCACCATACACAAATGCAGCCCATAAAAACACTTTCTCTGCCATAGAATGAAATTGCTCTTTCGCCCCCCCCTTTGAACTAGTTGCAGGCCAGTCACTATCCCCATTGCCGAGCATCAAATGAATTCAAACTCCTTGTTAGTGCAAGGCAGATCAGTCCTGTTTGTTTACTGGGGATGGTGAATTGATCAGAAAAGCAGCTGTCAGAGTTCAAACCTATTGCTGACACCTGATTCAGGTTGGTTTCTCCCATATGCCACTTTTTAAAGTTACATTTTTCTGTGCCCCTAGATATTGCATTTTCAACAACATCACAACAGTTTATCCATTTTAATAAGAGTTGCAGGATATTTTCTTGTACTTGCGGTGTTTATCTCAGGCCTTCTAACTGCATTTTGATGTGAGGGGACATGACAATATTGCACATGTGTTTTTCAAATGTTATGCCCAGGTGGCAGCTTATGTTTGATTTGAACATGGCGTCTTTCTCTGCATCTTTAGTTTGAATTAGATTTCTGACAGTGCACTCTTACCATCCCGCCTTCTGCCACCAAAAATGAGTGTCCCTCTCTGCAATCCCTCCAGGCAGGAAGCAAGGAGAGATGTCCATCAAACACCCCTCCCTGCTTCCTGCCTGGAAGGCAGAGCAGAGTGACAGGGACTGGCTTAACCAGGCTCTCTCTAAATGGGAAAACAATTCTACAACTCCATTCTACAGAAGCTGATGGATTGCCTTTCTACAGGGAAGCATCTGGAGACAGCAAAGATAGTGGGAAAAATAGTTGTAAAAAAGGGGAGGCAGTACCCTGGAGAGAGGACCTATAAAGGCCCAGGCATTTGGTGCGGTGTGGTGCCACTCCTCGAACAGAAACAACCTCACCCAACCAGAGTACAATGAACGAAGTTCAAGTCACAGTGGCTTGCACTGGGAGATGCTGTAGGCACAGCATAGGGAGTAAACCTAGTTGCAAGCCTAAGGACTTGGCTACAGCCTTTGAGGCATAGAGCTTCTGCGTGTATTTCTCAGCCCTTGTCCCAAACAAGTTGTTCCCATCAAAGGGTATATCCATAAGTTTGCCTGGACATCGGGAGAGAATTGTGAGTTTCTCAACCAAGAGCACCTCTGCAGGACTGACCCTGTGCCCATAGCAAATGAAACGTCATTGGCCCTGTCACCTACCAAAGTGTTGAAGCCCTATTTCATTAACTCGGTCGTCAGGTTCTCGGACGCTCTGGAGCAAACATGCACTTTTGATACACCCCAGGTACCCTTATAGCAGCTCTCAGGGCAAGGCTGCCAAACAGGAATACCTTGTGGCCTATGGCATCAAGCTTCTTGCTTTCCCTGCCAGTGGGCAAGGAGGGACGAGAAAGTAATTCAAACCACCATCAGACCCTTCCCCATCAAGCTCACCGAGGACAGAAGAGTGAAAAGTAAGCCTAGATACCAGAGAGCCAGATGATGCTTTTTGACAATGTCATGGTCCATTGCAGGGACCATGGTGGGCCTCTCCCGGTTGGCTAGGGCGAAGGCAGAAACCTCAGGGTTGAATGGTACGTGGCTCTGTCTTGGACGACCCTCGTCCAAAAAGGTTGTCAGTTCAAACTAGATCTCATGCTTTCTTGGGGCGAACAACTCTAGAGTCTCCTCCAATTTAAGCATGTGCCCTGTTTGTCACCGGCACTGAAAGGATACCCAGCTCTGTAGATTTGCCCCAGTCACTGGCCTCTTGTATGTGTATGGCTAAATCCGACATATCCTCCCTCTCACCATACTACTCCTCTGGGAAGTCCCTAGTCTCTCCGGAATAATATGGTTCAAAATCAAAAGGGGATGGCATTTCCTTTCTCATCAAAGAATTCCATCATGTTTGATACAAACCTACCACTGGAAAGGTGACATATTCTAGAGAAATGCGTGCACCTTCAGCCAGCGCCGCCGACGCCAAGGTAAGGGAAGTTGCTGCATTGATCCCCAAAGGAGGATACGCACATCGCGATGTTGGAGCAGTGTCCACAGCGGAAATCAAGCCAGCAGGCATGCGGTTGCAGTCCAAACTGGTGCCGGCTTCACCAAGCGCGGTGGGTCCCAAGGGCGCCACCGCGGCCAAAGCCACCAGTGCCGGCCCTTTGCTAAGACATCAACCATCTGCCTGAATTATGCCCACTACTACACTGTAGAGGGCTTAGCAGAAAATGGTACATGCATCGTAGATGGTGAATCCTTTGATATATCCCTGGAGCAGGAATGATGAAGGAAGAACAACAACAACAACGATGCCTGGAAGAGTCACTTGGAGATCACTACCTCTTCATATGATGCTTTTGTTTGTCCTTTCAAACCAGAGAACGCTTCTCCACTAGCTCCTCCACCAGTCTTCTTGGCCTACGAAACTAGTAACTTAGAGTCCTCTTAGCACCCTTGTGGCAATAGGTGAAGAGTTTGGCAGCATGCTCCCTGGGGGCCTTTGAGTGCATCGATTCACAGGAGCCGCAATACTCATTGTTGTAGTCCTACCCTTGGCAGTAGATATTCACCCTGTGTGTAGCTGACATGGACATTTGCCTCTCACAGTCCAAGCAGGGTTTGAAACCTGAATGCTTTTGGGGATTGGGAATGACACAGTTGAGCTTTAGCAAAAGCTAGGTGGCGTTACGGAAGCGTACTGAGTGCACGGAAAAAAGGAACCAAGGTCACTGGGCACGGCAACTCCTTATGTACTAGCCCTGAAGTAATATTTGGCATCTACACATGCAACAGCGTCAGGATGAACCAATGCAGAGCCGCATTGTGTTCCCTTGGTGGCTGAAAAGGATTCCGAAGTCAGCTAGTGCTGGGGAGTAATATCTAAGTGGAGTCTTGGGAAAAATGAATCCATCGGAAATCACAGCACGGGGTAGACAATCTTGCAGATTTAATTAGGATGTAAACGATAAGACCGTCCTGATGAAGGTCATTTTAAATAAGGATATAGAACCCATATCCGACTGGTCAAAACACTGTCAACTTTCTGTATATTAAAGAGCATGAGGCCTAACAGATGGATACTAATCAGGTTATACGATCAGATACATTAAGCAATGTATACAAAATATTTAAATTGAAAAACATGCTTAGGACTCATTGTGGTTTTAATTATACATTTTTCGCTTAAGTGCATACAGACCTCGCACAATGTATGTTTAACAGTGATTTAGATATGACGGAACCTTAAAGAAACATAAATGGTACGTTCAAACATACAATATTAGTTTATGTAAATATTATTTACATAAATAAATAATGTATTATCGGTGTTATTTTCCCATGCAAACAGTCCATGTTGAATCAGGGATGAGCAACGGGCGATATTGTTTTGTTTACATCCCTTAGAAACATGCATTCTCTCATACAAACAATAGTCCTCAAGTGCAGATCCTTTAGGGGGCACTGCCCTGATTCAGAAAATGTATTTGTATTTTGTTATTGTAGTGTTTTCTAGGACTTGCTGTTTAATACCAGAGAACTGTAAAAGGCAGTCAACTTTTCAGGATATCTGGAAAGAATATCTATGGGAACTATTTATGTACAAGTAACTTCACCGTCATTCTGAAAACCCATGTGGATTTTACTATTTGCGAGGTGACAAGTCTATCTCTTCTTTTAGTTGGCCACTGTCTAATCAGTGACTGCATATCCAGTAACGTGGGCTACCGTCTGATTGGCTAGCAAGCAAAGCAACTATCAGTGATCTGGTCACCTTCCAGCCAAGGGTCGGCTTCTCGGACAAGCAGCTTCCCGTGGTCCCTCTTATTTTTTATTCTCTCACTAGCTCCCCTGCCCTCTGCTTTGGGCTTCTAAGGTCTGGGATCAGCCACCCAGAGCCACAGACATAGGTGGTGAAGATGGGCTGGTCTATACAGTTCTCTTGGCTTTGTCTCATCCACCTAGCGTCTGACTCCAGCTTGTGTTCCTTTTCCTACCCGCCTCTAACCTAGCCTGTGCCCTTGGCTGCTGGATCCTGCACCCTTTTATAGTGACACTGAACAGGCTGATTACTGACTAAAAATCCTGATGAGGTATGACTTGGTCAGGGGATGTCCAAGACCCCCGAAGGGGGCGCAAGAGGGACATCCCACAGTGAGGGACGTCCCTCTGTCTGCCCCCTCCCCTTGTTAGGATCTCCCACCCCTCCTCCCACAGGAAGGGGAGTCCTCAGGGCGGGAGCATCCGGCACACTCTGGGAGCAGCATATAAGGTGGTGGACTGAAGCTCAGCCTCTTTCCAGATGATTACTCACTAAAAATCCTGAACCTCTATGCCTTGGTCGGACTCCCGGAGTGGCATTTGTTATTTTCCTGCTCTCTGCTAGGTATTCGCCCACTTAACTTCCACTTTGTCACGTGTGCCCACGTGTTGTTCCCCTGAAAGTTATTCAATCCTGTTGTGGGATTTAAGAACCCACACACCAGGGAATGCATATTTTAAAAGGCTAAAGCAGTATAAATAGGCGGATTAAAACATGTGCAAAGCATCAGTGTTACTCAAATGGAAATGCCAAAAACAAGGATGGACACGTGGTGATAAGATGGAAAGTTGACAGACTTGAGGAAAGAATGCATACTTCCAGATTGCAATAGCCAGGCATAACGGCAGCAGGTGTTGAAGTAAATCAACAAATGAAGTAAAGGAAGCTCAGAGGAAGTACAAGCAGCTCCGTCAACCAGTCAGATTCGGCACACAGCCACCCCAGAAAATGCTCACGTCACACTGCCTGCAAGGCCCCATTAATATCTAGGGCCCGGGACAGCTGTCCCATACCCCCTTCATGGCTGCCCTGCCAGAAGCCCGCACTGCAGCTTGGAAACAGCACGGCGCCATCTAGTTGCTAAAACCACTACCTGCGGCTGCCAGGGTCGGCTTTCTTTGAACGTTGCCGTCGTTGCAGCGCCATACAGTAAACTTCCAGGGGGCCAATTCAGCTTTCCAACGTTATGCAGCGATTACAGGTCCTTTCAGTGACCTGAGGCCAACTGCAGTGTTTCATCAGGATGGGGAGTGCGAACAGCAAGCTCCACACAGAGAACCAAACCACATCAGCACAGCACCTTCGCTGCATCTCTCCTCTCCTACATGATGTAGTGGTCCATCTTGTAAACAAAAACGGCGACGGTCACTGCAGCTTTCATTCAACATGCAGTGGATATAGTGCCTGCCATCAACAGGGAATCCGCAGCCCACCGCTCACACGACACCTTTCAAATACTATGGAGCAGTGACAGCTGTTGTGGCGGGACCCCCAGTGGACCAAACGACGACGGCGACGCCGTTCTAACTGCGCCTCTGACTGAACATGTAGTGCGATTACACCTGCCCGGGGCCAGGCCCACTGCAGCGAAACCTGGACATGCAGTGAATACTGCCCCAGTCAACGAGCAAGCGCGCAGCGCGCAGCACGAAGCTCCCAGTGCAGCTTCACCTGAACGTGCACTGCATACAAACGGCACTTCCGTGTATGGAAGCTCTCACAGTTACACCAGAAGATCAGTTTCCGCCTAGAGCGAAAGCCAGCCAGGCTGCCAAGCCTAGGACCCGGAGGCAGAGTGCTGCCCGGTGCCAGGGCTGGACAGATTAGGGGGCACATCCCCGGGTGCCGGGAGTGCTGCAGGTCAGATCTGAGAGACAGAGGGCAAGCCGCCCCCATGCAGCGCTGCAGAAAGCGCAGGGAACTCGAGAGGCGACGCACTGCTGACGCCAGGCTCCCACGCGCGGTTGGTGGGGGCAGTGGGGGGGTCACTGCGAGACGATGGCGTTTATAGATTTCCTTTAAATGCTTGGCCAGCTGAAAGCAATCCAAACTCGCTCTCTTCCATTTCCAAACCTTAATGCAGTTTCCAACCAGGCAGGCGTTACTCAAACCTATCATAGCGAGGGCCCGGCTGCAACACAGAGCCAAGCTACCGGCGGCGCCCTAGTACGGCTGAGGCAAACAGCGCATCTACGTGCTTGCTCCCAAATCCACGCAAAGCACCCCCCCACACCCCCCACAAGGGGCCTTCCTTCTCTAACGCCTGTCCTGAGCTATAAGGCCTGAAGGCTGAAACACGCTGTTCGGTTATAATGCATCCGACAAGAGGTTCAACCGTCACCCAAGACGGCTGACAAAAAACGCTACCCCGAGTCTGACAGAAATATCTCAGTGCAATCATAGATGATGACTAGTGGGACATAGGCCATGAAGGAATCACTCACAATATAGACAGCGACACATCGTTTAACCTTTCTGGAGGTACACTCGTAATAAAATGGGGAAGCAGCCACCATTAAAAAATAGTATGTTTTCTCAGTACATTGTGGTTGAAAAATATCACCTTTGCATATAGTGTAATACAGGCCGGCTTGCACACGCACTAGTCTTGGTTAATAGAATACCCAACATACTTCTGTCCTATAGCACATATACCCAAGTCCTTCCCTACTGCAATACCTGTGTGTGCATGGCTTCTACAGTGAGTCTTTAAAACATATGTTTTTGTCTAAATGCCTTGCCTCCTGACTTATCTTCACATTAGTAGATACAAGTCACAGTCCACTGCTGTGACATCATAGAAGGGAATAAAGCCCTGGGCCACACCACTCACAGAAAGGCCTGGTTGGCCCCACTCCTATTGGGGCTTCCCACCCGACACTTTGAGACCTCCTCCCAAGCCCAAATAAGGAAGGTGAAGAAACAGGTGGGCCGGAAATGGAAAAAGCAGGATGGATGAGGATGGCATGGTGTTGTATTCCATGCTATGTATGAGTGTGGAATTCCACACTCCGTGTTCCATTACTTGTTGTTTTATGTATGGGGTTCCAGGAGTTGTCAGTTGGAGGATGATGGTGAAGGTGGAGTCACTGGGCTCAGGCTGATCCAATAAAGGAGCTTACCTTACTCCCAGTGTGGCTCGTTATTACACTGGCGACAAGGGTATCAGCCTGTAAACCCGCATGCCTTATCTGCTCCCAGCGGCTCCCTTCGTGTCCTCCCTGCGGCCGGGCTGAACTCGGGTCCGAAAGGTTGCCGCAGAAGGCCATCCCTAAGTGGGGTGCGTGACCTGACATGGACAGCTAAAGGACGTGTGCACTGTGTCCTCCGTCGATTGGCAAAGTTAGCAGAGTTGGAAGCCGAGTCCGGAACCCTGGTTCAACACTGAGCAAGTGGAGAGCTGCAACGCTTCCCCGGAAGTGTCTCTGCGGAGAGGGGAGGTGCTACGCTTTCGGCCTACACTGCGCCCTCCGTTGATTGACAGAGTTGGAGCCCAGTCCGGAACCCCGTTGCTTATACGCTGTGCAATTAAAGGACTCTAACGCTTCCCCGGAAGTACCTCGGCGGAAAAGGGAAGTGCTACACTTGCAATCTATCGAGAAGCAGAGTGGCAGCTGGAAGGTGGACCCAGCTGCCGTCACGAAAAGCATGTCGGCTCCACTGCCCTTATAGCGGACGACTCCGTCGCCTTCAACCAAGGCCTGCGCTCCCCTGCTCCGGGTAGAGCGCGGGCCCCAGCAGATTCGGCTTCTTCTGTACAACAAGTGAGCTGCAAAGAAGCAGGGCGGACTGGCACTGTGCACGTATGCAAAAGCTGTTACTGTCTTGGACAGTTCTTCACGGCAGCGTAGCGGAACCCGGCTACCTCTTGGATTAATCTGCAGTACATTTGTGGTGCCATGGTTACCTTTAAAGAGTAAAGAGGGTGCTTCTGTACTGGTAGTGATTGCAGTGACTTGGGACAAGTGTTTAGCCCTTAGGACAAGTGTTTAGCCTCCGCTATACTGTGTCTCGTAGGGACGCTTAGCCCCACCAAGGATTCCTGGTACTTTCATTGAGGTGGGTCACCCTCGAGACAGTGTGCTCTTTGCTGACTCTTTTGGGCTCCTCACACGAGCTCTGCTAAGGCACTGTACACCTGGTTGCCAGTTCATCTCCCAGTGCTATCAGGAATACAGAATAGCAATGCACGCCCCCCTCCTGCTTTCCTCCCTACCCCGGGTGAACCTGCAATTCCCTGGGACTTGTGGGTGGATACGTTTAAGGTGTACCTCAGGGCTGCAGGTGGTGCGAGACTTTCGGATGACGACAAAGAGGCGGCACTATTAAATTGTTTGGGCACAGAAGGACTGAGGATTTTCAAACATCTATGGGACCAGATGTACTGGCACACCATCTCCAGGATGGTGAAGGAGGTGATGCCGTCCAGGATGTGGTGCTAGCTTATGAGACTGCTCTCAGCAAACTAGTGGCCTGGTTTGGAAAAAGGGCGAATGTGGTGCTTGAAAGGTACCACTTCTTTTCGAGAGCGCAGGGTGCTGGGGAAAGCATTGATTCTTATATACTGTCCTTCGTACTTTGATAGCAACTTGCAAATTCACGGGCCTTATTGATGAGTACATCCGGGATCAGGTTATGATGCGACAAGCGACTCAAGGGTCAGAGAAAGATTGTGGATAGAAAAAGACCCACCTTTAGAGAAAGTCATAGAAATATCCCGGGCTATGGAAGAGTCCAGGAAGAGTGTGAGGGAAATGTCTGACAAGGGTGATGTGGTACATGCAGTAATGCCCCGCAAAAATGAAAGTTCTAGAAGTAAACCCAAAGATGTCAGAGGGATGTTGGGTTCCAGAGAAATATGTAAGAGATGTGGGTGGTGGGGGCATACGACTGGGTCTAAAGTGTGTCCGGCTTCCAATGTAGAATGCAGAAAGTGCAAGGGGAAGGGACATTATGCCCTCATGTGTAAGAGTATGGTTTTCAGCAAAGAATCTGTGAGGATGGTTGATGCGGTTAGTGAAGATGATGACGTCACGGTGGTGGGATATGTGGGTTGTTCCAATGTGCATAGTGGGTCTGCCAAGGAAGGTTTATTGTTGAGTGTGGGGCGGGGAAGAAAACGTGCCTGTGCCACCCTTACTATAAATGGGCTGCCTGTTGAGTTAATGGTGGACGCAGGGTCTCCCTACACCATGATATCTCCAGAACTGTATGTGTCTAAATTTCAAAAGAAGATAGCAGATCTGTCTCCATCTGACATCAAACCATGCGCGTATGGTCGCGTACCCATCAAAGTTTTAGGTTTTGAGTGGGTTGATATAGAATTTCAAGGACGCAGGACCCGGGGGAAGCTCTATGTAGCCCATAAGGGGGATCCAGTTCTTGCATGGAACGAGCAAGCTGGTTTAGACATTGAGAAACGCCCTGCGAAGGCTGTTCCAGTACTGAGTGTCAGTGACGAGGGCAGCAGTGATGATAAATTCAGTGTTGTAAGGCGGTTGACAGCTCAAAGTCTGGAAGCTAGATTTCCCACAGTGTTCACGTCTAAATTAGGCAAGTTGAAGGGTTTTGCACACAAAATAATTCTCAAACGGGGTGTCGTTCCCAGTGTCCATAAGGTGAGGAGGGTGCCCATAATGGCGCGAGATGCCCTTAAAACAGAACTTGCCAAGCTTACTGAGGAAGGCATCATTGAGGAGGTGGAGTGTTCGGAATGGTTGGCCCCAGTAGTTCTGGCACGAAAAGCGGATTGCAATTTAAGGATGTGTGTAGATCTAAGAGACCTGAACTCTAAAATCTGGGTCGATAGACATCCCCTGCCAAACATCAACAAGATGCTTTCTTTAGTTGGAGCTACGTGGTTTTCCACTTTTGACCTCCCATCGGCATATCATCAAATAGATTTGCATGTCGATTTGCGTCCTCTCACTTCCTTTGTCACGCCCTTTGGAGCGTTTCGTTTTTGTAGGATGCCGTTTGGGTTAGCATCTGCCTCTGCCGTGTTTCAGAGAGTAATGCAGAAGCTATTTGCCAGCGTTCGGGGTGTAGAATGTTTTCAAGATGATATTCTGGTTTGGGGTGAGACTCGGGAAAGGCATGACAGTACAGTTGTAAGAGTGATGGAAATCCTTGAAAAGAGTGGTTTAACTGTCAAACTGAGTAAGTGCAAAGTAGGAGTGTCTAGCATGACTTACCTAGGACACATGTTAGATGCCGGGGGCATACATCCCAGGAAGGATTTGGTCAAGGTTCTGTGTGAATCCCCTTCTCCCAGTGACAAGGAACAACTTAGATCTTTCATGGGTTTAGCTGAGTATTACAGTTGCTATGAGGGCCTTGCTCAGGAATGGTGTTCATTTCGAGTGGTCAGACCAGTTTCAGAGAGTGTTTGAAGCAGGAAGTTGACTTAGCCCTGTCTTTGAGTTCTTTTTGTCCGTTCAGGAAAACTGTGTTAACAGTTGATGCTAGTGAGTACGGAGTGGGGGCTGTACTTGAGCAGAAGGATGGCAGAGTATTTCGTCCAGTGGCCTTTGCGTCTAGGGTACTCAAGGAGGCAGAGCAAAGGTATGCGGTAATTGAGAGGGAGGCGTTGGCGGCGGTATGCGCCTCGAAACATTTCAGGACATTCTTGTGGGGTGTTGAATACACCATTCGTACTGATCACAAACCCTTAGTTAATGTTTTAACAACCAAGGGGCCATTGCAGTCCTCCTCGAGGATAATGAGATGGATGGCCGACATGGGTGAATATAACTTCACTGTTGAGTATGTTCCGGGTGAGAGGAACGCCGTCGCTGATTGTCTGTCGGTTTACGCGTTCTGGCAGTTTTGAGGATATGCAGGTGGTGCCCGATGATGGTCAAATGTTGGTTGCAGCTATTACGCCAGCGGTTGGCGAAGAGGTGTGGAGTGTTCTTGCGATCCAGTTTTGGCAGACATTAAAATTTCTCTTAGGAATGGAGTTCAGAGTGAGGTTTTGTCAAAGCTTTATGGCCATGTCTGGCATGAGTTGTCGGGGGGTCCTTGGGGTGTTGCCCGAGGGTTAAGATTAATTACACCGGAGTCACTTAAGGGAAGGTTAGTGGCTCTTGCGCATGAAGGGCATCTAGGGAGGTCTATGACCAAAACAAGACTCAGAGGATAATGGGGCACAGTTTGTGTCTGTTTTCATGCGAGAATTCCTAGATAGATTGGGAATACGCCATCATAAAGTCGCGTTGTATAACCCTAAGGCGAACGGTTTGGTGGAGCGCATGAACCGTTTTGTGAAGGGTGCCATACAATTAGCGTTTGCAAATGGCCTTCCGTGGTGCGGCGTGGTCTCGGAAGCCCTAAAGGCGTACAGGTTGACTCCCTCGGCATTCACAGGTTTGTCCCCTTTTGAGATGATGCGGGGGAGGAAGCCTGGATCAGAATTGAGAGTTCCAGCGTTGGGTGGGGGCTCTCAGTCACAAGTTGACATGGAGGAGGTGTTGAGGTGGGTGCGCCAAAAACAGTTCACCTTTTTACAAGGTCAGTTGAAGCATTCCAAGCCTCTTCCTGTGGAAGTTGGCCATTGTGTGGTGGTCAAAAATCCAAGATTTGTTGCGAAGGGCGCTAGCCAGTTCATGCAACCCCGAGTTGTAGTCAAAACTGGGCGTGGGTATTTTAAATTGGAGGATGGAACCAGATGGGAGTCGGAGGAGGGTGGTGGTGGTGCTAGATAGGGGTTCCAAAGGTGGTGGTGCAAAGAGTGTGGTCGCGGGTCCTAGCGCAGGAAGTCACAAGGGCAGTCACAGTCACGTACCCGGGCCGTTGTCTGGTGAAGTGTTTGTGGATGGAGATTTCACCAAGTCATCTGATCTCTTGGATTCGTGTGAGGCAAGTGTTCTGGCGCATCAGAGTGGGTGGGACATGGATGCATTAACTGTGCCTATTTGCAATTCCAGTGAGAGTGGCCAGACCGCAACCCAAGATGCAAGAAACCAGGAGTCTGTGATGGCTGGTGGTAAGGGGATGCAGATCAGTGGTGCTGATGCATCGCCTGCCAGTGATGGGGCTGCTCCTACCCCTGACAGAGTTCATAGTCATCCTAGGAGGGTGAGGAAGATCCCTGCTAAATATAAGGAGTTTGTGGTAGGGTCAGTTGTAAATTAATTGTCTGGTAGACCACTGTTCATATAGTTGTAAATGATTGGTCTTTTTCCTTCTTTCCTTTTCCTTCCATTCTCTTTCTCTTTCCCGTTGTTCCTCCCTTCACCCTATTCTTATGCCTCTTATGTCTCGGTTGTTGAATTGTGCGCTGGGTAAAGGGGGGAGAAGTGTTGTATTCCATGCTATGTATGAGTGTGGAATTCCACAGCTGTGGAATTCCACACTTCGTGTTCCATTACTTGTTGTTTTATGTATGGGGTTCCAGGAGTTGTCAGTTGGAGGATGATGGTGAAGGTGGAGTCACTGGGCTCAGGCTGATACAATAAAGGAGCTTACCTTACTCCCAGTGTGCCTCGTTATTACACATGGCACATTGTATAACATCTTCACTAAACTGTTGTTTGAACTACTGGATGACAGGGGGATTAGTTATACCAATTACGCGGATGATACGCAGTGCTTAATCACTCTGTCAGATGATTACATTAAGGACACTGAAGAGGTAAACAGGGTTTACTTCCTTATCCAATACTAGATGGTTGAAAATGGTCTAACGATTACAGGTACAGCATGCAGGTCAAGAAAGCTTGGATCAGAGTATCAGCACTTTGTTATAGCAGGCTGCAAAATAGTTACCCTCCCTAAAAGTGAAAACCTTTGGAGTCTTTTTCGACCGGGAAATGGACATGAAAGCACAGGGAAATATTCTTGTGTCCACATCGGCCTACTACATCAAACTGCTCACTCAATTGCGCCCATTTCTTACCAAGAAGGACTGTGCCAGTATTGCGAGAGCTATTGTTGGAACTAAGTTAGGCTATTGCGGCAGTCTTCTCTATGTAATTGGAAGGGCGACATCTCAAAGTTACAAGTTATTCAAAAGAGCGCACTGCGGGCAGTGGAAGGGTTAGGCAGACAAGAACATGTGTCGGAAGCCAGAAGGGAATTGCATTGGCTCCCTATTGAAACAAGAATTTCATTTCAGCTTTTGACTCTTAACCATAAATGCCTATTTGGCATCAGCCCCGACTACCTGTCCAAAAGGCTTTCTTGGGTACCCAACTGGAGGATCTCGAGATCGAATAATTTCAATCTACTATCGGTACACAAGACAAATTTGTCTTTGGTCAGGGGCTATCCATCCCAAGGAGGGGGCGCTGAAGGAACAGCTTGCATAGCAGGCCGCCCTTCTGGCCACCCCCCGGGTGGTACCTACACCTCGCCTCCTCCCTCGGAGAGGAAGGGGTGTCCCCGGGCCCAGCCACTTCCGGCTGGGCTCTGGGGAGTAGTTATAAGGCAAGGTGTCAGCTTAGCTCATCCCCTTCTTGCAGCCCCACGCCTGAAGTCTGTTGCAGGATCCCGTTTGGTCGTCGGTCTTTGTCGCGAAGGAAGGCTTGAGAGGTTTCCCTGGGTAAGTATGTACTTGTGCCCTTTTAGGGTGGGCTGTGGGGGATTGGGGAAATATGTTCTCGGTTGCAAAAATGTAATATGCAGGTATAATTACATGGTACAACTACGCAGATGACATCTACAAAATCGCAGACACTCAAGCCGATCACTCAAGCCTAATTGAGTGTCTAAAAGAATTCTTTTACTGGATGAATGCCAACAACTTGAAAATCAACACAGGAAAGACAGAAATCATGATTATATCCAAAAATCAAGAGAACAACACCTACATTCCATGGCCAACTGAAATGGGAACCGCACCAATTCCATCTAAGGTTGTAAAAAACCTGGGAGTCCTGATGGTGTTGACACACCCTAACCATTTGAACCACACATAAGTGCAATAATCAAGAAATGCTTCTTCCTCCTTCACACAGCAAGAAGAATCTTACCCTTCCTCTCCTTCACCCAAAAAACACTCACAATCGTCGCCCTCATCATGTCAAGAATCGACTATGCAAACAGCCTCTATCTCGGGATACCAGAATACCCCCTGAAGAAACTACAACGGATCTAAAATGCAGCAGCCAGACTCCTCCTCAAACTATCCAGAAGAGACCACATCACTCCAGCCCTAAAAACACTGCACTGGCTCCCAGTCAAACATTGCATCACCTTCAAAACAATGTGCATAACACACAGGGCAATCAGCGGACACGGAGCCGAATTCCTGCAAAAGAAATTAATCTACAAGTCGACAAGACTCCTCAGATCAACCAATGAAATCCATCTGGAAGAAAAACCATACCACAAGAAAAAACTTGGAGGCTCCTCCTTCTCCCACTTCCCTGTAAAAACCTGGAACAACATCCTGAAAGAAATAAGAAACACCAAAGACCACCTACAATTCAGAAAACTACAAAAAATCTGGCTCTTCAACATCACAGACTCAAACTGAAAAACCAAACGGGAAAAACAACAAAAAGGTTGACAATCTAGGACAATGACAACATCCAAAACCAAATAAAAGAAACTCTTACTACAACAAGAGAGACAACAATAAGTCTAATAGGACACAAAAGACACCCATGAGGACAGAACCCAACATCCCAGTGAACAACCATCACCCACAGGATAAATGCTACTATAGTTCATACCTGTATAAAGTTGAGTGAGCATTAGCGCCTGCCACACCAACTAAGCTGTGGATATTGGCAGGGCCCTGGACGAAGAGAGTTGTGAATGAAGGCAGAGGCCGCGCATGGAGATAATTGCAAGCGTTAGCATTGCCACATTCCAAAGGGGGTAGTAGCGGTAACATGAATGAGCAACCAAATAAGAGGGTGAAGCCGAGGAGACTGAACTCAAGGAGGGAGCAAACCCAGGCTTACCGATGCCACCCTCCTACTAGACTAGAATGGGAATGCTCTCTGGGCTAGACTGATAGGGACGCAAAACGCCTGCCCGCCCCGCACACAAACAGGGGCCACGTAGACAGCCGGTACACAACTTAGGCAAGGTTATGCATATGAACGGATGCCATATGGAAAAGGGACCGTGAGCGTCGCACAACCCTGTTCTGGACGCAGACACGGTGACACTCACACACCCCACTGAATTAGAAATGGGGAAATGTAGCGCCTCACTTCTAGACAGCAATGCCAATTAACCAACCCACTAACAATTTCACCCTCTGCATACACCTCTCAAACTCTAACCAAACAACCACAAACCTACAACACAACAATCTGCACAAACTTCACTACACTGCAACAACAAAACAAAGCACACATGTACCACCACAACAGAACACGACGTCTCCCAACAGTATAACACCCCAAGCCCAGCCAACGGAATTCCGGGCCGAGGCTGCCAACAGCACATCACTGCTCTCTTGCACTTCTCCAAATCATCCCACTAACTCCCCCCATCCCTCCCTTTTTCTTTCAGAGCCGCCAGAGCCAGCGGACCACTCCGGTGGTGATAGTGCTTGGTACAAATATCCTTTAACATTAACATAACATTAACACCTCCGCTTAATACTGGGCTACAGAAATAAACTGAGCAAATGACATTTGTACAGTGGCAATCTGACATTATTATGGCCCATAGTAAAATAGAGATTGTACCTCACTAGCCCGGCAAGTCAGTATAAGAGTATTGGCACTGACCCTAGTTGCAACAGTGATCAGAGATCTTAAACACGGTACTAGCCTCATCGCAGATACAGGCCTTCCAATTCTTACAATAGTTGTTGCCCCCAAGACATCATCTGCATGGGTCCCACAGCCTCTGGTGAACAGTACAGTGAAACCTGGCCTTGGGTTGTTATCCATTTCGGGCCACTGTCTTCATTTGTTCTTAATCAATTTACAAGTCTGCCATTTATGTTTCTTTGGTTGAAGATCAATGTTACTTTAATTGGGGTATAAACTACATGCAGCTCCAGAACACTGTTAATCCCATCATTGCAGGGACTGGGTTTTTTAAAGTCTGAATTTAGGCAATATAACCCAAGGAGAAGGGGCATTACCAGTAAGGTAATGCCCCCGGGGCCATAGTAAGAAACCCGAGTGAACCCCCTCCGAGGGTTATATTGCCATTTGTACCCCAGCACGTCGTACCAGGGTACTAATAGCATTTTTTCTCAAGTTGAGAAACAGCGCTGCAACCGTTTCTCAACTTGAAGAAAAAAAAAATCACAAAAAAACGGCTGCCAGGGATCGGGGAGAAGGAACTACAAGTAGTCCCTTCTCCCTTTCATTGCATTAAAACACATTTTTGAAAAAAGTAAACAAAAAAATTGCTGCCATGGAAGGGGTGAAGGGACTACACGTAGTCCCTTCTTTTCCATGGCGGCCACTCACAGAGAGAACTCCGGGACGCTGCAGGGCTCGGAGCCTTGTCGGGCAGGTAAGGCCCGGGCGAGGACCAATGAGCTTGCTTTTTTCAAGCTCATTGACCCTCGCTGGCTACTAATTTTGTATTAAGTGAAAGATATATCATGAAATTTAATCCTGTTTTGGAAACAACAGCCAGGGACACATTTTATTCTATATTAAATTGTTTTTGTAATGCTTAATGTTTTAGAAATATTTCTAATTGATGAATTTAGGAAGTTTACTGACTCGGATATAGTGATTTTCATTGTGTGTTTTCTTTTTTTGTAAAGGTTGAAGTTTCTTTAACCAAACACAAATTAAAAAAAATAAAAAAAAGTTAATACCGTCATTCCCTTTGTGTTTTACTGGGACTGTTCTTTCCAGTGCTTCCTTCGGGTTGGTTTACAGCCATCAACTCGAAAAAAAACATTGAGAACACACCCTTTCGAAAAATCTTACATGTCTTTACATCAATGAATGTATATCTTTCTAAACATTACCCCATATCGCTTTGCTTTACTTTTGTAGGTACCTTTCATACCAGCTTTGCTTGCTCCCTGAAAAATAAGCAAAACCGATGCAAACGCATCGATGCAAGTCTTTACTTCGATGCATTTGCATCGGTTTTGCTCAATGTACCTACCACTAGAAAGGATAAGTGGCGCAGCCATGCCAATATTCCCAGTCTGACCAAATCCTTGAAATCTCGACCCCTACTCCCCAAATAAGAGTGGGCAGGATAATGCCTACTTGTTAAAGGACGACGCCTTGCGCGGCAGAGGAGGAAATATGGGGCCACTGTCACAACCACCTGCTTGCCACGCCCGGGCCATGCATCCGAAAAGCCAAAGATGTGGCATACGCGGTGCCCACTGAGTTTGTGACAGCACAGAATGGAATGTGTGAATTGCCCAGCTCTACCTTGCAAGTATACGTTTATTATTTTCATGCTTTCCCACTAATTTGGATTTCATTATTTTACACAATGTCCCCGTTAGAAGTGTCCACATTGTGCAAATGTGCAGTGTTCAGAGCAACTGACTGCTCCTCTACAAAGGGAGATCACTGTGATGGACGCCGCTTATAAGAAACAAAGAAGGTGAAGGTTTTCACTACAGCTGCACAACAATAGTATACATGCAGTGGGAGCTTATTAATGTTTCCCATTAACTCCACATCCACTCTTCCTCGTCCCAGTACTTACCTCATGAGGCCCCTGCCTCTGACACAAGACCTTCTATTATTTCTACCATCCCCTATAACTTCTCCACTCCAACCACGTCACCCAATTTTAATTTTCCTGCCTACGGCAGGTTGAACTTTTTTCACCGTGCGGGGTGCCAGGGAGCGACGATTGCTGGCCCCCTGGTGGGGCTGTGTGGCGGGGCCTTCGGCTCCAGCAGACGCTGCAGTGTTCCCGGGCTCCCTGTGGGGCTCAGGGCCCGGTTGAGCAGGATTACCTTGTCCGGTCTTATTGTGGGGCTGTAGGCTGGCGCGGGGCATCACGGCCCGGGTCCAGCAGGCCCGGGGTGAGGTAAGGAACTGGGGGGCATCCCAATTGCTCAACGGGGTAGAGCATGGGCCCACCAGGAACAACATGTTGCGTTCGAAAATGTATTTCCTGATTGTTTGCCGGTGGGGCAGAGCATTCCCTGGCAGCATCTGGATTGTTTTTGTAGTTTCAGCCCGACGTTGCTCCGGAGGCGGGTGATCTCCGCCGCCGGTGGTGAGGAGCAGGTTACCTAGGAGACGGATTTTTTGGGGTTTCCTATTGGTTATAGCTTCTGGCATCTTTTTAAATGGTGCTTAGCAGCATCCTGTTTGTTGTCTATGTTCCCACAGTACAGAGGCCTGCAGTGGTGAAACAGGCTTCCTTCTCTCACTGTTTTTTCAGAATACTCGCCATGGATAAACATTCTACAAAACGCAGGCATCTTGTCCGGTCCCCTTCATCTTCCTCTTCATCCGAGTTGTGAAGGAGGAGAAAGAAGAAGGCAAACGTTTTTCCCTGAGCAGAAATGAGTTGAAGAAGCTGCTTAAACATCATGGAGGGGGTCACAGCCATGCGCATGGACACACGCACCGGCGTCTGTCTTCCTCATCATTCTCTTCTTCTGGCTTTGAGTCCTCGGCCTCTTCCTGTTACTCATCGGCTGATGCAGAAGGAAAATAGCTGGACAGGGAAGGAGTATAGGAGGCGCTTGCTCAAGTTTCAGACTGCATGGGGTTTTATGAGCCCCTGGTACCGTTAGAGAAAGCTGATCCTTCTATTAGCCAGTATAAGCATACCCGTAGGAGGGGGTTACCATTGGTATCTGATATCCGGGATAAAATCCTTCGGGAATAGCGAGACCCAGAGAAGATTGCGATGCCCTGCTTTATGACCAGACTTTACCCATTGAAAGGGGGTGAAACTTAACTGTCTGATCCGGTTGAGTTTGATGATATCCTCGCCAGCCCGGTGGGTCGCTCGTCTATGTCGGCCGAGAAGGCGGCTGTCCAGGACCCAGTGGAGCGCAGGGTAAATTACAGCCTTAAGAAGGTTCATGCAGGGGCACATCTGGCCCTTAGGGCGAATATCTACGGTTCCTACACAACTGAAACTGTGCTCACTGTGTTCAGGAAATTGAAAAAGGAGGTTGTTGGGGATTCTCATTGTGCCCCTTTGGTATCTGAGATGCTGAGACATGTTGAACTGTTGTGCAACCTGGCTTTTGATGGAGTGCGTGGTTATGCCATGGCCATGGGGGCTGGTATGTCTGCTCAGAGGCATGTGCATTTTTGGGATAGGAAGACCGAAGGTTCGCAGAAGGCGGCTGCCCTGAAACTTCCCTTTGAAAGGTCCAAACCTTTTGGGGATTCACTTGAGGATAAAGTGCATGAAGTATTTAGGGCTGACAAACATGCTGACAAATTGCTGCGCAAGCCTGCTTCGAAGGCCCCGAAGTCATCCTCTGGTGCCTTGAATGGCAAGGATTTCCCTGGCTCCTCATCTCGTTCTTTTCGGAGAACAAGGGAGGGGGGCAGGGTCCTCCACGCTCCTTACGCCCTGGTCCGGTACAGAAGTCTTGACGGTTTGGACGTGCCGGTAGGCGGGTGGCTCTGGCTTTTTTTTCCAGTATGGGACCAGTGGTGCTCGGATTCCTGGGTTCTGGACACAGTTCAGAGGGGTTATCAAGTGTTTTTCCTGTCACCTCCTGTCCAGGGTTGCATGGTTCAGACTGTGGTTCCCTGGTCTCGGACCAAGACGTTGGCTATGGAAACAGCTCTCGCCAACTTGTTGTTGAAGGCAGCCATCATGCCTGTCCCTCTCCCCGTTCGGGGAAAGGGTTTATACTTATGGGTGTTCATGGTCCCCAAACCGTCAGGGAAGTTTCACCTAATTCTGATCTCAATTCCCTGAACTGTTTAGCCCGGAAGGAACACTTCAAAATGGAGACTTTGCAGAACATTCTCCCAATGTTGCACAGGGGGGATTGGATGGCTTCCCTAGATCTCCAGGATGCATATTACCACGTGGCTCTCTGGCCCTGCCAGATGAAGTTCTTCCGGTTTGCAGTTGGGTCCCGACATTTTCAATTCAGAGTGCTCCCATTCGGGTTGCGATCCACCCCCAGAGTGTTCACCAAGATGGTGACTCCCCTGGTGGCGCATTTGCATCTGAGGGGCGTTCAGATTTTTCCCTACTTAGAGGATTGGTGGATCAAGGCAGACAGTCCTGACTTATCTCCAAATGGTCTGCCAGGCTTTACATGACTGGGAATTCCTGGTGAACTGGCAGAAGTCTCAGCTGGAGCCCTCTAAGGATCTAGTTTTCATCGAGGCACAAATTTGCACCAGGATGCCGAGGGTGTTCTTGTCCCAGGAGAGGGTCAATCGATTGCTGGTTGTTCTGGGCACGGCTCTCAGGAGGCAGTATGTCTCGGCTCGCCTATTGGGCAAATTGCAAGGGCACATGGCTTCTTGCGTGTTTCTGGTGCCTTGGGCCCATCTTCATTTATGTCCACTGGTGTCTTATCTTCTCTCCCACTTGCTCCCGACATCTCAAGCTTACAAGGCTTTATATACAGTTTATCAGGATGCTTCTTCTTAGTGTTTGCTCTCTTCCTAGCAACTCCCTTCTGCTAATGGTACTGTGAGAGCAGGCTTCCTTGCCACACAGCTGACTTCTACTTCTACTACGTTAAAGTTCTGACAACAGTATTGATAACCACAATTCTGCTACAACTTCTGCGACTTAGAATTACAGGGAACTTCAACAAGACTTCTACCTCCACAGGTTGGCAGGGCAATCTTCTCTCTTGTATGGCAAGAAAGGGCAGCCTCTTTGCCTTTCCTTTTCTGTCTTGCAGAAAATCTGTCCTTAGCTCCCATACTGCTTCTTCTCGACTTGAACAATCTCATCTTCACAGATTTAAAGTGAGTTCCTTTTAACAAATACCCAGCTCCCTTCCCCCAGCTTCATATATACCTTTCTACTTCCAGTGGTTACCCCAAAACTGTACTGCCACTCTTCCAGCCTTGGATAACCTTGTCACCCTTGTAATAGAGGACTCTGGGTGGAAGGTAGGTATTGTTTCAATGTAAGACAGCCACACAGTTCAAGGGTGTTTATTAAACTTTGACAAAGGTGTGATAAACGCCTATCTAACCCTAAAACTAATCTTATGTTATGTTGACTTGTACCACGCACTGTGAGAAAGCCCATGTTGTCTCACTTACTAGTCCCCGGGGATCGGTCCTCCAGGTGGCCAGGACACAGCCATCGCCATTGGATCTAGCTCCTGGGGGTGGACCAGTGGGGGAGGATCACCTAGGCAACGGGTCTTCGGAGAGCGGAAGTGGGACACTGAGGGTTGAGACGCGGTATCCCTTTCTCTATAATAACTTTTCCCCTTCCTACCCTGTAGGATATTTAGGAGCTTTACCCCCCACCCCCTCTTTTCCCACAAGAACACTTGCATACACAGTAACAGACAATGGACTAACACCAGAGCTGTTTATCTGACATGTCCCAACACTCAGGTCTGGCAGATTCAGGCAAATGACAATAACCACGCACACCTAACAGCCCTTTACCTTCCCCACAGGGATAAAAGGCAGAGCATGAAAGCACACTTCGAGCAATGCCGAACACATAAGGTGACAGCTACACCGTACCGGCAGTACAAAGGAAGAAGAAAATCGGTGAGACCAGGAAGGACCACGAAGGGGGAATTGCCCTTGCCCTTTTCAACTCAGACCCGCAAAGCTTCTAGAAGGGTAAATGTAAGACCGAGAGTACAGCTGGTGTAGGGTGGAACAGAGGTCAATGCTACACGGGGGCCTCACGCTTTGATATCGCATGCAGAGAGACAAGCTGGCTACCGTGGTACTATCCTTGACTCCAGAGAACAAAGAAGCCAACGGGCTTGGCACAGCCGGTGAGTCGGAGGAAGTGGATATCAAACCAAACTGTGTTAAACCCAAGGTTACGAGTAGCAACATTTTGAACGCAAGAAGAAAGAACTTGTGTGTATCTTTGAACTTTAAGGAAAGCCCAGTTGATGTCCAGGTGCAGAGGGGTCCGATGCCACATGGGCACTCATTCGATAGACTCTGACCAGGACCTGTTTTGTTTGAAAACTACAGGAACCAGAAGGCCCTAGGAAAAGGTGGCATGAGGCGTCAAGAGTGGCCCTATGAGGGTTACACCAAATCCCTTATACAATCGAAGGTCTCTGACCCGTTGCCAGAGGAAAGCTAGGGGAAGGGAACCCCACTTTCCACAACGATTGTGAACTGTGGTAATTGGTAAGTGTGAACCCGACAAAGGGATGCCGAAGGAAAGCTAAAGAGAAAGAAACCCCACTTTCTGATAAAACTGAACTATACATGAACTGTATACAAGAAGGGGGCCATAGTGAACCCGACGGAGGGAGGCCCATTTGTACAAGAAGGATCCGAGTCCGGCAGAGGGAGATCACAGGGGCGAAAAGCAATCGCACAAAGAACTTTTGTTTATTTGTTATTTTGCATCAAGAGTAATACACCAGTGAACATTGTGTTGACAAGAGTAAACCCGGTCAAGGGTTGTCCGCAGTGGAAAATTGGGTAAAAAGACATTTGAAGGATATAAACAATATTTGAAAGGCTGTAGTGAACCCGACGCAGGGAAGCCCAAGTTGCAAGAGAGATCTGAGCCCGGCAGAGGGAGATCCAAGGGGCGAAGAACAATCACCCAAGGTACAAGAGTACCGAACAAAACCTTTGTTTGTTTGCCATTGTGAAGCACCACAGGCCTTCTGAGGCAAGATACTTTTGCAGGAAAGACTTGGCCTAAGAAGGTTTTTGTTATCTTTGAAATTAACTGTGAAACTTGTGCTGTAGAGGCCCGCCTTATCCTGTGCCTCAAACGTGGGCAAGGGAGACCCAGCCATACCATCCTGACTTATTTTGGTGAACACTTCTTTCCTTTCAGGTGAACATTATCCCACAGCGTTTTTTGTAATTTAGCAGTAAGTAATTGGCAATAGTTTTTTTTATAGTATAGGCACTTTTTATTTGACCAGACACCACTAGGACTGGCTTATTTTTATTTGATGGTCGTAGCTCGCTCCCATCTTAGATTTAGGTTCGGATTAGGCATTTATGTCACCCATTATAAAGTTCAATAAACACCCTTGAACGGTGGTCACTTGTGTCTATCTCTACTGTTGCCACCATGAGTTCCTTACAGCACCGTTACCACCACTGGGGCTGTCTCCAGGCACTCGCATAGCTCTGCAAGAAAGAGGACGGGGTGGGTTAGTGAAGGTAGAATGATAGGATAGGTTCCAGAATAGGAGAAACTGCAGTCTGTGCGTTGGATTGCAGATGGGTTCATTGCATGCACTGGCTTGTTGTATCCGTAAGCGTGAGGCCCACTGCCTGGGTTGTTTGTTGTATACCAGTGTTTGTTAAGTTGGGTGTGTTTTTGTGTGTTTTATGTGTTGATTGGCTGGTAGTTAAGGTTGTGGTTGTGCCTGATGACTTATTGTATCCAAAGGGGTGAGGTCCAGTGCCTGGAATTGTTTGTTGTATGCAGGTTTTAGCGTTTTGGGGGAAAAAATTGAATAAAAAATGCTGAATGCGCATTTAATGCGCATTCGGCAGGGAAAATAAATGGAGACCAGAACAAGGGGAGCAGGGGTTGCAGGCTGGCCCCTCGCTCCCCTTGTTCAATATAATGGGCTTCGTGGGTTGAGAGGGTGTCCCCCAATTCCATGAGATTGAAAGCGGGGGACACATTTTTTTTTTTAAAAAGGAAAAAAAATGGACGGACGGACCCTGCGGCACCAGCTCCGACTCACGTTAGTGGGATGGAACTGACGCTGCAGGGAAAGTTGAGTAAAATCTAAGTAGGGGGCAAGGGATGTGGGATGCAGGAGAAACTGAACTATTTCGAATTCGGTATTTTCATGCAGTAATCACGTAGTTCCGGTTTTAGTTATGTTAGTATGTGTTTGTGTGTAGTTTAGCTAGCCCATATGGTGTGTGTAGTACTTGGCAGGTGTGTTGGAGGGGAGCAGGAGTATGGTGGTTAGTACATTAATATGAGAGTGTATGTGCTGTATGACTGTACAGAGAGAAGCCCTCTGATTGGAGCGAAGGGGGCAGTTTACCTTGAGGAAGTATCACTTTTATTCTGGCATTAATGGTAAAGCCAACATGAGGGTTCTTACATGGCCATACTGGCCTACATTGGTGCAACCAGTCTGGACAGGTTTTCTTTTGATGGGGTTACATTTTTTACTGGCAAAGCCAACAGAAGTATGTTCTTACTTGGGGATACTAAGGGAAAGAGGGATGAGTTGCATGAGGAGTTCCTAGGAACAGTACTTGGCTTATGGGGAGCACTACAGACTGGGAGAAACCCCTTTTTAACTTTCCCCTTAACCCTGCCCTTCTGATAGCCTTTTCCATTTTAGAAAAGTAGAAAAAACAAACTTCTCTAACAATGAACTACATGTCCCAGAATCCCTCAGGGACTGTAACAAAGAAGAGGGCTGGGGAGGCATGCAGGAGCCAAGGACAGGCAGCCAGGCTTAATAGCTTTTGGCAAGATCAGGCGATTGGTCTTAAGGGTCTGTACCTGAAGCTAATTAACCCAACTGAGAGTCATAAAAGGATGAAGCTGGAAGGAGCAGTAGAAGGAAGCTGGAGCAGGAGCAGAGGTAGCAGAGCACGAGACTGGCAGTTCACAGAGAAGTGTGATCAAAGAAGGGACTCTGGAGTAGAAGAAAAGCGGATTTCACCTACAGACTGCGAGTAGGTCCTGTGTTCACCAACCCTGTTTGGCTTTGGCAGCATTCCCCTCTCCCTACCCCACGCACTTTTCCCTTTCCCCCTCCCCATGCACTTACCGATCTGAATGATACCTGGCCTTGTAGGATCGTTGTTCTGTCTTCCCTTTGTTCCCCCTCCCTTGCCTCTTTGCGCCTTGAAACACTTCTGTGTTGGCGCGTTATAAATGCTATATCATATCATATATCATATCATTGAAAGAGACTGGAAGAAATAGATAGTCTTCCCAGCTGCGCCTAATTGCTGTGAATGCAGAGCTGAAGTGCATCCACCAAACGCCTGTGTGCAGAAGCAAGTTGAGGGCAACAGGAGAGAGGAAGACTCACCCTTAATGAGGACGGATCGGAGACACCCATGTAGCAGAGGGGTCTGGGTCCCTAGTGTGCCCGTAGTAGTAGCAGCAGAAGAAATCAAGCCAGGATGCAAAAGCAGCCCGCAGTTGCTGGGTTTGTGGAGTCAGTAAAGAGAAGCTCTGTACTCCAAATCATCAGGAATACCTTGGCGGTAACTAACCAGCTTAATTTGCACTTGCGTGTACAGAAAAGCAAGAAGTTGTGGTAAGTCGCTATAATGTGGCAAATGTAACACACGCTTATATTAACAAAGCTGAAGTACCCGCGTGTAAAGAAAGCATTTCTTTTCCCCGTTTTTAGATGGAACCTGTTGTCGAGCGATCACGTGTTTCCTATTAAAGGGGAGAACGTTGCTGGTAAACTTTATAAAGCAGAATGTGACTTTCCTGCATAGTTCCAAGCTTGTGTAACATCAGAAGAGGTTGTGCATGAAACAGTGTTTCCTGATTACCTTGGAGGCATAACGCTGACTGAAAGGAGGGCACACTCATATTTTAGAGTGGTAGTTTAACATCAAAAGTAAGTCACCTGTGCCTAATTCTGTTTCTACTAAGAAACGTGCCTCTTGTAATACCCAGAGCACTGAAGTAGATGTTGTAGAAGTGGGTGAAGTTAAACGAAAAACAAGTATAGCCCAAGCCAGTAGGCCAAACCATGTTAAAGTGAAACCAGCTCATTTAAGCTCATATTGTCTAATTCAGAAGCCTTCAAGTCGTCTCTCCAGCTAAGACTCCAGCTTCTTAAATTGTAGAAATTGGGCATCTGCCTGCTTTCTAACTTGTCCCGATTTCCCTGTAAATATAAGGGAACCTTTAATCGACTGAGGCAGCGCCTGTCTTCCGTTGAGCGGAAAAGGGAGGAGGTAGGTGCTTAGAGTTCACTTAGAAGAGGATTATCAGACAGAAATAGATCCCTCCTTTCCCTTTACACCCGCCTTTACTGGATACACCGCTGCTACACCACTACTACTCGAGTTGTTGCATGCTTGTCTACTCGTGTTTTAAGTTGGACCACAGTCAGAGTCAGTGAGGATAGGTTGTAGACTAATAAGGCACTTGAGATCTCGGATGTATTGGGCACTTGCGATGATAATATACGGGACGTGGTAAAGACCAGTTGGGAGTTAAATCCGAGTCAAGCGCACTTGTTACCTGATTACTTGATTGCCGACAGCCACACGACAACCCAGGAGCTCACACAGGAACACACGCTGACACACTCTGCTCTGCTTTGCTCTGGAGTTGGCGTTTTTTCTCCGCTCTGGTCCGCCTCCAGCAATAGGCAACAAAGAAAGATTCTCCCGCAGGTCTGCAGTCCACAATGTCCACACGGTAACGCACTCTGCTCCACAATCACTCTGCTGTGGAGCCTGTGTTTTTCTCCGCTCTGGTCCACCTCCAGCAATAGCAACAAAGACCCACAGGTCAGCAGTCCACATGGTAACACATCCTCTGCTTCGCACTCTGCCAGGGATTTAGGAGTGGAAAGTTGCTTACAAAGACGTAAAATACCTCCAACTGCATGGGCTGTAACGAGGGGCTCTACAAAAGGTTGTACTTACCTATAGTGCAGGAGAGAGCTGAATGTAAGAGCAGCAAGAGTATATAAAATAAAATGTCATCCCCACACATGTTACTAGTGTACTGGCCGGCTTTGTTAGGGAAGCATGCTACAGTATTGGACTGTTCATCCCAACAAATGAAAGGGAAGCCAATTCAGTAGATTAGACATCTGATCACTTCTTTTCATGGGGTGTTAAGTGTTTTCTAGGAGGCCTCTTGCCCTCAGCTTGAATCACTTGAGTCAGTGGAGTTTAGTTATGAGAACGTATCTTAAGAAGGTCATGGTGTACAACGTCAGTTTTAACACCAGATTACGTATGGCAATCACCATTACTCTTCGTCCTCCCAACTTGTTACTGCGCTTGCTATATGAAGGCCGGATGCTTTCCCCAGACAGAAAACGCACTAAAATTTCAGAATTTTTAATGATCCCTTAAGGGAAATCAACTCATCCCATATCCCCTTCCTACGTTCTTAGCCAAAGACAGTCCATGCAGAAGGCGGTGTGGGGACGGGGGGGGGGTTATCTTAAGGACTGTGATGAGTTTGGAGGAATAGGAGTTTTGGTGATTACCATACTAACTCTGGCATTACCTTCAGATCTCCCCTCGTTGTCAAAGTCCTTACTATATAGGATTTCATAAGCAGTAACTAAGCCTGTGACGGTCTGAATACTGAGGAGGGGGCCGTGAGTGCTGAGGAGGGGGCAGGAGAAAGTGGGGAACCCACGTGGTGGGGTACAGACCTAGGCACGGACAAAAATCTTTTAAACATGAGCTCCTACAATGGCGTCATCGGGAAAAGTTGACCACATTGAGCGCTGGCTCACGCAGTGAGGAGAGGGTCATTTGGGCTGCCGAAACCATGAACGCAGATGCTGCCGGCCACTGGCAATACATGAAGGAGGCGGCCAACATATGCTCTTTGCTCGGCGGGGCGGAGAACGTGCAGGCGTTGTTCTGATGGGACGCCGCAGCGCGGCCGCGTCTCGGGGAAGGGCGAAGAGACCTTATGGACTGCCGCAGGAATGGCAATTGTCAATATGGAAAGCTGACACTCCCGACAACAAGGGAAGGAATATTAGGGACCTATGTGACTTACCTAGAATAGAGGACTAAGAAGGCATATACCCCAGTCCTCACCTCACGGCACACGTGTGGAGTACATCATGAACGGCATCACAGAAGGAAGGGGGTGGGGTTGGGGGGGTTTTCAAGCCTAAACTGGGTGGAGAGCACTGATTGGCCCACAGGTGACCAGCACCTATTTAAGTCAGACAGAGAGGAAGGACTAACGGTGAATTCTCCTCTTTCTTGCAGAACCGAACTGGAAGCGAAGAGACAGGAGCCTCATACCGTTGGGCTTATGAGGATTAAAACCAGGTTTCTACCATATCCTCCAAGGAAACCTCACAGGACTTCAAAAACTGGAAAATGACAAGGAGAAATTGAGAGCCTGATTGGGATGATTTTTGGTTTTCCTTTCTTCTCCTTGCTTACTTTATTTTCTTTAAAAAGTCAATAAAGACTATACATGTGTTGAACCAAACTACCTTGCCTGAGTGGTCCATCACAAGTTTGGTGGCAGCGGTAGAATCGGAAACCGCCATGGAGGCCATCATCAAAGCCCTCACAGATGGACAGCAGCAGCTCCAGCAATTAATGCAGGTTCAGTCACATCAAGCCCAGACTGACAGACAGGCATTACAGCAGGCATTGCAACTGCAGGCAGCAACCCAAGATACCATCAAACAGATCACAGAGACGATGACAGCTACCAGGGGTGCTTCCATAGCCCCTACCAATGTGTTACAAAACTTCTAGCAAGGAGAAGATCCAGGGTATTTCTTTACTAACTTCGAAAGGGTAGCAAGGAATTCCCAATGGCCAGTGGACAAATGGGGCCATTTCATCGCAGGCTGCTAACCCTGCAGGTGATGCCACATATGCAGACATCAAGAAAACCATTCTAGAAAGGATGGGTGTGGACGAAGAAGCCTACAGGGCCAGGTTGCAGGAAACCCGTCTACGCAATGGAGAAACACCGAGACAATTGTATTACAGAATCCATGATCAAAGTGACAAATGTGCAAGAAATCATGGACAAAATCAAACTTGAACAGTTTGTGGAGGCCCTGCCGGCGGGAATGCAGCGATGGGTACGTCAACACCACAGACCAACATTGGCTGAAGCCATTGACATTGCTTCTGCTTTCCAAAAAGCCGGACCAACCAGCTTGACCTCTTTGGAACTCAATAAACCGGTAACCAGAGGATCTTTACCCATAGAGACCAAGAGCAGTCGCCCAGAAGCAAGAATCTCAGCATGGTCCACCACTAACAGGCAGCCTCAATGCTTTGACTGTGCAGAATGGGGGCACATAGCCTGGTTCTGTACGAGGAAGCCAAAACCAGAACCAATGGAAATTGGATGTACTCAGTCCAGAGGGTTCCGACGAAGAAGGGATCCATATCTCGTGGAAGTACGAGTAGACGGAACTCCAAGACAAGGTCTTCTTGATTCCGAAAGCGAACAGACCACCATAAGACCAGAAGTAAGTGGGCTTGAAGGGGCAGGGAAGCAACCTATACATATTAAGTGTGTCCATTAGGACACAAAAATGTATCCGTCAAAAGAAGAAGCTCTAGAGGTCAATGGGGTTAACTCAAGAATGAGGGTCGCCATAATGCCACACTTGCCAGCCCAGGTGTTGTTGGGGACTGACCTGCCTTCATTTGGGAAATGTGTTAATGAAGCGGAGTGGTTAAAAACAGCACCCTATGCCCAGAGTGCTGTTGAACCCGGTACACGTAATCACCTAAAGAAAACAAGGAGAGAAGTGAGAGAATCCAGAAGAGAATGGGGAGAAAGAAACCATTACATAGGGATAATAGACTGGTTGCCGGAAGACGGCTTGAAGACGTTCCAAAATGAACTATTAACAGATCCTTCCTTGAAGAATACTAGAGAACAAGCCATTCCTAATAGGGATACCGGAACTGGATACCCCTGGTTCAAAACCAAGAAGGGACTCATATACCAAATAACAATTGATCCTAGTAGAGGGGAAACTGAACAATTACTGGTGCCGTTGAGTTATGGGCCTACTGTGTTAAGACTAGCACATGATGATGTAGTGGGTGGCCACTTTGGAAGGAAAAAAACCCAAGAGAAATTGTTAAAAAGGTTCTTTTGGCCAGGGGTGTACAGGGAAGTGACAGAATACTGTGAGGAGTGCCCTGTGTGCCAGAAAACAAGTTCACATGAACCACAAAAAGCTCCTTTATGTCCTATGCCTCTCATAAAAGAACCCTTTTCAAGAATAGGTATGGACCTGGTTGGTCCCCTGGAACCAAACAGTAAGGACACAAATATATTCTGGTTGTGGTAGACTATGCCACTAGATACCCGGAGGTATTCCCTATGAGAGGTAGAAGTGCTCAACAATTATGGCAACAATTGGTTCTGTTTTTTTCCAGGGTATTAAACAATTACGTACTTCCGTTTACCACCTCCAAACTGATGGACTAGTGGGGAGATACAATAAAACAATCAAAGCCATGCTCAAAAGAATAACAGCACCATCTGGAAGAGATTGGGACTGAGTACTACTGTGGGTCTTAATGGTTCTTAGGGACACTCCACAGTTGTCTACTCGGTTCTCACCATTTGAACTGTTGTTCGGACATAAGCCCAAAACAATACTCCATATCGCCAAGAGGGAGTGGGAAGGACAAGAGGAAGAAACCCATCTCACAGATTATGTGATAGAAATGAAAGAACACCTTACGAGGTTGAGAGATTTGGCCCGAGAGAACCTGGGGAGAGCACAGTTGTCTCAAGCAAAATATTACAACCAGAATGCAAGGGTGAGGACGTTTCAAGTTGGTGTGAAGGTCTTGGTTTTGTTGCTTAACTCCTCAAATAAAATGCTGGCTGAGTGGAGGGTGGCATACAAAATCACAGCTGTCTCGGGCCCTGTGAAGTACATGGTGGAACAGCCCGATAGGAGGAAAAAACAACAGAACTATCATATTAACCTCTTAAAAAAATGGATGGAAGCTTAACCCAACAGCCAAGAGATGAACCAATTACAGGTGACAAATACAGATACTGCCTTCCAGGCTGTTCAGTGGGGAACACAACTCAGCCAGGAAGAAAGAAAAGAGCTGTGTGGTATTTTACAACCCATGGAACATGTGTTCTCTTTCTATCCAGGGAAGACGACCCTCGTGGAGCATGAGATTAACAGGAATCCTACTCAAACAGTAAAGGTTCGACCTTACAGACTACCAGAATCAAAAAGAGCAGCCATACAAGCAGAGGTGGAAGACATGCTGCGCTTAGTGGTAATCAAGCCATCCACCAGCCACGGGTCTTCACCAATTGTGTTGGTGCCCGAACCTGATGGCTCCACCAGATTCTGTATGGACTATAGAAAACTCAACACCATCTCGACCTTTCAAGCGTACCCAATGCCGAGGATTGATGAGCTAATAGAATGACTGAGTACCACACAGTATATCAGTACTATTGATCTAACGAAAGGTTATTGGCAGATCCCATTGCACGAAGAAGATAAATTAAAAACTGCATTTTCCACGCCAACAGGTCTATACCAGTTCACCGTGTTACCCTTCGGTTTACACGGCGCTCCAGCGACTTTTCAGGCCTTGATGAATAAAATATTGGGCCCACACACAACATACAGTTCCGCGAATCTGGACAATATTATTGTATTCAGCAAGACATGGGAGGAACAATCGGACCATTTAGTGAATGTAATATCCTCCCTAGGAAAAGCAGGGTTACACATCAACCCAAAGAAAACTATCCTCGCAGCCAGAGAAACAAAATACATGGGTTACCTGGTCGGTGGAGGGGTCATCAAACCACAGGTAGACAAAGTGGAGGCGATTATGCGGTTAACCATGCCCAGCAACCAAAAACAAATAAGAGTGTTCTTGGGATTTGTAGGATACTACAGAAGATTTATACCTATGTTTTCCACAATTGCCGGACCCCTAACAGAAGCTCTTGAATCTACCTATAAAGGGGACATGTTACTGGATAAATTGGCCCAAGAGGCCTTCCAGAGCCTAAAAACCTTCATCTCCACTCTGCCGTTGTTAAGGTGTCCAGACTTCGGGAAACCTTTTTTTGTACAGACAGATGCATCTGGAACAGGGTTAGGCGCTGTACTATCTCAAGGGACTGAAGAAGACCTGATGCCAGTGTCTTTTATTAGTAAAAAACTTCTACCGCACGAGATGGCGTATTCCACATTAAAAAAAGAGTGTCTGGCCATCAAATGGGCCATTGAAACCCTGAGATATTATTTATTAGGAAGGACCTTCACAGTCTCCACCGACTGAGGAGGGGGCCGTGAATGCTGAGGAGGGGGCCGGGGAAAGCAGGGAACCCACCTGGTGGGGTACAGACCTAGGCGCGGACAAAAACCTTTTAAACATGAGCTCTGACAATGGTGTTCCAAGCTAAGGCAAGTCTGAGTGAAGGGAAGGCCTCAGCTCAGGCTGTGGGCCGTTAAAGGCCATGTCCATTCAACTGGCAGGGCATGCAAGCCATTGGCACACAGGGCTTCTTCCGGTGTGTGAATGGCTTTCACAATTTTTCGTCGGGGTTCTGTGCTGCTTGCGCATCAGATCTCCTGATGAAAAATGAAACGCCGGGACTGGAGCACAATGCTCCAGTCCCGCAGGTAAGTGGATGGGGTGGGGAATGTGGTCATTTTGGGTAGGTGAGGCTCCCTGTTGCCTCCCCACATAGAAAGAAAAAAAAAGGTAAAGGGCCTCGGGTGGCTGGCACAGCGGGCAAGGATTGTGATTTTAGCCCACTGTTCTAGCCACCCGATTGGCTGTGTGCCCTTTCCCGGGTGCAAATATTTATGAACATTAGACAAGAGTTGGCTTTCAGGACCCTTGCTTTAAAGTCTGAGGACAGTGTTCCACCAATCACCAATTTGTAGTGTTGGATGAAGGTATTGGGGGATGACCAGGTTGCCGCATTGTATATTTCCTGAATGGATACGCTCTGTGCCAGGGGGCGCAATTCCTCTGATGGATTGCCTTTGGACAATCCTCGGGAGTGGTCTTGCGGCTTTCTCAAAGGAGATGCTGATAGTATCTCAAATCCATAGCACTCAACTCACTGGCTTTTGGCGGGTGTCACCCACCTTGCAAGCAGCCGAATCACCCACCAGGTCCCTCATACGCCTGTTCACGTCTATGGGCTCTCACCCGCCAAAAAGAAAATTGGGTGTTTTCACCCACCTTGGTGACACCAAAGGTTGGGAGCTATGCAAATCCACCAGCTAAGGGTCTCTACTTTCCATTCGCTGCACCCCGAATGTAACAAAGACGTCATCCGTGATTGAAAACACAAACAGGTGAGAATGTATTGTTTTTTTTTTTAACCTTATCACAGTTTCAGATAGGGAGTCGGACCCAGACGCTAAAATAAACAGCATTTTAACGTCTTTTTTCATGTCCGAGTGCGTTCTCTGGTCTGGGGGACATGTCATTAACTTCATACATGTGGATATAATATCACTTAAAAAGAGATCATTGACATTGCATTTCGACCTATTTTTTGCGCTGCATGCTTAAAGACCCCACTATTCTCAATGATTAGGCTTTTGTTTGGAAAAGCATCAATTAAATCCAGTGCATGTTGGAAAGTATTTAGGGTGAAGTTCGGTGCTGTATCTTGAAAGAGGGGCAGCACATATACTCTGATCTCTTTACAAACCTATTGTTGGGTTTGTCTAGGAAGCTATTAGAAACTATTTCCATTTGCAAGCATTGCATCTCCTGCTTTGAGCTCATAGATGAGGTTTATATAAGTCTTAATCAATTGCTATGATGTCACAGCAGGGCATACTATGACTTTCATGCCCTGCCAGGTGGGCGGACATGGCCTTTAACGGCCCGCCAACTCGAGATAAGGCAGGCCCGAGAGAAGCTCGAGCCTCAGCTCTGGCTGTGGGCCGTTAAAGGCCATGTCCACTCGACTGGCAGGGCATGAAAGCCATTTACACCCCAGGGTTCGTCCGGGGTGCGAATGGCCTTCACAATTTTTCATCAGGAGATCCGTTCTGCTTGCGCAGCCGATCTCCCGATGAACAATGAAAAGAAAAAAAAGAAAAAGATGCCTGCTGCCATATGGAAAAGGGACTAAGTCCCCTTTCCATGTCTATAGTGGCAGCCAGACGGGAGGAGCGCCGGTACCGCAGGTAAATGAAAGGTCAGGAGGACAGAAATCGCAAACTAGCACTTGAAGGAAAACGTGCCTTGTAACACTAAGTGTCAGCACTGAAAGCACAATGCACCCCTCAGCACTGTGTCAGCAGAGCCTTCCCTCAGCAATGCCTGCCCTCAAGGGTCAGGACTAGAAGCACAACACTCAGGGCTTTAAGAGGGCCAGGCCCTGGCACTCTTCAAAAAGGGCTCCCGAGCCAGGGCCCTATCGGGGTCCACCTCCGACTGGCCCCAGCCACTCTGACACCTGATTCAGCCTTTGTAGCCGCAGCACTGCGGTTACACCGGCTGCCTGGTAGTGTCAGCACTTCGGATTAGAAAAAAGAAAAATCATTGTCTTTTCTTGTTTCTAAACCGAAGTGTTAACACCTGCAAGCAGCCTGTGTAACCAGCTGCTTGAGGTCGCTGTACTCAGAAACAGCAGGAGGGCTGGACTGCCCAACTCTCCTTTTGAGCAAATAGTCTCAAAGGACTCAAAAACGTATGGCAGGCCATTTTTAAAGTAAAGTTTATGGTTTTAAATTAATATGCAATGTATTGATGTTTAATGATTGTTAATGGCTAACGCTGAATAAACCTTTAGTACTACTACTCCTTTTGTTTCTGAGTAAATAGGCATCACGCAGCAAGAAGCACCTTGGCTTCATGCTGCGTAATGGCTTTGCTCGAAAACAAAAGGAGAGCCAGGCAGTCCAGCCCTCCTCCTGTTTCTGAGTAGAGTCTCATCAGCAGCAGGCAGCCCTTTCATTCAAGGAGCCAGTGGTTAAAGTGTTGCAACACGTGGCTCCTTGAATCAAAGGGCTGCCAGCTGCATGTGAGCTGGGGCACACTAGTATCACACCTTTGGTGCGCCCATCCCATTTTTTTGTTCAAAAGGAGAGGCTGGGCGCATAAAAGGTACATCCCTACTCATTTTACCAGCCACCCCCTCATGCGGGGAGGGAGGGGGGGGCTCTCCGCTTATCCCACCCCCTAAAGAAAGCCCCACCCTCGATTTCTAATTCCACTTAAAGCACTGACGACACTGAACACTGCCCTCTAGTGTCAGCAGTGGTCCAAGTGAGCGGAGCGGTGCGCCTCTACTTTTTTCAAATTAAGTTTGACTTTTCCTATACTTTTATTTGAAAAAGAAACCATTCTGGAATGGTTTCATTTTAAAATAAATGTGTAGGAAGAAGTTGAAACTTGCACTTTCAGTGCACTGCACTGAAAGTTCCCTTAAACACTGGTGCATGTGTTTGGGGGTTTGTATTGTGTGTCGGAGGGGGCGTGCTGATGGAGTTGAGGGGGGGGGGGGGGAGTGGGTGCAGGCCAGCAGGGAACATAGTTCCACTACTACTTTTCGTACACTTCGACAACTGTCAGCAGCTCTGTTCAGCAGTAGCAACACTAGAAGGACAGCACAACTCTCAGCACTAGAAGCAACGCACTTATTGCAACACCGCGCTTCAGTGTAGGCACTGGAAGCACAAAACATCCCTCCGCCCGACACGCTGCTCAGTACTGCCGGTGCCGGAAGGACAAGTCGTCTAGTGTGAGAACACCACATCCATCATTCGGCACTAGGAGGACAGCACTTCCCTCGGCAAAGCCTCGATATCTTTACTGGAAGGATAGATAGCGCGTCCATCAGCACTTCCCAGCATTGGCAGGTCTGGGTGGGCCGCAACGTCCCGAGTTCTGCACACGGATGAGCCGCTGTCCGAAAATTCCAAAACACAAAAATGCCTGCACTATCTATCGGTGACTGCGGTCTGGGGCGTGACGCCCCAACACACAGAATCCTTTACTGTACAAGAGAGGAGAGAAAATGTCCCTGTTCCCCGCCAAGTGCCAAAAAGGCTTGTCGGCGAACGACAAGGGATCCATTATTTAAAGGGCTGCGAACCACGCCTGGCTGGTCTTAAGCCTTCTTTAATAATGTAGCTGCCCAAGTCTCAGCCGCGGAACCAGAAGTCACACGCGACTACGCTGCACCCGCCCATACGAGACAGGGACCGACGCACGCACCTTTGCCGGTGTACCCTCCCCACCCAGCCAAGACAGTCACACACTTCTGCTAATGCACCTCTAGTCTTGAATGTTACCATCCCGAGATAATCAAATACCATAAGCAGATTTTACAATGTAATTCACTCCTGACCGACAGCAAACCCTGATGCTCCATCACTGTAAACGACGTTGCTGTGTCCCAACGCTCATCAACTGACCAAAACACTTCATCAAATGCACACGACACTGGTCACTCGCCTCTCTTAACATGCTGCACCCAGGCCACTGGTCTTTGAGCATTGGAGGATGGACAGCCTATGCGCTTGCCATTCTGCAGTTCAGTATACACGGAGAGGAGAAATGTGTACATTTTCACCAGCCCCCGTTTACGCCTTAAGGAATGAGAAGATTACACCTCACCTTCTCCACTTGGTTCAGGTCTTCATTGCCTACGTAAATACTTGTCCTTCTTCAACCCTGATCTATCATCTCTTATATCCAACTGTCACTCAACAGTCCACTACTCCAAGGCACTTTAGTTTTAGAGGAATTGAGCATGAGACACCAAAGCAAATTCCCTCCCAGCATTAGTAGTCCCACCCATCCTCCTGCCCAACATGTCCCTTTGCCAAAACCTCTGTACCTCACCCCCAAGGATCGTGTAGCATTCTCTGTGATGTAACATGGGAACATGGAATGTAGAATGTCCTAGGAAAGATGCAGATTTGTAGAGTTAGTCACAGAAGTGTGAGCGGTGAGAGAATTCGTTAGGGCGCTACATTTGTTCTCAATAAAGATGGTTTAAGTTACTTGCCTGTAACTGTTGTTCTCCAGCATGGGCTCTGGCATGGATTCACATGCTCATGAATATTCCCTGTCGTCAGGCTGGGAGTACTGTGTAAAAGAAAAAACAGTTTTACTTTCACTTTAAAAATGTATTTCTCCTTTAAACCAATCACTGTCCTTTGGGTCATACTGCCCCTGTCAAATGACAGTCCTCTCCCTAAGCTCCCCCGCCTCTGGCAACCATTTTCAGATTTGGTAAGCACGTAAAGTGACAGTATGACCAAGAAGAGACGCAGAGGGGCCGGAAGGAGGGTTGGCATGTGAATCCATGCCAGACCCATGCTGGAGAACAATAGTTACAGGTAAGTAACTTAAATCTTCTCCAGCATGGGGTCTGGCATGGATTCACATGCTCATGAATAACGAATACACAGCAGCACAACATTACACAACCATGGGAGGTGGCCAGGCTCAACAGAAGCAATTAACACAACCCTGGAACAGACTCACCTCAAGCGAACCGGTTGCATAGCACTGCCTGGCCGACTCTGGACTCCTCCCTGGAATCCCAATCGACGCAGTAGAATTTCGTGAAGGTATACCTGGACCTCCACATTGCAGCCCTGCAGATGTTGAGCAGGGGCCCATCAGAAAGGAATGCCATTTTTGCAGCGATCGCTCTGGTGGAGTGGGCTCTCGGACGGCCTGGCAGAGGCCAGTTAGCCAGCCGATGACAGTGCATGATGCAGTCAGACAACCATCTTGAGATGGAAGCCTTGGACAAGGCTGTCCCGTGATTCACAGGTCCAAAGTTCCCAAACAATTGAGAAGTCTTCCGAAAACTCTTCATGTGTGCCACGTAGAACTTCACGGCACAAGCAACGTCCAGCGAATGCAAGGTCTTCTCCACCGGCGACGAAGAATTCGGGAAGAAAACAGGCAACACCAAAGGCTTGTTGAGGTGGAATTCCAATGGAACCTTTGGCATGAAAGTGGGGTGCATACGCAGTACCACCCTTGCTTCGTGGAAAGTCAGATACGGCTGCTTGCAGGATAGGGCCTGGATCTCACCCACCCATCTGGCTGAGGTGATGGCCACAAGGAATGCCGTCTTCCACGAGAAACGTGAGTGGGGCTTAATTCATAGGTTCGAAAGGTAACCCCATGAGTCTTGTCAAGACCACGCTGAGTTCCCATGCCGGGACAAGTGCCTTTACCGGAGGGAAATATCGAAAAGGCCCCTTGAGAAATTCATTGACGAGTCTATGGGACCACAGCAAGGATCTTCCTGGGGATCTGGTGTAGCGTGAGATGGCCGCCAGGTGCACCTTGATGTATGCGTGAGCCAGCCCAGCTTTTGCCAAGGAAAACAAGTATGGAAGAACCTGTGGGGCCGTGACCCTCAGAGGGGTAATCTTCTGCAACTGGCACCACGTAGCAAAATGCTTCCACTTATGGCCGTAGCACTTTAGAGTCGACGACGCCCTGGCATTGGCGAGGACCTGCCTGCAGTCCGCTGCCAGCTCATAACCTCCAAACTCTAAGGTTGCAGGAGCCATGCCTTTAGGTTCAGAATTCCTGGGTCGTGATGAAGGATTGCGCCTCTCACCCTGGTGAGCAGATCCGGAAGTACCAGCAACTTGACTGGAGGCAATTCTGACACGCTGAGTAGGTCTGGATACCAAATCTGCCTCGGCCATGGCGGGGCAATGAGTATCATCTTGCACCGACACTGTCTGAGTGTGTTGATTACACATAGCAGGTGAGGAAATGGGGGAAAGGCGTACAGGAACAGACCATCCAACGGGAAGGAGAACGCGTCCCCCATGCCCCTCGGTTGGTGGAATCTGCTGGCAAACTTCTGGCATTTTGAGTTTGCCTCCGTGGCAAAAAGATTGATTGGAGGTCTGCCCCATTTGACGAACACACGGTCCATTTGATCCTGACGAAGTTCCCACTTGTGGCAGGAGCGCAGCTCCCTGCTGAGGGAGACAGCAATGGTGTTCTTGACAACTGCCAGGTGGAACGGGACGAGGTACATCCCTTGTCCGATGGCCCAATACCACAAATCCCGAGCTTCCTTGGAGAGCGCTGGGGATCAAGTGCCCCCTTGCTTCCTGATGTAGAACATGGTGGTGGTGTTGTCTGTGAAGATCCTCACCACCTTGCCTCTCAGAGACGGTAGGAAAGACTTGAGGGCCCAGAACACTGCCGTAACTCCAGGATGTTGAGGTGCAGATCCTTCTCCTCTGGAAGTCACAGATCTCTGGCGTGTAGATATCTGATGTGAGTTCTCCAACCTTCCAGAGAGGTGTCCGTGTTGACCGTCTCCTGTTATGGCAGGGTTTGAAGTCCTGTCCCCTTGGCGATGTGGGAGCGTACCCCCACCACTCTGTCGCCCGCCGGAACTCCTGGTTGAGGGGGATCTTGTCAGCAAAATTCCCAGACACTTGTATCCAACATGCATCCAAGAATTCCTGTAGGGGTCGCATCTGAAACCTGCAGAGACGGACGAGGTAGATGCTTGACAACATCATGCCCAGCAAAGACTTTATGACCCGAACTGTGGCTGTTTCGTCGACGACAGCCGCTGTACCTTCCCTTGAATGGCTGCTAGCCTCTCCTTCGATGGAGATGCCAGGCAAGCCACTGTTTTGAGTCTGGTGCCGAGGAACAGCACGTTCTGCAATGGCGTTAAGCAGGACTTCGGATAGTTCACAATGACCCCAGCTCCGTCAGTAGTTGGACGGTCTCCTTTGTATGCTCGTCGGCAAGCTCCCAGGAGCAGGATCGTATCAGCCAATCGTCCAGGAACGGGTATACGTGCACGCCCTGCAGACGCGGTAGGCCACCACCAGGGGCAGGCATTTTGTGAACACCCTTGGGAGCGAGTTTAAGCCGAAAGGTCGGGCCTTGAACTGGTAGTGTTGGCATTGTATCACAAACCGTAGGAACTTCTGATGTTTCCTGTGGATGGGGACATGGAGGTACGCTTCCTCTAGGTCCAACAACGTCAAGAAATCGCCTTCCTCCAGTTGGCCAAGCACACGTTGCAACGTGACTATCTTGAATGTTTGGGATTTCAAGTACTTGTTTAGAAGGCACAGGTCCAGGATCGGTCTCCAGGCCTGTGTCGGCGATGTCCACTGGCACTGTAATGGCATGGTCCAATGCCACCTCTCCTTCCTGAAAGACGGCAAGAGCCTAAGTTTTCTTTTCGTCACGGAGGAATTCCAGGATAGGGCCCAGTTTATACCAAAGCTCCTCGTCGTACTGGGACAAGATAGCAAGAGCATTACCCGCCTTGATCGTGGATGCCGCCGTGTAAATGACTCTCTTCCCCATGGCGTCCATCTTATACCCCTCGTTGTCCGGGGGGCTGATGATGCGTAGGCCGGGTTGGCTGAGCATTTTCTTGCGGCGGCCGACACTACCGAGTCCGGCGACAGTTGTGACCTCAAGAACTTGGGTACTGGGTCCGGAACCCTGTAGTTCTTCCTCCCAAATGTCGTCCAAAAAGGTTACTGGCATGATCGTCTTCCTCTTGGACACCTGTCGCTGATATATCTTGGTTTCCTCGAGCACCAGCTGGAACAGCTCGGAGGCCCTGGAGATCATCGATTGGAATGATCCCACCTCGTCGAGGGGTGTCCAAAGTGCAGTGATTCGCCATCTGCCGGGACGAAGTGCTCATCTTCATCGGTTTCCGTGGCCGTCTCTGTACCAGTGTCCGTGTGTGTATCTGGGTCTGCTGGTGGAGTCTGGTCCCAACGTGGTGAAGGAGGCTGATGCGGCACCGTCGGATGTCGCTTCCTCTACTTACGTGGAGGCTGGTCAGGCGCCTAAAGTACAACCGGTGCCAGAGCTGGAGGGAACTTTGCTGGATCTCCGTCACTAGGGTGTGGAGAGTTGAAAGGATGTCCATGGATATGTCCCTCGGCTGTGGACGGAATGATGGAGTGCTAGGCCCTGCGCCGCAGTCCTCCTCATGGACTGTATGGACGGACACTTGGTCGTCATCGTCCGTGGAGTGTATGTCCACTGGCTGATAGTATGGAACCTTGGAGGGCTGCTTTGGGGACTGCTTGCCCCCCCCTTTTTCCTTCGTGAGGGATGTGTACCAGGACCTTAACCAGTGCCTCCCCCCCCCACACCCCAGGGGTGCCCCAGCCTTCGCCAATGCCTCAGTGCCCGTGTTGCACCTGGGAGACAGGGATATGCTGTGCTGTAGGGACCACCCTTGCCGGGTCGATACCACCCGCCGTAGCGGTCACCCCAGAGGATGTCGATGAAGTGGTAGAACGAATTTTCGGCTGTGCCTGATGAGCCTGACGCAAGGCCTTCTTCTCTTCCTCCGGCCTTTGTTTCTCCGATTTGTCCCGTAAGTTGGCAGGCGTGGAGGACTTCCTCTTTGAGGAGGACCCCGATGGCAGGTTGGCTGATGAGGTGGACGGTTATGGCGGTCTATCCGACCTGGGACCCGCATAAGCGGCAAACCCGGCGGAATCGACCATGGGCTCTTGGCCTTCACTTGGACCCCACGGATGGGGCGTCCTCAAAGGACTTCGACCTCCTCCTGGAGGGAGACCGCTCCTTGGACCGACCGGTCCTGGGTGAGGCATGATCCTGCTCGGAGCACAGGTCAGGGGCCTTGCTTGACTTGAGCCATGCCGTCAGCCTGCTATACTGGTTTTTCTTCGTTTTCGAGAAGCCCAGGCATATCTCGCACCCATCCTCCTTGTGGTCTGGGTTCAGGCAGTACCGACACTTCTGATGTTTGTGCTCCACAAAGATGTTCCTTTGCCCGCATTGGGTGCTGTGCCTGAAAAGTGTCCTTCCTCCTTTTTCTCCTCAGTCATGGTCAGAGGACACGAAGGAGGCCCAAGACAACCTTACAGAAACTTTGACAATGGAATGTTCCCGCCTGACGAAGGGGAAAATTCACGAGCATGTAAATCTATGCCAGACCCCATGCTGGAGAAATATCTACTTACTGATCCTGCCATCTTTTCACTTGCGACAAGTGAGAATACGGTTGCCCCAACGAATACCGTTGTTGGAGAAGGACCTTCTGCAGTGTGCCTCGAATCCTAGCTCTCTTGTGTCGCTGCTCATCTCCTGCTGCAGGGTGCTCCATCTACATTTTGTGTAGAAAATACAAAGTGGATCGGTCCAGGGTGAAAAGCAAGGCGTGGGCGGAAACTGTAACCATTTTCCATATCTACATCACGCGAGCAAGTTAGACGAGTGGCAGGTCTAAGAAACCAGAGGGTGTCTCACCCGCTAGACCCGGGGGATCTCTCAGGTGGCCAGTGCACGGCCATCACCTTTGGATCCAGACTCTGGGAGTGGACCGGTGTGGGAGGATCACCTGGGTGAGGGGTCTTCAGGGAGTGGGGTTGAGATAGCCGATGGCGAGTCGCGGTATTCACCCTTATTTTGTTTATCGAACCCCTCCTAGGTTTTAGTATGCTCTGAGATCCCAACTCCCCCCTCCCCTTTTTACACAAACACTGGGCATAGGAAGAGGATGACTGAAAATAACAACACTGACTTGCATACATCCTACTGGCCATGTCCTGCTAATCAGTTCAGGCAAAGTCAGGAACTTGATCCTAAGTGCATACACCGGATACCAATTCGCTCTCCTCACACGAATAAAGGGCAGAAACCAAAGAATCAATCTGAGCAAGGCGGAACACGAGAACAAGCAGAACATCCGGGACAAAGGCACACCTGCTAGAACAGAGCAACAGACCAAGGGATAAGAGCAGCGGGCCAAAAACCCCAAGGTTTCCCTATTGGAGGTTGTTGCCTCTGACAGGCCGCGAACGACCAGTGGAGAAGGCCAGATCCCACAAGTGAAGATTGCATTGTGTTTCAAGGATGCCAGCGACCCTCGCAGTTGAACGGCAGAGTTGGGGAGGCGAGGCCAAGCCTGTGGTACTAACCTTGACTCGAAAATCGGAAAACGCCAAACAAGAAAGCAGCAGCAGCAGCGCACAGAGCCGGTGAGTTGGCAAGCGACCTCAATGACCGGTGTGTGTTAAAGTGGATGAAGTAGCAACAGCATGGCAAAAGTGAAGGGTGCACGCGTGTGGATGAGACACAAATGAATTTTGATGTAAAGAACAGCTGGGAAATCAGCGATACTAAGTAATGGAGTGGTCCAGTGAAAGGAAGTAGCCCACTCAAAAGTCTCTGTGAAAAGTATTTTGTTTAAAGCGAGAAAGCGAATGAACAGTAAAAGATTAATTCCTAGAGAAGGGAAGCGTTTGAGTCGAAGTGGTCCTGCAGTGGTCTGACAAATAAGCCATGCACATTTGGAAGTCTTCGATATCCGAAAGGGGTCCGAGCCTGATCGAGGGAGACCTGAAGTTTGTGTTGAAAGTTATTGTGAATAGTCCGAGCACGACAGTCGGAGACCCAAAGTGAAAAAAACTTTGGGAAGGGATCTCCCCAGCAACTTGTGTTGAACTTTATCATAGGAGATCTGAGCCCGACAGCTGGAGATCTAAAAGAACTGTCTAGTGAAAGATCTGTGCCCGGCAGAGGGGGATATTTTGGGAATGTTTTGGATAAGACATTATTTCTTAAGTCTGAAGCATGGAAGGCCAGGGGGGGGCTTCGATCCACAGCTTTTTTAACTATATATGTTGTGTTGAAAACCGACTAAGAGTGTGTTTTCCTGCTTATAGGGATCGCCTTACTCTGTGAGGCCTAACGTGGGTAGGAGAGCTGGTTCAACCACATTATCATTTTAACACTGATTTTTCCTTTTGCACACATTTTTCCTTTTCATGCTTTTTGTACAAGTGATAGGGCAGGCATTAGATTTTTGTTAGCATAGGCCATATTGATTTGACAGCCTCCACTAGGACCGCGTTATTTATTATTTGATGGTCGAGACTACTCCCATCTTAGTTATAGGGCAGAATAGGAGTTCTATTTAAAGGAAGGTTTTACAAATTGTACCCATTGTGTCAGTCTCTGCTTGTGAAACCATGCCTCCACTACACAGGGCAGAGGAAAGGACCCTGCAGCGTACCATTGCACGAAGCCATTTTAGTTGCCATAACTATCTGTCAACAAATTACGTTCTATTGAATAAGGTCTTGCGACGGCATTGTGTGTTTTGCGTCATTGTTACCATAGTGTGTCAACAAGGCTGTTTTTTTTGCTACGTTATTGTTTCAAAGTGGTGCATGAGAGCACCCAAATGCACCATCTCGAAAGAGTTTGTTTAAGTTATGCACTGCAGTGTCAAGTATTGGAAACATCAATGTGTGCAACAGTATACAGGAATCAAAGGCTACAGTATAATAAAATGTGTAACAAAGTGCCAGAACTGAGAGCTGTACAACAGTGTGCAACAGAGTACCGGAGTGCCAGATTTGAACTTATTAGTGGGGCAGTGTGCAATCAAGGGGCAGGAATACATTCCAGCATTAACAGTGTTAGTGCAGGAGAGTGTGCAACAAAGTGCCAGAATTAAAGGAAAGGTAAAATAATAGTGCAAAAGGGAGTGCAACAGATTGCTGGTGAATCAGGTGAATATCCATGAGAGCCAAGCGATTTCTATGCTTTCACCTTCCATATAGCACAAGGATTTGTGCAGAAGGCAACACTATGCAGAGGTAATGCAAAGTGTACCACCGCCCAATTATTTTGTAGACACTCATGGGGAGCCTAGTATACCCTGGGAGCTATGGAAGAAGCGTTTTGATCATTATGTACTGGCAGTTCATGCCCAGAATTTTGCAAGTGAAAGGAAGAAATGCCTTTTGATGCATTGTTTATGAAACCATGGACAGGAGCAATTAGAGAATGTTCCACCACCTTCTGATGAAGAGTCAGTAAATCTCTCAGAATATGAAAAGTGCATAAAGATGTTGGATAAACATTATGATAAGTACATAACCGCTCATGGGGGGGTTTGGCGGTACTCTAAATGAAAGACTACGAGACCAATCTAGTCTAAAAGCTTTGTGGTCAAAGAGTAAACCCCCCCCATTGATGAAGTCATTAGGGTGGTGAAAGAGGTGGAACATACACACGTGTTTAAAAGAGTTGGAGAAGAGGTCTGAACCAGAGGCAAAGAAGGCAGAAGTACAAGTATTGGGGGTGTTGGCAATACAAGGAAAGAAACTAGAGAAGAAGAAACAAGCACCTAAAAAGGAAGGAGCCAAAAAGAAAATCAGTAGGTTTAAAGAGGACGAAGATGAAAGGAAAAGATGTTTTCGTAGTGATAGCATGTCCTGGCACCAAAGCCTTGTGCAATAAGATGTCACAGATGGGCCATTTCACAAACTGTTGTAGAACCAAAGTTGAGAATGTTGATTACGTTGATGATTTATCTGAAGCTATGGATGCATGTACATGCGTAATCGACAGCAAGACTGATGGAATAGGGATTGTTGAGGATGCTGATATTGAGAAACCTATGTGCACCATCAAGATTGAAGGGCTGAATATTGAATTGGTAATAGATTCCGGAGCCATGTATACACTGTTGCCCAAGAGTATTTTATTTTTTAAACTTACATTTTCATGATATTTTTCAAGGGCACAAATGCTCTAATCAAATCAATAAACATCAGACCTCTTGGTCTGCATTTGGTGCCCCTGCCCCCACACCGACCCCCAACCTAGAACGTAGACACTGCAGTATAATCACCATTATCAAAGCATGTTGAGAAAGATATACCTGGAAGTTACAATACAAATACTTTTTCTCCTGCCCCCCACCTTTTCCACCTTTCGCGTTGACACCCTCCTGGTCAGTTAGTGCATCCTTTCCCCACTAGATGCACCCCCTGTGGATCGGGGGAAAATTCCCACCTAGTAACACCGACCACATTCTGCTGCCATCCTCCCTGTCAGGGCCATTATTCTTCTTTCACTCATACCACAGGCCTATCGCTCCCCATTTCAAAAGGAATAAGCCCAATTCTTGGTCGAAGACTGCCATAGAGTCATTTATAATTGCCGGCCTTGATAATTACAGTGAGCATTTCCATTATACACTTGTCCCATAGTTTGGCCATCCAGACCGCTTTCGTGGAAGTAGTGGGACTTTTTCACTTTTGAGCAAGTGTCAATCTCTCTGCCCTTAACATGGCCTCCAACATTCTGGGGTATCTGGTCTCCTCTCCAACCCCAATTGGGACCCCCAATAACATATGTACAGAGACCATGATGAGAGGAACCCCAGTAATCTCCCTAATCCCACTACGAACCTCAGTCCAGTATACCTATACTTTGGGGCATTCCCACCACATATGGAATAATGAACCCACCAAACCGCACTCCCTTGGGCAAAGAGGGACACACCAACATACATTTTGGATAGCCTAAGTGGGTCCAGGTGGCATCCATGCAGAATCTTGAAATTATGCTTCATTGCTGAGGTCAAGAGATTTCCATGGAACATTATCTTGAAAACCCACTTTCATATGTCTTCCGATACTTCCATCCCTGTCTGTTGATCCCAATTATCTTTAAAACCTTATCTACCTGATAAGTCTGCTGATACCATGACCTTGTATAACTTGGAGAGTATCCCCTTCCTCGTGCCAGCACCATTCAAGGCGGATTCGAAGGTAGTGAGGGGGCGCGAGATTTCATCACGCCATCTATCATCCAATAGTATCCCCTTCAATCGGATGTATTCAAAGACTCTTATTGTTTCTTCCCCCAGCATATCAGCCACCATCCCATGGTCCAAGACCCTACCTTCTACAAAGAGTCACCCTGCCCTCTCCAAACCTCTGTCCGACCATAGCTGGGAGTGCCTAAATCCTTTAGTTCCCAGATCGAGGCGGGTGACCCTCAGCGGGGAAGGCCATGAGGAGAGTCTATCGTTAATGCCCCCTTTCGCCCATACCGACCAAAGCACCCCCAAGGTTAGATAGCTCTATACTTCGTCCGGGATCTGCGCCCACGGAGCCCACATCAGGTCCCTAACTTTTTCAGGTGTGTGAATATATCCTCCAAGTACGTCAAGTAGTTCCTCAGGTCATCCCGCATGTGTTCTAACAGTACTGGTAGTTGGGAAGCCTTGTAATAGTAGTAGAAGTCAGGGAAACCAAACCCTCCCTTTTCCCTTGGGCGTGTCAACGTTATTCACTTAACTCTGGGATGATTTCCCCGCCAAATAAAGATAGCCACCATTGCATTCAGTTTCTTAGAGAAGGACTTTGGGAGCTCCGACGGAAGCGCCGAACAGAGATACAGCAGCCAGGGTAGAATGTTCATATTGACCAAGGTCATTCTGCCGTATCACCCATCGAGCGAGGTACATTCAGATCACCTCCATCAAGGGTCCGTAATTAAGATCTAGTAAGGAGTGAAGTTATCTAGGCAAGGCAATTCCCAAATACGTGATTTCTTCGGGTTCAACTTTCATAATCCAAGTCTTGGGTGTCACCATCCTCCTCAACGGAAGCACACTCAATTTAGCCACATTAATTTGAAGGCCAGAGAAATGGCCTAAGTTTTCTATCTGTGCCAGCAGGGCAGGGAAGCGAGTAAGGGGAATCTACTAAGTAACTCAAAATGTTGTCCGCAAACAAGAACAGTTTAAATTCCACCTCCCTGATTTGATTCCCTTAATCTCTGGATTTTCTCTTTTCCCTATCGCAAGGGGCTCCATAGACAGTGCGTAGAGCAGGGGAGAGATCGGACACCCAGTCTAGTGCCTCTTGTAAGGTGGAATGATGGCGAGATCGTCCCGTTAACCGAGACCATAGACGTCAGGTCACTATACATTCCAGTTATCCAATGGCAGAAATTACTCCCAAAGCCCATTTGTAAAAGGATCTTCCCAATTTATCTCCATTCCACCATGTCAAATGCTTTTTCCGAGTCAATAGAGACCATGCAGACATCTAGGTGATTCACCTGGGCATAATGCATTAAATTGATTGTTTTCCTGAATATTATCAGATCTTGTCGCCCCTTTATACATCCTACTTGGTCCCCATGTACCAATAGCGGCATCAATCACTGTAACCTACTTCCCAACAGCTTTGCTAGAATGCTCACGTCCGTACCGAGTAGACAGATTGGCCTATAGGAAGGACAGAGGGCTGAATCTTTACCTTCTTTAGGAATCACCATTATCAGCGCTCCCAGTAAGGCAACAGGGAAGTCTCCTCCCTCCAGCACATTGTTAAACATGTTTACCATTAACAGGGCCAAGGTAGAGCAGAACGTTTTATAAAACCTGACTGGAAAGTCATTGTCACCTGGGGTCATGCCTGCTTTCATATTCCCTATGGACACAGTGACCTCCTCTATGGTTATTGGGGCCTCCAGGTAATCTGCCATGTCTTTAGACAACCCCGGGAATGGTAGGGCTTCTAGGAAACAGTCAATATGTGACCCATCTCCCCGATATTCTGCAGTATATAGGTGCTCGTAATATTTTCTAAATTCTCCCGCTATCAATTTGTCACGGTGAACCATTCCTCAATTTTTCATATGTAAGGCCACCACCCTTCTCGCCTTTCCCTGTTGTCACAGCTTCCAGGCTAGGATTTTGTCCGCTCTTTCCCCCTTTTCCATGTATTTTTGTTTTAGGAATAAGAAGTATTTTTTGGTTTGGTATAAGAATAGGGCTGTTAGCTGGGATTTGTATGGTTTAAGCTTCCCCGACAGTGCCGGGGAGCGCAGAGTATTGTTTTCACATCCCTGTTTTAGGGCCTCAATTTTACTACTCATATCCCTCTCCTTCTCCATTTGTTCCCTCTTCGTATGGGCCCCTAGCCTAATAAGTTCTCCTCTGATTGTTGTTTTAAAGGCCTCCCACACCATCGGAACGCTCACTTCCCCATTGTCATTGAACTAGAAATATTCTTTAATCCTACCCAATAAACCCTGGGAGATTTGCTTATCTTGAAGGAGAAGTCATTGCATCCCCAATGTCACCCTCACCAAGGTCATGATCAGACCATGCTATGGGCTCCATGGTAGATTCAGTAACCTTGGCTAACAGGCTGTCATCCAAAAGAATATAATCTATTCTTGAGTAAGAATCATGCACCTGGGAATAGTAAGTGAAGGGGGGTCACCATCTCTTACCTGGACAAGCGAGTCCACCCCCCCCCCCCCAGATCCGCATTGATCTGCTGAAAGTGACAGGACTGGGTAATCCAGGACTGTGGGACCTTCAGGAGGTTCATTCTCCTCCTTCACAGAATTGAGGACCACATTAAAATCCCCTCATATCACTAAGGAGCCCCCAGCAAATAACTGGAGTTTTTCCAGTATCGACTCCCAGCAGGCCATCTGGCCCTAATTAGGACAGTACACAAACCCCACCATAATTCTTATCCCCTTTACCCTGCCCCTAATAAAAATGGAGCAGGCATCCAGGTCTCTCAGGATCTCCTCTATTACCAGCCCCAATTTGCTTGCCACCCCTTTTTTCTTGGAAATATCGGGCACCCAATGGACTGAATCTATGGCCCTAGCTTTCAGCAACGGTTCCCTTTCTCTTTGCCAATGCTTCTCTTGCAAGAACATCAAATCAAGTTTCAATCTATTGGATTCCTGAGTGTGAGGGAGCGCTTGTACAGGGAGTGAAGACCTCTTACATTCTGGGTACCCATCCTGAGTGCAAATTCCCACTCAGCCATTGGGGCTCCACCCCAGATTCAAAAAGCAGCTTCCAGGTGTATCGTACTGTAGGCTGTCCGCTTGTGGGTAACATTTCACCTTGGTTCCAGTCCCACAAAAAACTATGTGGTGTGCAAATATAACCAACAAACTCTTCCCCTCTCCAACCCTAACAAAAACCAAACCAACCGCCACCCCCCACCCCCTCTCTCCCCATCAGTGCTTGGCCTTGAGTTGAAATCTTTCTCCCTCATCCAGCCAGACCACCAATCTCCCCGGCATTCCCCGGGCTGAATTTCTTAGTAACCCCATCTCTGAACAACTACGTCCACAATTACACCGCCCATCCCCCTCCAAACACCTACTCCCGTCATTCCAAAAATTCACAAATAGGTTTACTAACTAGAAGTCAGACCTGGGGGGACCACCTCACCAAGAAAATCCCTTACTTATGTCCTGCTGTCGCTTTAGTCATACGCCACCTACATTTGACATCTCCAACAAAGGGGAAAATGAGCGGATTCTAGAACCCCAGACCTCTCAACAAGCGAGAACACTCAAGAGGTATGTCAGGTTTGTTTAGGAGAGGGGGTGTTCAGTTCCTTCGGACCCCTGCTGCTCGCAGCCACCACATCCACTCCCTCTGTGATTCGACTGGGGTGTCCCTCCTTCTCCTCTCCGCACAACTCACTGGAAATTCTACTGTTATCGTCCTTCGTCACAAGTTTATATTTGGATCCTTCAAGTTCAAATGCCAGAGAGAAGGGGAAGCCCCATCTGAACCATACCCCCATGGAGGCGAGCCATTTAGGGAGAGGGCCACAGAGGCATCTTCTAGCCAGGGTGAATGATGACAAGTCTTGAAAGATGGTAATCCACGCCTCTCCCCCCTCCACTGGACCCCTCTTTCTAGCTCTCTCTCAAGGATTCTCGATTTTTCGGAGTGTGAGGATGTGAGGGTAGCCGCCGGAGAGCGTGACGCCGGGCCAGAGGAGCCCGCTGTACCGCGGGCGTGTTCGGCGCTGAGGGCGGGCGCCGGGGAGGTGTCCCTGTCAAAGGGAGAGCCTTGTCGGCGTCCCGCGACGGTGCCGGCGTTGCAGCCGCAGCGCTGCGTGTGCCCACGAGGACCCGGACCACTAGTGCTGCGGTTGAGCGAACTTTGAACACGGCGTACATCGGCGGCGAGCGGCGGCGGGGCTTGGGAAATAGAGAGCCCGGCTCGTGCCGACCGCTCGGCGTCGGAGAAGCGCCAGACACATGGTCAGGAACCAGACAGGGGGGAAAAACCAGAACCCCCTCCTTACCTCGAGCAGGGCAGACCCCTAGCAGCAGCATGGGGCCTCGAGCAGGACGGCCTCCGGGGAGCATACCTCAAGGGAGACACCATGTTGGGGGGGTGGGGCCTATGGAGAGGGCGTGTGTCAGACACAACCCAGGTGGGATAGCAACCAGGGAGTGGCTGATAACAGGGAGGGGGAGCCGGAACCAGGCAGCCAAGGGAAAGGAGGAGGAGGGGAGGGGGCAGCTCTACTCAGAGGGTGGGTGCCTAGAGCCCCCACCAATCGGAAAGGGAGGGAGGGAAGTTGTCCCTGATTGGCCCTTTTTCCCTCCAAGCACCGGGTATAAAGGGGACTGGCCTAATGGCAGTTTTGTTGCTTTTTGCAGGGAGAAGGAGAGGAGAGTGAGAGCAACTGGTGGGCCTATCCGGGTCCGTGATAACAGGAGACACTTCAAGGGGAGAGGAACTCCTGGTGCCTTTTACTCACAGTGAAGTAACTGTGGGGACAACCTGGAGTCCAACTACCGTGGTTAAGACATTACATTTAACCAGTGTGTAATAAAGGTCTACAAAAAATTCCACATCGGCTACTGTCCTGATTTCCACACGGAGTAATAGCGAAATTTGGCCAGTTTCGATCGCAGGCCCCATACTCCCCCACCTGCACGCTGCCCCCCCCCATCAATGGCAGGGTCTGTGGTGTTGTCCTCATTAAACAGTTTCTTTATGACCTTCTTCATTCCCCTAAAAATGTACCCCTGCGTCTCCCCGTACTCCTCAGGGAAGCCAAAAAAATGAAGATTAGAGTGCCTCTCGCGATTTTCTATATCACCCATCCTCAGTGCTGCTTCCTCCTGCCTCCTTTCTAGTTCAGAAATCTGCATATCAAATTGTGTCTCCAAGATGTCAACAGAGGACTGGTTAGCCTCTAAACCCTGGAGTCTATCCATACTGTACACTTTTTTACTCAGGCCAACCAGCCTGCACCCAATGTCCACGCGAAAGCCCCTTATTTCCTCAAACAGAGATGACATATCATGCTTGTTTGATCTTTCCTTTTCCGAGATCATGGTGATGTCAGGGGCCCACTAGGACCTCCAGGGGATGGGATAGGTGAAATTGCTGAAGGTTGGCCTGCCAGTCCATAAATCAGGGGTAGTTTGCCCCACTACCAGTGACCCCCCCTGTCAACCTTGGTAACCCACTGTATCCTAATTCACTTTTGTCGGTTCAAGTGGAGGGGAATGTTGCGATCACCGACCTCTATGTGGTGGGTGAGGACCCCAGCTCCAGTCAGCCACAGAGCAGGTGGGAGACTCCGACTCCCCCTACCAGACCTTCTAACATGCTCTTGTCTCAATGTAGAATGGTTCCTCAAGCGCCCCCGCGCTGCGCCTCAACTTGGACTGGGGGATATCACCATGCGGGGGGGGGGGTCAGGTCTCAGCCCCTCCGTGGAGTCCGGGATCAGGTGGCCACCTCAGAGACAGGGGAAGCACCCTCTCCACAAATCCAGCACTACCAAAAAGGGTGGGTCCCCACTCACTGCTTGCTCGACTGTTCCTGAGTCACACCAGACGCTGCCCGCCCAAACTTGGCACTCCCGTGCCCCTGTCTGACTGTTCTCTGGGGGGGAGAGGCGGCAGAGACCAGGCGAGGACCAGGCCACAGACCTCCTTCACGCCTGCCTCAGTCTGCACTCGGAGGCGCCGTAGGTCTCCACCTTCTTGCTCGCTCTGAGTGCGTCTCCTGGATTATGGTGCCCAATGTCGGTGGACTACCTCAAATGGGGAAGAGCTTCCAATATGCACAGTGGCTGGGTGGCCCCACCGCCCAGTCTCCTCCACATTAGGTCCATGGTTGCTGCTCCACGCAGGTGGCTCCCACGCTGCCTCCTCGAACCGGGCTCCCCCTGCGCCAGTCAGACGCCTCTTGGGATGGGGCTCACAAACTGGCGAGCATATCTCCTCTCAATGGGTCTTGGGGGAGGTCTCACTGGTGCCTAGGGGTTTAACTGTCTGTGGCTGCTCCCAAATCCCACCAGCAGGGCGTTTTAGGGGGGAATTCAGACCACTTCATTCCCAGAGGGAGACATAGCATCACAGAAAGCTTTCAGCATTTCCGCGCCCCCTGGTGGCCGATATCCCGCAGGAGTATTTTTGAAAGTAAAATGCAACAAAATATTACTTTGAAAAAATAAGACATTAGACCATTAGCATATGGAGGAAAATAAATTGAATTAGAGGGATGGTTCTGGACTGTTTTGCAATTTAAAGAGAGATCAGCTAGAGAGAAGGTGTATGTCTATAGCTGAGGGAGTCATCCACTTTTGAGCTGGTCGCATCAGAAGAGGCTACATGTAAGACTTGATCCAAAGGCAGAAGAAACAGTCTATCTTGTGGGGAGTATGAGTGATAAGTTGCCCGAGAAGCTTACACAACACACAGTTTTCTGAGACAAATTGGGTAACATGAAAGAATGTATGCATTTAATCAGGATGAAATCCAACTCTGTTCCAGTGGTGCAAAAAGTAAGAGCGGTACCATTAGCTCTCAGATCTGCGGTGAAGGGAGAGCTGGAATTTATGGAGAAGCAGGGAGTGATAGAGAGTGGATTCTTCTGAATGGGTGTCTCACTTGGTGGTAGTTCCTAAGATGAATGGCAGGTTGAGACTATGTATTGACTTGAGTTATGTGAATAGTTGCATAATACCAGACAGACATCTGTTGCCCAATATAAGTGAAATGTTAGGAACTATCATTGAAGCAAAGGTTATGAGTACTATGGATTTGAAATACACTAATCATCAGATTGTTTGGCATCCATGCTTCAAAAACATCAGAGCTTTCTTCACTCCAGAAGGATTATTTCAATGAAAATGTATGCCTTTTGGTTTGGTTTCATCTGCAGCAGTTTTTTAACGGGTCATGTATCAAATGTTCCATGATGAAAAAGGGGTGTTGTGTTTTCAAGATAAGGTATTGGTGTATGGGAAGTCTGTTGAGGAGTATGATGCACGACTAAAAGGGTGTTGGATATATTCAAAGATGCTGGACTGACGCTTAGTACAAATTCCACAAATATGTTATACAATATCTAGGACATGAGATTTCAGAGCAAGGTATTAGGCCTAATATGAACTTGGTGAACAGAATTCCAGAGTTTCCTGGTCACCCTGATAAAGAAAACATTGTATAGTTTCTTGGAATGGCTGAATATTATTCCAAATTCATCCCTGATCTGGCAGGCAAGACTGTTAATATGACAAATCTTGTGAAGAAAGGAGTGAGGTTCCAATGGAATGTTGAGTGTGAACAAGAATTTCAAGGGATCAAATTAGCTTTGAGTAAAGCTCCTACCCTAAGCAACTTTGATCCGCACAAGAAGAGTTTGGTGACAACAGATGCCAGTAATCATGGTTAAGGCACGGTTCTCTCTCAGAAAGGTGAGGGCAAGGAATATATCATTATGTTTGCGTCCAGAATATTGAAGGAGGCAGAAAGAAATTACTCCACGATTGAAAAGGAGTTATTGGCAATCAGCAGCTTGAGATGGATTTGAGATTTTCCAGCATGTGACGATGACGCTAAAGGGTGTGTTGCAAGAGCGGTACCAATGACATTGATGTCTATTACCTCAGTGCCATTGGAGCATGTAGGTTTAGATATTGTAAGACCTGTAAGAAGTCAGGGGATCTTGGGGTACTGCACTGTACTGGTGGATATGTTGTCCCGCTGGGCGGAGACCTCCTGGGTGCAATATATTTGTACCAGATACATGATCACATTTATGGATAAGATATCCAAGAGGGAAGGCTATCCATCTATCATAGTGACAGACAATAGTGTTCAGTTGGGTTCTGAGGAAATGGAGACGTTTTTGAAAGGCAATGGCATTGAGCACAGGACCAATTCGGTATATCACCCAGACACCAATGGCATAGTTAAAAGATTTAACAGAGTAGCAATAGATTAGCCATCTCAGAAGGTGGTGATTGAAAGAAGGCTGTTGAAAACATGGTGGTTGCTCACTGGTTTACTCCTCATGCCACAACCAGGTTTTCGTCCTTTGAGATGCTTAGAGTGAGGAAACCCAATACTAGGGTTTGTCCACCTTGGTTGGGCAGGGCATGTCAGAAGGACATTAGTCTGCAAGTAGTCAGGGAGAGTATCAATAAGAGGCAAATGTGCAATAAGGCTTGTTTTGAGGTTAGGAAGGCCACAAAGGCGGTATAGTCGAGGTAGGAGATTGGGTGCGCATTAAAGTTCCTCAAGGCAGGACAGGCGGGATTGAACTGTTGTGGGGAAGTTGCATGGAGCGGTAAAAGTTGCGGATGGCAGAGTTTGGAATGTGAATAGGGTCTGGAGGTGTGTTTGTGAAAAGTATGTTGGTGAGAAGTCTTCAACAGTGAATATCCAGAGAAAAAGGAGGTGTGCTTGTGAGAAGAATCATTGTTCCCTAACTTGTTGGAAGATCGTTACATTTGAGAGAATATGTTGAGTAGAGAGTCTATGTTTAGTAGACAAACACATGCTGTATTAAAATTACAATAATTTCTTTAGTTCTTATCACAATATAAGTTTCTAAAGTCATGCATTGTTTTATTATAGGCCATTATAGTTTTATTTAGTCATTTGGTCACAGACTAGTTTTCATTTTATTTTTTAATGTGCTTGGGCTTTACAGAAATTCATGTGGATATCAATGGTTTATTTTTATTATATTAATTTTAATTTGTGCATGTATATAATTGTTCATGTTTGTTTTGCTATTATGTAAAGAAGGGAGATGCGCAGCATTCTAATTGAGGTAACATGAGAACATGGAATGTAGAGTGTCCTAGGAAAGATGCAGAGTAGTAAACAGTTAGTCTCAGAGAAGCCGGTGGGGCGCTACATTTGATCTGAATAAAGAAGATATATCTACTTACTGATCTTTCCATCTTTTCATATCACAAACGTGTACTCCTTTTCAACAGCAACTTCAGGCTTAAGAAATTCATCATCTTCACTGCCATGGCAGATAGGATTAACCTCAATATACTCCTTCCCCATTTCACCTGTCTCATCCCGAAATTATTGATTCCTACGATTGCTCTCAGTGACCTCGACTATTGCTCTAGCCTCCTCCTGGGCTTTCTCTTTACTCCCTTGTTCCTCTTCACAAAGTACTGAACTTTGCTTCTCGCACCCTCTTCAACCTCCCCCAATTCCACATACTCTTCTCAGTCGATCACTTTTCAAATTCCTTCTCCAGCCAGAAATTTCATTAAAGGATTATACAAATTCCAACTGAACAAACAAGTGTTTTGCGGTATCCATTACACATTGCACCAGCTGCTGAAAGAATCGCTGCAAATCTGAGGAAAGGTATTGCTCAGCAATTTCAGCTGCCTCCCACAAGCAATGGGTATGGCGGGCCATCGTGCAGAACACATTTACGGTGTGTAGGGCTGAAATGCAGCCATCTTTTTATGTAGTGAAGTCGTCGGAAGGCTGTTAGTCTGAAACTGGCTTGGGCCCCTAAGCTCTCAGATGTGGGATGTGCTGACTTTGTGAAATGAGGGTGCAGAAGAAGGCCTGCTACATGCTGCTACCATCCTCTGTACTTTACTGACCGTAGGTTGCAGTATGTCCATTAACGTATGAGTTTTTAATTCTTCTGACACTTCCGCTAAACCCAACATGCCCACTGCCCTGGCTAGCACAGTCTTAAAATAACCAAAGACTGTTTCCAGGGCAGATATGGCTGAGGTACTGATCCAGAGTGATATCTATGCCACTTCCCTCTGGCAACGTCAGTACCAAATGCACTGAAAACTGAGTGATCTTCAGGGAAGTGTGATTACCAGAGGAGATTTCTCGAACAAATCACTTGTTGGAGCCCAAAATGTAAGTCTTCCGATTTCTGTGCTTCTTCCTCACAGACAATGTCTTGAAACCTTGCAAAGGAGGTTTGTCTGGCATGGCTTATGTACTGGGATTCTTCATCCCCAAATGTGGGCACAAATGACTCCAATGGAGCAGACCGCCCGGCAGTATTCACAAAGATTTCATGCTGGCCTCAAAGGCTCACGCCAGGGTTGAACCCTTGGGCGTGCAATTATGGGGTTTTTAAGCCCTGCATCTCATTGGAAGGAGCAGCAGGGGCCACAGGAAGACTAACCAGGAGGGGGCCTGCTCAAACAATTTCAACAAGGCATAATGGAAAACCTCCCATTCCTCCAGGGTGGATGAAGACGGAGTGAAAGAGGTACATTGCACTGGGGACCAACTGCAACTGATGCCAGGTGCTCAGATAATGCTTCCTCTATGAAGAAGAATGGATACTCGAAGTTCTTGTTCTACTCTGCCAGAGAATAGTATTCTGAAGACTGAAGACTGGACCGTAGGCACAAAACATGAGGTCTGGGAGCACCCCAGAGCCTATTTTTCAAGAGGTGTTCTTTTTCTGAGGGTTCGAAAAGTTTTGCCACTCGCTCCATCGCTATGTTAAGAGTGCACCGAATGACATCACCAACATTATTAGGTGTTCTTGCCCTTTTCGATTAAACACACATGGCATGTAACGGTCATAGACCCAAAGGGCAGCTGCACTCCTTGCAGGACTTCACAATTTATTTAGGAGGAGTTGCACATGCTGTACTAATGAGCATCGGTCTGTGCCTGGGCTCTTGTCCCTCAGTTATAAAAACTGTCTGCCATGTTGGAATCAGGCAGAGTAATCATAGAAGGGTCACTGTAAGTGCCTGTGCTCTTTGCTGGTGCGTAGCGTGAGAAACATGGGGGTCTTCTCACTCCTAGGACCCCTTGCATCCTCTGCACAGGTGGCCAGGGAATAGCCACTGCTTTTGGATCCTGACCCTGGGGACGGAGAAGCGAGAGAGGATCACCTGGGTGGAGGTTCCTTGGAGAGTGGGATGACCTCAGACGAGACCCTCTTCTCCTAATGACGTCCTACCTAACCCTCTCCGACCTTTATGGGTTACAAATCAGCTCTCTTTCATCATGTGAGACACTTGGCAGTACTGAGACGAGGAAGAAGCAACAGAGTAATGAACACCATACACACACTACTTTGGTACTGGGACGAAGAAGATGCATGCAAAGTGGTGTGAAGGTCAGGCATGTCGTCCTAATCAGGGTCAGGCAAAGCTGATTGAGAGAACACAGCCACAGCCTACAACCCGTTAGAGAGTTGCAGGTGTATAAAAGGAGGAGGAAGTAGCAGAAGGAGGGAGACCGGTGTGACAGACACAGAACCTTGTTGGAAGAGCCACTGAAGGGAACTGCATGGGAAGGTCCGAGGTGCACAGCATACCGAATCGTTGCTGACTGCAGGGCGAGGTGACCCGAGACAAGCCCATTGTGGGAGCAAGAGCTTCGTGGAGTGGAATGGCAGCAGAAAAGGGAGCCAGGTGGAAAGGCTGCCCTTTTCCCTTTCAACTAAAGTGCTTTTTCCCCATTGCTGAGAAGCCAGACAAGAGGGTGTGTGAGGGGCAGAGGTTGTACCCCAAGCAGCATAGACTGCAGATCGTATGCTCCACGCTGCAAGGACAGCTTCATAAGAGGCCGGTGAATTTCTGTACAATAAGAAACCTGGTGCACGAGTGATTGAACATTCTATTTGGTTGAAATACTTTGTAGCTAGCAGTGTAGTGGTCGCGTGCATTACTAAGGCACGTTTTCGCAGGAATACGCTCCTATACTTTTTTTTTTTTTTACAAGAATACCAACAGCAACCCCAGACACGTGTTTCGTCCTATTCGGGCCACATCAGTGAGGTGGAGCGCCCTGACCTCTTTGTATGTAAAATGAAATTGGGGTTGGTCACCCTAAGTTACCTGGGGTTATCCAAACGTGGACCTCTTGCTCACTGTGCTCAGAGAGGCACAGCTCCACCTCACTGATGAGGCCCGATTAGGCCAAAACACGTGTCTGGGGTTGTTGTTGGTCCTCTTGTTCAAAGGAGGATTGCCATAGCATTTCAGTGCTGGACTGCTCAAGTGGGCGGGACAAAGGCTGATATGCAAATAGATATTCCTCCTATGTAAACGGTACAGTGCGCTAAACCATGTGGCTGTGGACTCTGAGTGGGTACATTCCCACAGAACAGGTTATAATGCCATGTTCTATCTTGCAGAGCGGCACCCTGACCTCTTTTTATTACTATTATGGTATTTATTGAGCGCAGCCCTAGCTTTGTGAAGCAAGAGAGCGCTTTATCATGCAAATGGTACTCGCACACCAATGCAAGTAGGCTAGACTTTGCAAGCCCTGGCTCTCACCGAGGAGGGATTATCAGTACAACACCTTATGGGGTTGCATTATGGGGGTGTTCGGCTTCATCTAGATTTGGCGTTTCACAGCTCTCCTCTTACGGCGACAATTCAGTGACCTCGTCAAACCAAGAATTGTACTTCCGTAGTCACCAGAATCACGGTACGTATTCTAAATGGCCCTCCTTTCTTAAGGCCTAAAAGGAATGAGAAGGAATTGCTGCTAAACCCCTTTTTAATCTTTCTCCTCTTCGCCTTTCTGTTTGTACCGCCTCTAGATCCAAAGTCTTTGGAATAGTGTGGGAATTCAACAGGGCCTACCCAGTTTTTGGAGTATGTTGAAGACCCTTGCCCAATGTCACCTCACAGCCTTCGGGTGCATTGACTTACAGGATGACAGAGGCATTGCTAGGCAGGGGGTGAGGAGGCTATAGCCCCGGGTCTTTTGGTTGTAGCCCCGGATAGAAGCTCAGGGGTTAAAACCAAAAAGGCTAGCTAGCCCCCAGTCCCGACAGTCCCAAAATTAGCGTAGCCCCAGATCTTTTCCAGACCTAACAACAACCCTGCAGGATGAAGAGTCAGCAGTGTCAGGATTTGGCCCCAAGAACCGAATGCAACATTACTGCGGCTCCAACAACAGCATATGCTAATTACATCCCTTGCAGGGCATAACGCCTATGTTTTTAGAGGAGCCATAAAAAGATTTATGAAAAACAAATTAACACTGGTGGCTGTTCGTTCGATTTTATGTAGTGATTGCAAAAAAAGGAACGGACTTCAGGGGGTTCGTGCGGCTCCCCTTATGTACTGAGGTCATCACATCGGGCATCAGTGGGGCCAGCGGGAGCTGTCACCGCCTGGGTGCAGAGCTGCACGGCGCTCCTTGGTGGCTATGAGAAAAATGCCTGTATCCTGGTTGTATCTGGGAATAGTTAAAGAAAAAAGGAATCCGTGGAAGGAACGGCTTCATTAGAAATTAAAATACAATGGCTGAGCAGTTCTCTGGGATCAGAGCAATGTGCCCTTTCCTGCTTTTGATAGATGTGGATGCTCAACAAACGAATACCGCCATATGGACTGACTGACGTGAAATTCCGAAAGCACTCCAGGCAAGAAAGAGGTTTAACGCAAAGAGCAAAGTTATGCTCGGACAAAACTGCATGCACATCTAATGATAATGCATCTCAAACATTTGCTTACATGGCAAGCAGAAGTAATGGGCATTAAAAAGTTCATTTTCCAAGGAAAACACAACTAAAACTGTGCAGTGGCTCAAAGGGAGACCCCTTAACATGGAGCCACGCCAAAGCGAAGTCTCCCAGCTTGGTGCTGCCCTAATGGAAGGAGATGGTTTTCAAAGTCCTTCAGAAATCGCTGAGCCAAGGTGTAGAGAAGTACTATCGAACATCACATGCAATGTACCTCAGTATATCAATAACCACTCAAGGCAAGGAGAATCACATGACTGCACTTTGCAATGTTTTGGAACTAGCACACACTACAATGCAATATGTCTCTCCAGAAGGGCTTGGAGGCAAGCCTTCTTCCTTCAAAGATCTGGAAATATAGGCCCATCGTGCAGCACATGTCTCAAAATCAAGGGCTACAATGGGTCCGTTAGAAAATGGTGTGCTTGGAAAAACGTGAATGCACAGGAGGAAAATGTTTGTGTGCGAGAAAAAACTGGGATACACGGTGTCCCAACAAAATAAATGTCCATCATAAATCCAGGCCAGCATACATAATGGCAGGTTTAAGCAATGTGCAAAGAGATAACATGCCAGTAACCATTTGAGTACCATAGATCATCTCATCTGAATTCCCGTGGTAGAAAAAAAGGCCAACAAACTCTCTGCCCTCAGATCGTTGTTTTTGTTCTCCCCTGTTCCCCTCCCCCGCCTTGTCGCGCCCTGAAACACTTGTGTACGAGCGCGATAGAAATAAAATATCAATTCAATTCAATATGTCAGGATAACTATGCCATGTGCTGACAATGCGTATATGCGTGCTTCGGGAATATTCCATGGTGCTGCCAATTATATCACGGTGCTGGTTTAATAGTCCAGGTCTGAACATTACAATCAAGGTGCTTCTAAAGCTGCCAGTAAAGGCATGCTGCTCAACATGTCAAATTGCTGGCAGGAAATCAGGGTGTGTAGGGGTTACTAGAGCAACCAGTGGCTATCTCTAAATGCCAAAAGGTACCATAAGGAATCTGTGGGGGCCAGGTAACAATGTACTTAAAGTTAAAACAGGGTTCAACGAGCCCCTTAAACAATGGGTAGCAAGGCTGGAGAGCTACCTTGATACCCTAAAAGTGAAGGGATAGGTGGTAGGTACAATATGAAACTGTAGAGAAACACTAGCTGTACAGAAAGATGGGCTTAGCCCAGTTACCTAAAAATTAAGGGCCTCACTACACGGATGGCGGTAAGGATTTACCGGTAAAATACCGGTACCGGTAAATCCTTACCGCCTTACTACGAGGTCCCTTTGGGGGTTGGGGGATTTAACGCCTGCTTTTTGCAGGTGTTAAAATCCAACCCCCAAAGGGACCTCGGAGCTAATTACGGCACCGCAAAATTGCGGTGCCGTAATTAGCGCCTTCCCCATTCCCATAGAGCCCTATGGGGCAGAAATGGGAATGGGGAAGGGCAATGGTGGAAGGGGGATTTACCGCCCCTCCAACCTTGGAATGGGGCGGTAAATCCCCTTTCCACCAAGGCGGTGCCGGTATTTTACCAGCATGAGCCATGGCGCTAATAGCGCTAATAGCGCCATGGCTCACCGCCTACCGTGTAATGAGGCCCAAAATCTCAATTATCACCAGATTTTTGTAAGGGGTGCACTCCAATGCTGTGGGTCAGCAATCAGTTTTGGATATAGTAATTCTGCCGGCTCAGCAGGACCACTGGACTTGTCTCATATGTGTCCGGATGTGAAGGAGGCAGGTGTGGTATCCTGTGTGCAAGTGTTGACCGAGTGAGTGACAGGTCTGAATGGAGCTGAGTGGAACGCTGAGTGGGTGCTGTGAGTCAGTGTTTCGTATGAGTCAGGGGGTCACTCGAAGCAGGATGAGATGGTGTGCACTGGTATATCTTCCAACCCTATGGACTGTTTATCTCTGCACCTCAAACCCAAAGAAGTCAAAAAACCTACACAGATCAAGTACCCAGGACTCCTGACTCACTTGGAGTAGCCGGTCACTACAACTAGTGAAAGGTCTGCTGGAAACAACTTGCCAACGCAGTTCTGAGGGGACAGCTAGCAAGATACACCACCCCTCACAAAGATCACAGCATTACCTGTGATGATTCACAGGATATTGTCACTTCTCCCCAGCAGGGAGCCCTTCCCTGTTAGGCTAGGAATGTGACCCCGCTGCACATCATTCCCCATAGTGATGGCGGTACGTGGTAACTCAAAGGGAAAGACTCCCCTCTTGGGGAGAAGGACTCGCATTCCGTGAAGGAACTCCCTTCCCCAGTTTCCTATGAACCCCTCACTGTCTTAGAAGTCACAGCATGAACAGACCACTATTTGCTCTTGTAATACAACTTCCAATATAAGAACCCAACACAAAAACACTGAGAAGAAGAGTGGACCAGTAATGATGATCACTCCTCCATGGAAAAAAGAGAATACTGTGAAGAGTGGGAATTATGGAGTAAGAAAGAATACTCTAGGGAAAGTGAAGGACAAAGATCCCCTGATGGGGAGGACTCAGCTCAGATGCATAACAAGCAAAAAAGGACTTGCATTAGGAGGTTGTGTTCATCGAGCAGGTGAAGCCTGGGAAGTTCAAACCTGGGAGATAGAAGCCAGGTCAGTCCGGCAGGTTGTTGGTCAAGAGGACGTGGAGAACTAAGAAGGAACATGATGCAGGAGCCAGCAGGAAGAGAGTGTGTGTGTGGTGGGTGTGTGTGTGGTGTGTGTGGTGTGTGTGTGTGTGTCAAGCATTGCCAGGTGGTGGCGTGACCTTGCGGAGGTGTATTGTGTGGTCCGACAACGACGCTGATACCATCTGCGGAGAGCAATGCAGAGAAGGAAACGAAGGTGCTGAAAGAGTTTATCAACACAGCGTGACCCCGACCGCCCAGGAAGAACCAGTGAAGCTAACCCGACAAACTAGAGTTAACGGGAACGGCGAGAGGCCCCTGGAAATACTGAGAGATCCATCATACTCGTCCCAATAACTGTAAAAACATCAGAGTACATAATGAATACCGAAAGACTCATCATACTCGTCTCAGTAAATGTGACAGCAACAAAGAGTATAACGAACACCAAGGGACCCATCCTACTCCTCCCAGTAACAGTGAAAAAAGCAGAGTGTATAACAAATACAGAGGGACTTCTCACACTCGTCCCAGTGATTATAAAAGTAGTAAAGTTAGTTAAGAAAGGCAAACGACTGATGATACTCGTCTCAGTGGTTGGGAAGACCAAGTCATAAGAGGAACAGAAGAACCTCCATGTTTGGCTCCCATTAATGGAAGTATTTAGAAGATAATGAAGTGATAAAAGAAATCTGGGACAATGGTCTCTGTGGCATGAGAGACTGTGAAACAAGTACAAGAGCGAGATGTTGATGTAAAATAAATTGAGAGGAATAAAGGCCAAGTCCGTCGAGTGGGGAAACAAGGAACTGTAAACAAGCCAAGACAGAGGGGATATGTGACAGAAGGTGGAAGAGTCCCCTTGAGGAGTTAAAGGAACTGATTAACTATGTCACAAGGAACTATCTCAATATAGACTATTAAGGCTGAGAAGGTATGTCCAGGAGAAGGGAGTCTTTCTCCTGCAACCCCTTTTTGTTTTGTTGGTTCATACAACCATTGGGTCAGCTTAGGGAAGTTTTTGGAAGGAGGACTATTTTCATTTGGACTACCTCACTGGCGACAAGCACCCTATTTAGATTTCAGCTAGGTAGGGAAACCCCCTTTTGGTAGGGATAAATGGGCCTTTTGTTTATTATTTGAATACAATCACAGGTAAAAATGCCACCTCATTGACTGCCTCCTTCCCCTGACCTACCACACACCCCTGCCCAGGAAGTGCCAACCAGCTCCTGTGGGGCAAGAAGTACTTTGTACCAATTCAGCCCATGCTCCAGAGATGCCACATTGGAGGGCCCAGGGAGAGTACACTCCATCTGTTGAAGTTCCAGTCCTTCAATCAATGAGAGGGAGGGAGCACTCTGCCAAACTGCAGTGAAAGCCCTTGGGAGTTGTGGGGGCGGCAAGGGGGTGGGGGTGGTCATCTCGGTGTCCACTGAGCCAATTCTCGCTGCTGTGTCTGCAACCCTCTCTTCAAAAGACAATCCTCAAGTGGCGAGGATCAGGGGACGTCCACCCCAGACAAAAAGGTAATATTTCAAGTGGCGAGGTTCATGGTGAAGACTCACTTAAAGGGAAAATACTAAGTTGATGAGGAATCCGTGTGAGGGTAAACCATACACAGGAAAGAGAAAATATTCGTAAATGGGAGAAACGTGAGAAATCAAACAGTAAACCTCGAGTGGTGAGGACTAGTAGTAGATGTGGGCGGGAGCGGTGCTCCTCTATTTTTTTTAATTCAGCTCTACTGTTCCTATAGTTTTATTTTTAAAAATAACCGTGCCGGAATGGTTTTGTTAAAAAATAAAAACGTAGGAAGCAGTTGAAACGTGCTCCTCAGTGCACTGCACTGAACGTTCCCTTAAACAGCAGGCGCATTTGTTTGTGGGTTTGTGGCGAGCAGGGCAGGCCAGCAGAGAACATAGTTCCACTACTTCTTTTCCTACACTTTGACCACTGGTGAGGATTGAAAAGAAGCGTCCTCTTCCTTAAGAAGTGATCCTTAAAGTTGCAAGGACAGGGCTGAGGATCATCCTATCTACTAGAGGACTCCTCCCCAGCTGTGAGGAATCAGTTGGAAAAGGCCGCTGTTGAAATGTGATGATCCCATCATCTGGGTAACATGGGCGTTACTTGGTTCACTGCCACCCCTGTCACTGCCCTTACGACCCCTGGCTCAGGGAGTGCAGTCACATCGCCAAAAATAGAATTCAAAGGCGCTCTGAAAGAAAGGTATTTTGTTCATTTATTGAGATAAACGACCGCGATATCAGAGCTAACAAGGAAGGCATTACTACAAAATATCACAGACCATCACGCGGAGCCAAAAATACCGATTTTAACAGCCTCATTTCACCACATATATATATGGTGGGGGGATGGCTAAAGTTCATAACAAATGTGGGGCGTATGGAGTGGGGTTACGGGGGTCTCCCTCGGCATATAGCAGAGAAATGGGGTAAAAAGCAAATCGCATTTTCTGCTTCAAAGTAATAGAGTTGATATTTTCACATAGATTCACAAGGAAACCACTTAATTAAATTCAGAAATAGAGCAGCAGACAGATCACAAAACACAATGTTGGTATTCAAGTTCTACTCCTGAAAAAAAGTAAGCAGTAAAAATAAACATTCAACTGTTTGATCTTCGGTTACTGCCATCTTAAGGAACGTGATAATACATGTGTTTATTGTGGCTACTTGCCTTTGCATATTTTAAAGCAGTTTGCTAAGGTCCTATGAACATATTTGCACGTTCACTAGTATTCAGTGGTACGTTATTCACAAACAACGCACAATCGTGCAGTCAAATTGTGAAGACGATGCAAGCTCTACATTTAACTCATGTTTGTTTGCAAGCTGTAAAGCCACTCTTCCTTCTGCAGGAAGAAAAGCAGAGAGTCTGTCAGGCAGAGGAGAGAATGTGCGAAGGGGGGAGGGATCTTGAATTGCTGTGTCCACTTGCTTTAAATCTGCGCTACTACTCAACGCAGTGGTTTAGTTGCGAAATTGGTCTACTGTAGAGAATGTGCATGTTGGGACATTTTGGAAATGAAACCTTGTGTTGAACAGTGTTCTGCACACAGCAACGCCCAATCGATCCTCATTATTGAGGGTTCTCTCATTTTGCCCTAATTGGACAAGCACATTTGCAATGTTAGAGCTTCGTTAGAAATTTTGACTGAGGCAAATGCAGAGTCGGGCTGTGTCCAGTAGATGAAGTTTAAGATGCATCTTCCTCTGCGCCAGATTACATGGGGTTCCTGAGGCTCAATCCCCAACAATACATGATGTGCTGGTGCTTAAGGGGCCGGCGCACCCTCAAGTGCAACTTTATAAACTCAAATCTATCTAGTCGCACTCACTGAACAACCCATTGAGCACGGGTCTGTAAGACGCACAGCGCTTTGCTGACGTGCCACATTTATTTTAAAACCACTTTAAGAATGTCCAATGTGACGAATCCAGGGAATGCATCTTTTCTCCACATGAAGAGCCATCTCCTTTGGGTCTAGGGAGGTGAGCCTGCTATGCAAAACACTCCCTCTGTGACATGGAAAGGGGGGTCTCCACTGGGGGTAGCCCCCCCCATCCCGCTTTAGGCACAAGGTATTCCTAAGCAGAGATGCTTCCACACCTCCCAGTTATGCTGACTCCCCAATGCTCGTAGGATGCTGCAGTTGAACTGTGTCATAATGTGCAGGGCCCTTTTAAGAGGCTTGCCTTGTTTTCTGACCCTGGTCAACACCCCTACCTAAAACCCAGGATCAATGGTGTTTGCTCTGTTTTTCCAGGAAGGAACTGAAAAGGCTTAGGGCCCATGCAGAGGAAAAAAGCATCAGCCAGTCACGTAAGTCCGCATCCCTCACAACCACTTAGAAGTAGGACCTCGTTGGAGGTGTGGTGGGCGTAGAGCCCGTGGAACATTGCTGAATCCAGGGGGAAGGCGGAGAACGTAAAGCTGCCTGCTGACTGCAGGTGCAACCGAACGCCGCCGGAGTGGTTTACCAGCATCCAGCAAACCTACCATCGAAGATTTGTCCATGTCTGCACGGAAGAAGCGAGGAGGAACCAACCGCAAGGAAACCCGAGTTGGGGTGCTGCCGCACCAGAAGAAACCACATCCCCCGACACGCACTGCTGCAGCAACACAGGTATGGGAGGGCTGAGACGCACAGAGGAAAGCCAGTGAGGGACTGAGATTGAGAATAACCCATGAGGGCCCGAGAGTGAGAATAGCCCACGAGGGGCTGGGAGTGAGAATAGCCCACGAGGGGCTGGGAGTGAGACTAGCCCACGAGGGGCTGGGAGTGAGAATAGTCCACGAGGGGCTGGGAGTGAGAATAGTCCACGAGGGGCTGGGAGTGAGAATAGCCCACGAGGGGCTGGGAGTGAGAATAGCCCACGAGGGGCTGAGAGTGAGAATAGACTATGAAGGGTTGAGAGTGAGAATAGACCACGAGGGGCTGGGAGTGAGAATAGACTGCGAGGGGCTTGGATTAAGAATAGCCCGCAAAGGACTAAGGGCCTCATCACGACTTGGGCGGTAACCCTTAAAATCGGCTGTAACGCTCTTAGTGCCGATTTTAAGGGTCCGTCGGATCACGACTCCAAATACCGCCGGCGCAATAACAGCCGGCTCAAGGACAGCCGCTGTACAAGCGCCGGCCATAACAGCGCCAGGAACCATTTGCGCTAAAACATCATCAATCACGAGTCCGGCGTAAGCGCTATTAGCGCCAGAAAAGCAGCGGATAATCCATCGAAAATACCTCCAGCATAAAGCTGGAGGTAACAGAACACAGGCCACAGCAATAAGGGCTCAGGTGGAAGCAATGCAAATCAGAGGCCTACAAAGGACCCACCCATGCACAACACACCCTCCCCAACCCCATTACATCAGCAGGAGCATGGAGGAGACAGCAATGAGGGCCCAGGTGGAAGCAATGCAAATCAGAGGCCTACAAAGGACCCACCCATGCACAACACACCCTTCCCAACCCCATTACAGGAGCAGGGAGGAGACAGCAATGAGGGCCCAGGTGGAAGCAATGCAAATCAGAGGCATACAAAGGACCCACCCATGCACAACACAACCTGCCCAACCCCATTACACCAGCAGGAGCATGGAGGAGACAGCAATGAGGGCCCAGGTGGAAGCAATGCAAATCAGAGGCCTACAAAGGACTCACCCATGCACATCACACCCTCCCCAACCCCATTACACCAGCAGGAGCAGGGAGGAGACAGCAATGAGGGCCCAGGTGGAAGCAATGCAAATCAGAGGCCTACAAAGGACCCACCCATGCACAACACACCCTCCCCAACACCATGCTGCCATTTGGAGCCGTGAGCCTTGATGTCGACTTCTACCAGCTGCATCTGGAGCTACAGAGGCCAGTCAACCAGGCCAGGTACCTGGGAGTGCAGGGGGCGTGGGGATGAGGAAGGAGGAGGAGAGCAGCACCAGCAAGGCGGCCAGCCATCCCCAGGGTCAGGCCAACACCCTAACTGATGGTCAGTTGGTGACAGAATATCGGCTGGACAGGGCAACCATCACCCAGTTGCTGGACACAATCCAGGGTGACATATGCAGCCGCATAGCCACCACCACGGCAGTACCTCCCCTAGTGAAGCTTGTGTCTGTGCTTCAATTACTTGGGACTAGCAGCTACCAACATACCGTTGCCATGATGCATGGAATAGCCCAGTACACATTCAGTGCCATGCTGGGACAGGTGCCTGATGCACTGTTGAATCATGTGAACGAACACATTGCATTGCCAGCCACACAGGCACAGGTGCACCAGCTTAAGGGTCAATTTTATGCCATTGCCCAAGTCCCGAATGTAATAGCAGCCCTGGACTGCACACATGTGGCACTTGTACCACTCCAGGCACATAAGGGTGCCTACAGAAACCGTAAACAGTACCATTCCCTCAACGTGCAGATGACATGTGGCCCTGACCTCACCTTCAGCCACTGCTGTGCCCGCTACCCAGGATCCACCCACGACTCCATGGTCCTACGCAACAGTACCCTGCCAGCGTACATGGAAAGGCACTGAGGCCAAAACACATGGCCACTGGGTGAGTACAAATGTATCCCACAAAGCATGTCAATCCACAACTGATGGTGCCTGTCACAGAATCCATCATTCCCAATAGTCAGCAGCATCACAGCAGCATACACATTCAAGCACCTTGCACGATGAACCTTGGACATGTCCTACACAGCAGAACACACCCATGCAGGATGTAAGACATGTGGCGGCACAGTGACATATGGAATCCCCACCACAACAAAGCCTCCTGTGTGAGTAGCACCATGGCTCACAACACTGACACAGTCCAGATATCCCACCCTGGCCATCCGACAGTAATGTAATTCCAAACCATGAGCTGGCACATCCACAAATGCCCCACACATAAGTAGGCCAAGTAATGACAATGCACATCCCACAGACACTGTCCCCAAAATGGCCATGGAAATGCATGGAGAACAGTACAGAATAGTGAAGAGCAGCAAATGCAACTGCAGCCAAATGGATTTGCAATGACACATGAGGCAGCCACTTCTGTCAGGCAGAAGTAGATGGAAGGGCCCCCTCATCCTGCGACAAGTGAATGAGTACTTTTACATACAGAAACGTAGGCGTACCAAGTGAAGAGTACCCCATTGATTCAATCGTGCCCGTAGGACAGCACACTCCACAATGTTATAGGCCACATACCAAATATGGCAAAATCACACTGATGACAAGGCTCTGTACACCCACTGGACTTACCTTGTCCCCATACCGGCTTACTCTCCCCTGCAGGTGATTCTGGATATCCCCAGTACACGTGGCTCATGACCCCTGTGCGTAACCCACACGCGGCGGCGGAGTGGGCATACAATCTTGGCCATGCCCGTACACGGATCTGCGTGGAGAGGGCATTTGGACTGCTGAAGGCACGCTTCTGGTGCCTCGACCGCACGGGAGGGGCAATGATGTATGCACCAGAAAAAGCTTGAAAAATTGTACTGACATGTGCCATGCTGCACACAATCTGTTTTCGCAGAAATGTGCCACTGCCCCCTGATGCACATGTGCAGCCACCTGATGGTAGTGAGGGCGATGAAGTGCCAGAAGGTGTTGCACATGCACAAAGGGTTGGGCAGAGGGAAGGGAGGTCGGCCAGACAGGGATTGATTGATGGATTCCATTAGAAATGGGCAATAGGTAAATTGTGAACATGTCACTTCAACATCAAATTGCATTTGTTACAATCACTACTGTCCATGCATTGTGTTTTTTGTAATGTGATTTATTTTCCCTCCAACAATCCCCCTTCCCCCCAGTGAACACCCAACAATCCCCCCACCCCCCAGTGAACACCCAACAATCCCCCCTCCCTCCAGCGTACAACCCCTAACTGTGCAGTTGCCTCATCAGGCCAACAACAATGTTTCCATGCACCACTAGGATGGGCGCGGGCGCTTCCCTCTCCCAGGACCCTCCGGTGTGCGTGCCTGGCGCATGGACCGGCGCCTCGGAGATGGGTCTAGTGAACCCTCTGTGGGTGTTGTGGAAGTGGAGGGTATGGAAGCGCTGGCCATCATGTGCTGGCGCATGAGGTTATTGGCCTCGCGTTGCTGTTCTGCCAGTGCTGACACTGCCTCCGTGAATTTGCGGACTCGTTGCCCAAAGCCCGTCAGGGCAGCGATGCATTGATGCACAACTTGCAGTGTGCGCGTATTGTCCTGCGCAATGTACCTGCACCCATGCGGGATGGATTTACTCACGGCCTTTATGTGCCGGCTCTGGACCCTTGCCATTCCTTCCACCCGGGCCTGTTTTGCCTCAATGATATCCAGTCGGCCCATGACTGCTGCCCCAGTGACAAAGGGCTCTCCTGGTGTGTCAGGTGGTGGACTGTGATTTGGGCGCTGTGGGGGGGAGCTGCATGGCGACATGCCACCAGACTGGACTGGGCTGCCTGGCTCAGATCGCTGGCCCTCTGGACTCCCATAGGACGGAGTGTCCACATCAGGCTGCGGTGTGCTGCAGCGACGCACAGGCACATGGCAACTCCCTGCCTGGTGTCTGCTTGGTCTTGGGCTTCCATGGGGTGTTGACACCCCTTCTCCATCACTACTGCTTTGCGAGTGTTGTGCGGCGGCATGATGCCCACGTGGAGGTGTTGCTCCCATGTCGGGCTCCACTTCAGGCCTCTCTCCCTCGGCATCGGGGCTGTGGATGGTGGCTTCTGGTGAGCTGCCGGTCGCCTCCCTGCGGCCATTTGGCTGCCGCTGCTGTCTGGCAGGGCTGCGTTGGGGTGAGGTGGGTGTTCCCCTGTGTTGTCTCCCATGGGTGCGGCGTCTTTGGGGGGTGCTGGTGGAGGCACGGTGTTGTGGGCGCATTGTCGGTGTGGCCTCATCGCCATCATCACCAGGCTGTTGGGATCGACGTGTGCCTGTGGGGTACATAGGGGGTGGTTTGAGTACAATGCTGCATACATTTGTGTGATGCAGGTCATGCAAACAAGTGTGAATGAATACAGTGACAATGACGCAGTCAAGTTGCATTCCGTTGTCCATGTGGTGCTTGTTGTGGATGTGCATGGAGGTACACTGCATGGGAACGCGTGGTTGGGGTGGACTGCGCTCAGGCTTTTGTGGTTGTGTTGATGCACAGTACCACTCTACGTAGCTGTCCTATGGGTATGGGAGTCTATCCCCTGCCCCTGTCATTCATGCACTGCACGTACAGGGTCGTCTAGGCAGCACTACCGTTCTAGGGATGTGGCCCTCACTTACGGGTGTATGCATTGCCTCAGACACATGTCTTCACTCTCATTCAGATGCATGTATTTGGGGATGGGAATCACCTGCCGTTGGATTTATGCCAGTCCCTGCCTCCGCTCCACCAATGCCCTCAATGGTTCCGATGTCGATGATGCCCGTCAATTTCTCCTCCCATAGTGTGAGGTCGGGTGGGGGGGGTGGCCCTCCTCCTGTGCCCCTGCTTGCACTCCTGTGCTGGGACAGGATGCCTCGCACTCGCACGCGCAGGTCATTCAGCCGCTTGCGGCAGTCCTCCCCATCCCGGGGCACGCGCCCCACTGCAGTGACCCTTTGTGCGACGGATCTCCATATTTGGCCTCTGCGTTGGGCACTGGTTTTACGCTGCTGCAGCTCATTGTGGTACGTCAGTGCCTCCTCCACAAGTACCTCAAGCTCCTGGTCACTGAACTTGGGTTTTCTGACCCTGTCCAGTGCAGACTTGCCCCTAGTGCGCTCTTGACTCATTTTCAGGGTTGAGATCGTGTGGATGGCTTCCAGTGGCTGTGATATCCGACGGATTGTGATTTCCAAGATGGCCGCAGAATTATTTCCCGTTCCAGCGGTGACGCGTTTACCGCGCGCTATAAGCGCGAGGTGGCGGTAGCGCATGGTGTGCCGAATTTAAGGGTTCGCGGTAATTGCGCTAACGCCTTGGACCGGGGCGTGTGCACGATGACTCGTGATCTGGCGGATTATCCGCCGGGTGTCTTGGCGTTAGCGCTATTTAGGTCCGGCGGATAATCCGCCACATTTACCGCCCAAGTCGTGATCAGGCCCTAAGAGTGAGAATAGCTTGCGAGGTGCTGAGAAAGAGAAAAGCCCACCAGGGGCTGAGAGTAAGAATAGCCTGCAAAGGGGTGAGTTTGAGAATTGCCTGCGAGGGGCTAACACAAAGCATATTCCTCGCAAGGGGATCAATTTCTGCGCTTTAATGTATTTGTTTAACCGACGCAGGTCCAGGATGAGGCGCCAACCGCCTGTCTTCTTTCTGACGAGGAAGTACCTTGAGTACACTCCGGAGCCTCCTGGGGACGAGCTCTATGGCACCTTTCTTGAGCATCGCCCTTACCCCCAACAGCAGTTGAGGGACGTGATTCTCCTTCCTGGCCACGGGAGGAATGCGAGGGCACTTCTTTTGGAATTCCAGCGAGTGCCCGTTGGCCAGGGTGTCCAACACCCAACGGTCGGTGGAGATGGACTCCCACACGCTGACGAACTTTGTCAGCCGGCCTCCCACCGGGGTGCTTCGGTGGGGGCCCGACAACACGGGCGGGTCAGTCTTGCTTGGAGGCAGCCTTGCCGCCTTGGCCTCCTTGGCGACGACGGCGGGATCCCCCTTGCTTGCCACGACCTCTGTAGGTCTCCTGGGAAGAGGAGCGGGCCGCCTGGCGGTAAGTGGAGGAGCCACCGCTGGATCCTTTTGAGGCACCCTGTCTGCCTCCGGAGCTCTGAAAGGGCTGTCGCTATTGAAGCACCCCTAGGGCCCGGGCCGTCTCCGAGTCGGTCTTGATGGCCTGTAGAGACTCGTCCACCACCTTACCAAAGAGGTTGTTGCCGTCGAACGACATGTCCAACACTCTGGTCTGGACGTCCTGGGGAAAGTCTGTCGCCTTGAGCCATCCTCGTTGTCGGAGGCAAACTCAGTTGCCCAGTTGGCGAAATCCGGTATCGGCAATGTCCGTTGCCACGGTTATGGCGTGAAACGACGCCACCTCGCCTTCCTGCAGAATTTCTAGGGCCTCCGCCCTCTTGTCGTCAGGCAGGAAGTCTAGCAGGGGAGCCATCTTGAACCAGAGCTCCCTGTCGTAGCGGGCCACGATAGCTAAGGCATTGGCCGCCTTAATCGTGTTCGCCGACGACGAGATGACTCGTCGTCCCATGGAGTCCAACTTCTTGCCCTCGCTGTCTGGCGGGGAAGTTAAAGCCGCCGCACCCGCTGCCTTCTTCTTAGCCGCTGCCGAGATGACAGAGTGCGGCGTGGGCTGGGCCCTGAGGCACAAGGGGGCGGCATCTGGGACTCGGTACTTCTTCTCGTACCTGTCCCTCTTGGCGGGTGTCGTGGAAGGGTTCTTGAGGACAGCAAGCCCCTCGTCCCAGATGTCGTCGAGCAAAGGCACCGCGAGGACCGTCTTCCTCTTGGCCTCTCGTCGTTGGTACAGAAACCCTTCCTTCTTTTGTTCTTCAGGGCAGAGCTGGAAGAGTTCGGATGCCCTGGTTATCATGGCGTGGAAAGAGCCAATTTCGTCGGCTGGAGAAGCCCGCGGGGAGGTGATGACGGGATGTCCGCTGTGTCATCGCCGCCGTCATTGTCCGTCCCCGTCGCTGTATCCGTCGCCGTATCCTCTCTAGGGTACGGCGAGGGGGATGCGGGGTCCACAGGTCTCGCAGGCACGAAGGGCGGGGCGGACTCTCCTCCGCTTGATCGGAGGGCTTCCCGACAGGCTTGGTTCTGGATCCTCCGTCGGGGTCCGTGGTAATCTCTTCCTTATCTCGGTACATAAGGATTGGATTGCCAACAAAATGGCCGCCGAGCTATCCTGGGGCTCGGGTAATGGCTGCGACGGACGGGATGGCCGTTCCACTGGGCCCTCTTCGTCGTCATCGTCACTATCTTCGATCACGTCAGCAGGGACCGCCCCCTGGGATCGAACCTTCTCGAACCTCTCGTTGAGGCCTATGAACCTCTCGTTGAGGCCTATGGACCTATCGTTGAGGCCCTTCTCGGGTTCCACCAGCTCCTCCTCAGAGGCTGATTCCGAGTCTGTAATGGCCACCGGCCCCCCCACCCCTCTTTTTCCGCCGGGGACTTCACGGGGGTCTTAACGATGGGCTGCAAAGAGGATTCCCTCTGCGGTGGCAGGGATACTCTGGGCCCAGAGGCCGTTTCCACTGTCGTAGTCTCAGCCGGCTTCGCCAGGGTCGCAGCGACCACATCGACAGGGGCCTTTGCCGGCTGGATCAAAGCCCTCACCACCTTAGGTGCGTCCTGGGCCTTCGCCTTGGGGGGAGGGTCAGCGCCTCGCTTCCCCTTCGAGATCGACCGGGTCCGCTCCAGCGGCTTACCCGGTTTCTCGGACTTCCTCTTCCCCGAACCAGAGGGCTGGCTCGTGGTCAAACGTGCCGGGGAAGTAGCACCCTGCCTGGCAACCAAAGAGCCCGACCTTTCGGCGCTCCCGGTGCCCGCGGACTTGCGGTGCTTGGCCTTCTGTTGGGCCCCCGTCGCCGGGGCGCCCTCACAGGACTTAGAAGCTCGCTCAGACTTTTTCTTCGCCTTCTCACCTGCTGTGCCCTTCTCCAGCCAGGCGGCGAGGCGGGAACGACGATCTTGTTTGGTCCATTCCGAAAGGTTCTTGCAGAACGCACAGTCCTTCTCCACGTGCGTCTTGTCCTCATGAAGGCAGTAGAGACATTGCGAATGCTCGTCCTCCTTGAAAACGTTTTGCAATCCGCAAACCAGGGCAGCACTTGAACAGCTTGTCCTGGGCCATGTCTGTTGAAGTAGGCCGCAGATCTTCCGGAATCTTCCAAGAAGTGTAAACTCGACGAAAACTTCACCCTTGAGGAGCCTAGAAGAATTCCGAAATGGGTCCCCGTTGTCGGAAGTAGAAACGGTGGAGCTTGAGGCTCGATTAAACTGAAAAAAATTAGAAAATCTCCTGAAAAAGCGTGAAAACGCAGCAAAAAACTCGAGAGGTAAGCACGAGGATTCCCAACACTTGAGCGTGCTGTAAAAATCTGAGGATGGCTGCCGGAGGCGGGGCTTAGGGAGAGGGCAGTCATTGGTTGGGGGCAGTATGACCCAGAGATCAGTGATTGGTTACTACTAAGGAAGACAGATCAGAAACAAAACTGATACTGATTTTTTGTTTACCGAGGATTCCCAGCCTGACTACGGGGAATATTCATGAGCATGTGAATCCATGCCAGACCCCATGCTGGAGAATCAAAGGACCCAACTTTGAACTTTTCCATGGGGTCGGGGCCGGAAAGAGTGAGAACCAAAAGACAGAACTGGCTGTGGGGGTCAGAAACAAGCCACCCAAAACCAAAGTATTGTGAAAACAACTTATTCAGGATCAATAACACTGTTTCGTTTTAGTGGTAGGGCTAGCATGGGATATAAAAGGTTTTGGACAGTGGACAGAATTTATGTGAGATATCCGGACAAGCACTCCTTCGTTATTTTCTTTAAAGCTAGGAAACCTTAATAGTAGATATAGGGTTAGTTTAGGTTTTATTTTCTTTAATAAACACCATTGAAACATGTCTGCATGTCCGTCTCCGATGTCTGTCTTACCACAGCAACTAGCGCTCTGTCACCCATGCCCTCAGTAACACCCTTATGCTACTGATCGAAAACACTTGGCGGAAAGCAGCGTGGGAAATGTAAAAGCAGAGGATGGGAGCGTGACATAAAGTGCCCATGTTAAACTTAATTTTGTGTGTGTGTGTGTATGGGGTGGGGTATGTAAGCAAACAATACATGTACCCCTAATTCTCTGTCAATGTCCCAAGCTCTCAATGTTACTTTGTACCCAACATGTCACGATTGAGCTACATCATTGGTTTTCAAGAGCAGTTGAAGGTATGAACATTTTTGTCACAATTTACTTGGTAGAAAAGGACTATAATGAATATTTGTTGGGCTACTCAGATTGTTATATAAGCTAGTCCTAATGCACTTCTGTGCATAAAAAGTTCTATTTGGGAATCTGAATTTGCACTTGCTGTGAGATGGCAGCACCTGAATAGGTGATACTGTAGCTTGCTTGTGATGACTATAATTGGTATGTGGTTTCAACTGGCTTATGACGTCAGGATTTGGGCTTTTTAAGCTGCACTTAGCATGAGATAGCAGTACCCGGGCCTGAAAAACTGCACCTTACATAACATAATTACACCTAGTTTATAAGGCTTTACCTGGCTCATTTTCCAAAAATCTGTTTTTGTGTACAGTTATGTCGATTCCTTCGACACCACTGGCATCAAAATTCATGTTACATCACACCCTGTGATGTGGGGGTTATAAAGCCATGTGGTGTCTTGTCCCTGCTAGGTATTTTGGCAAGAGCTAAACAATTGCTGGTGCAGGGTGCAACAGATCTGCGCTAACTTCGAATTTGTCTTATTTCTAATAATAGCAGAAGTACCCGTTTTCTGAACGGATTCTGTAGACAGATACAATAACACTCATTAGTTGTTGAAAATGAATGACTATTGGTCGCTGTTCCCCCTTACCCTGGCGTGGTGCAGTTCATTGGGGTGCAAATATTTCGGAAATCGTTCCTCCTAGGGCTTTGAAACGTGGTTTTTGTTCCTCATGTCGGCACTGCTTGAGAAACCTTTTTTCTTTACTTTCTCGTTGAACATGGTATCCGGCTTTGTCGGCAGGCATCATCTCGCAAAAACCCCTCTGCCAAATTAATGTCACCTGATGTGGCAACATATTTTGTTTCCCTTCCTGAGGAACATAGTTTATGGCTTCCTTGGCAGGTACCATCTCGCAAAAATCCGCTGGAAAAATAATTTCCCCTGATGCAGCAAAAATGTGGAAACTTCTGTAATGCTACCTGTCTTCCCCTTCGCCTCTCAGGTCCAATCGACCTCTCATACATTTTATGTTTCCCTTTCTAGTAAGAATGGATTACGGTTTTGCCGGCAGGCCACAAACCGACAAACAAATTGTAACTTTTGCTGAAATACGGGCAAAGGGTTGGGATGTTCAAATTTTGCATAGCCAGTAATGTCTGGCGGGTCCTTACAGGTATCTATGAAACATTTGGCGCAGATTGGTGAAACTGTGTGGAATTGTATAAAAAAACGCTTCGCGCCACAAACCCACACACAACATTTGACTTTTATATATGTAGATTACAACACACTTGATAATTCTCCACAAGAAAGGGAAGAGTGGGGCAGGAGTTTGCTGATTTGCCTACTCTCTTGCCTCATTCCCTCTCAAAGCAGAGATAAAAAACCTGAGTCCTTGGTGAGTTTAGGTTTGAGAGCACTGCCATGCCGAGATCAATTGGAGCTGAAAAGCACGGGTGCTATTCATGAACATAGCGGCTTTGATCATCTGCCTCTTCCCCCTGAGCCCCCATGAACCCTGCTTCAGTGCATATGCCTTATGATTTGCCCCACAGCCCTCAACAGCGCCAATCAAGTTCTGGGAGGCGTTAGCTGGCCCCCTGTGACAAAGGCCCACAACAAAGGCCCCTGCCTGGATGGACTCGGTCTCACTTCCTCCTTGCCACCTGAGGAATCCATCCTGGCTCCCTACAGGAGTCAATAGGCCAGTCTCGACACAGCTGACATGGGGTAAGCCCTGTTGGGCTTTAGAGCCCCGTTTGCATTTATTTGCGAGTGCAGCGAAGAGCGATGCGGTCTAGTTTTCTCGCCGTTCTGGGCCGACTTAATTGCTGAAGTGCTCCCCCGGCCCACCCACCTTGCATTGAGGCATGTTGCTGTGTACATCTTACCACTTGGCCATGAGGTGCTTTGGCTTTGCACCTTCCAACATGGCCTCCTTCCTCATCTAGCACTGGAGTGCTAGGGTGACTCACCTGCCTGCCATCTGATTGGCCCCCACAGCCCTCTCCAGCGCCAACCCGGGTGCCGGGAGGCGTTAGCTAGATTCCTGTGATGAAGGACCACAACAAAGGCCCCTGTCTGTGCCTGTCCGGGTTGAGGAGGGCTCGGAGGGCCCCACCCTTTTCCCAAACTATGAAGGAGCCTTTTGACTTACAGCCTGGTACCCCACAAAACTGGCCCCCTGCACCTCTATGCTCTCTGCAGATCTACCAGTGATTGATGGCTGAACTTTTACACTGCCTGCTCCACAACGTCTGAACCAAAACTGTGCCCATCTCACTCTGCCTTCCTTGCCTCACCTAAGCTACATCTTCTTTCACTGCATTGTGTGTGCCTTTTTGGAATTCAAATCCTTGTGTGTCCTTTTGCAACTACTAGGCTGCCTGGTGAGTTTGTGCTCGAACTGTGCTGTGCAGCCATTCCTCTTCCCTTCAACTATCCTCTGCCGCCCCTATGGCACTCACCATCTCCCCTATCTTCTCCAACTGCTACACTATCACCTATGCTCCCTCTCTCACGAAGTCTGGAAGAATAAAGCATAAAAAAGACATCCTGACATCGAACCCTGGCCTACCAATTGCAGACATCTGTATCTTCGCAACTTGCAGACAGGTCTTCACTGATATCCTCTTCTCTGTCCCCTACCCAGATCTATGAACTCCTCATCTCATCTCTACACTCTCGCCTTACACATCCTCTCCCATTTATGGTGGCACCAAATGGGAAGTCCTCTTGGCGGGCTTTGTATCATCCAGGTGTATCATTAATGTCTATCAAACTGTCACTATCTTGGTTTAGGTCCTCTCAACCCAACCTCCTTCTCTTTGACTGGTACCTGCCGTCCCTCATCAACTTCCTTCCCACACCTGCTACTCCTTCCTCCACTCTCTCTGTCCCCCCCTTCTCCAACTGGTGTACCACGCCCCTGTACCCCTCCTTGGAAAACCTTCAAAGGTGGAGACCTCTTGCATCTTGCCATACTTAATGTTTGTTCAACCATCAAACAGTCTGCCGACATCTGCCTCCTTCTTGAAGACATTGGGGCTCATTCGAAGCATGCCGGTCCAGAAACAACGGTACCGGTAAGCTTGCCAGCACCATTGTATCTCCAGCATTGGATCCTTCATGGATTCACATGCTTTAAATATTCCCTGTCGTCAAGCTGGGAACCTCAGTCTTTTTTTAAAATAGCGTTTTCCCTTGGAGAACTTCAACACTTTAGTGTCCTATCGACGTCCTTTTGGGGCGCTTAGCTACCAGCCAATAGGATGTAGGGTATAAATAGACCCGCCCCCGCGGCTTCTCCTCAGATTTCAACCGTCTCCAAAGTGTCGGGATCACCTCATGCTATCTACACATTGGTGTGTTGTAGTCATTTTTCTTTTTTCCCCAATGTCGGGAAAAGCTTTGTTTCGGCCCTGTGCTACTTGCGGAATGAAAAAGGTATATGAAGGGGACGGGCACATGGACTGCCTCTATTGCCTCTACCCTCATCACTTCATTGATGCTTGAAACATCTGCAAGGGTTTCTCGCAGAAAACATTTAAGGACCGCAATCGGCGGTAGGATCAGTGTGCAGCCTAGCATCGGAGAGACCTGCTCCTGTAGTTCCTCGTCGGTCGGTGTCGGCTGAACCGCCGACTAAGAAGTCACAGCCTACAGAAAAGCGTGGCCGCCCCTCTTCGGGGAAATACCTGACGAAAGGGGCTCCTTCATCATCTAAACATTGTCATTCTGACCAGTCCCGAAGGCCTGAGAAATTTTCTTCGAAAAAGGACAAAAAGGACTCTTCAAAACGCTTCAGGATATCATCGTAGGTCTTCCTCGAGTATAGAATCTTCAAAGCACCTATCCAGAGAGTCAAAAAAGGCGGGATCGCCTGAAAGATCTGCACCACAGCTGCCAGCGCCATCGGCGGGAGAACCGTCGTTGACGGCTTCACTGCCGGCTACAGTGTCTGCCTCCACAGTGGTGTTGTCGGCTCCAGTGACCGCGATCGACGAGGGCCCGAGGTTTTTGTCATCAACGGTCGACGTGCTACCGGTGAGTGGAGCTTGGCAGCCTTCGGCGTATGACGCCCTTCTGCCGGACACCTTATTACAGCAGGAGTCCGCCCTTTCAGTGTCGTCGATGGAGGAGGAAAGGGAGCCTGTGGTGAACCCAACAAGCCTTGTCTTACAGTGCGTTGGCCCTTCGGCGACGGTAGGAGTACAGAATGTTCCACCTGCATCTACTCTGCTGAACCCACAGTCGGTGCTGTCTCTCCAGGTCTTATCTACACTGCAGTCCCTATTAAGTCAACTGGATTCAAGATTGCCTCCCGTGGGTACGCCCCCGGTAACTCCCATCGTCGACGCGGCAGGTATGCCTCCATGTTCAGCGACCACGGCTGAGTTGCCGGCTTCCCGGCCGATGAGCACAGAGCCTCCTCGTTCCCACCCGGAGGAGGGTGAGCTGCAGGACTCTGATTCTGACCAGGGTCCCAGGGACTCCACCTCTGACATCTCGTCATCGCCATCAAGAGACCTGACATGGGAGTGAAGGTGAGAAGGCGTCAAATCACAGCATTAACATTGCTGTAGATTTAGCGGAATCTGGTTTCAAGCAGATTAATAATGGGGTGGTAGTATGGTGGCAGGCCTGGCTAAAGTGCACAGGCTTTAGGCCGGAGGTTCATTACAAGGTACTGGACATGCCCTGTGAAGGGGAACAATTGTTTGGGAAAAAAAGATGAAGCCCTCAATGGCATGAAAGAGGACTCCGATACGGCGAGGTCATTGGGAGCTTTACAAAGCGGCCGGTCATTTCACCCCTTTCATCCCTTCCGTGGAGCTTCAGGAAACACCCGGTTTGCTGCCTCCAGAGACCGGAGATAGAATCGGTCTGGATACTCCTCACAAGGGTATAGATGGGCAGTACAGTCTACACGAAGAAGCCGTGATCTTCAGGCATCCAGAAGGAGAGGAGGACAGCCCTCTTCCGCCAAAGGTAAACAAACAAAATCACAGCAATGACGGTCTTCGAAGAAATGTGCTGGGGGGCAGAGTAGCTCTACATGTCGACGAATGGCAACAAATTACATCAGACCGTTGGGTATTGGACACAGTGCGGTTGGGCCACTCTCTGGAATTCAAGGACCCACCGGTTCCCATTCCTCCCATGCATTCTGTGCAACCTCATCTTCACATCTTACAGCAGGAGGTTATACTTATGCTACAGAAAGGGGCTATAGAATTGGTTCCAGTGGCCGAGAGGTCAGGGGATTTACTCCCGTTACTTTGTGGTTAAGAAACCCAACGGCAAGTGGCGACCCATTCTGCACCTTCGCTGAACAAGGCTCTGCAACGCCTGAAGTTCAAGATGCTCACACTTTAAGAAGTCATTCGGTACAGCCGGGGGAATTTCTGGCGTCGTCGGATTTGTAGGACGCATATTTCTACATACCCATGCATCAACAACACCGAAAATTCCTGCGATTTGTGGTGGGTAAAAATCATTACCAATTCTGAGTGCTCCCGTTCGGTCTAAAATCATCCCCAGGACATTTACGAAATGTTTAGCGCCGGTGGCGGCGTGGCTCTAATGAGAAGGTCATCACGTCTACCCTTACCTGGACGACTGGCTGATACGCAGCTCATCTCCGGCGGCGACGCAGGCAAGTCTCAACGTTACCATGCGGCTGTTACGACGACTAGGCTTCGCCGTCAACTTCGAAAAGTCATATCTATCTCCCTCCAGGAGCTTGGTATTTTTGGGCGCAGAATTCCAAACTCAGTCAGCCTTTTGAAGCCCTCCGCCGAGAGAATTCAAAAACTCGAGCAGAAAGTGGCAGAGTGAAGAGTCGGAACGAGAGTGTCGGTCAGAAAGTACATGTCACTGTTGGGAGCCATGGCGTCATGTATTCCGTTGGTGAAGGACTGTCGTCTCTTCATGAGGCCATTGCAAGAGTTTCTGGCGGCCCGGTGGGCTCAAAGTCGCGGGTTATGGTCTGACAAGGTGGTGGTCAACAGCGACTTACAGGAAGCTCTTCGGTGGTGGCAGCTCTCGGACAATCTGACTCGAGGAGAGCCGTTGCTGGAGCTGGAATTTCAAGCTACAATTTTGACAGATGCCTCTCAGAGAGGATGGGGAGCGCATCTGGGGACCGTCCAGGTTCAAGGTCTGGGGTCTCCAGCCGAATCGAGTCTTCACATCAATGTGCTGGAACTGAGAGCGGTTCACTGGGCTCTAAAATTGTTTTTTTGCTGCGCATATGCGGCTCTGTGGTGAGAGGGTTGACGGACAATACAACCACGATGTTTTACCTCAGGAAACAGGGGTGCACCCATTCCAAGGTACTCTCTCGAGAGAGGTTCAGGAACTATGGCATTGGGCCTTGGAACAAAACATCAATATTGTGGCGGTTCATCTGCCGGGGGTGATGAACGTGCAGGCCAACTCTCTCAGCAGAGAAATAAACCAATTCCACGAGTGGCAGCTGAAGGAACAGCAGGTGTCGAGCATTTTCCAAAAATGGGGTTGTCCTTCATTGGATCTTTTCGCCATTTGGGAGAACAGAAAGTGCAGGAGTTTGCCAGCAGATGGCCTCAGCCAGGTTCGCTGGGGGATGCGATCTCGTTCCCGTGGATGGGCAGGTTCGCGTACGCATTTCCTCCGTGTCCACTCATTCGGAGGACCCTCCAGTGGATTCAGAAATACCCATGCTGTATGATTCTGGAGGCCTACGTATGATTCTCAGACCTACTCTGTCTATCTGTAGCAGAACCAGTGCGGTTACAAGTGACGCCAAACCTTCTGTTTCAAGACAAGGGTGCAGTTTGGCACCACGACCCAGGCTCTCTCAGCCCGATGGCTTGGCTCCTGACTTGTCTGAGTTTGGCCTACTGAACATTCCAAGTGACTGTCACTACATTTTGGAGGCAGCTAGAGCTCAGTCCACGAATATCTCCTATGCATGCAAATGGAAAAGGTTTTGTGTGTGTGGTCAGCCTGGCATGGACCCTTTAAGCATTTCATCGGAGCAAATTCTGCCCTACTTGTTGCACTAGGCAATGAAAGGTTTGGCGTTCTCCTCCATAAAAGTACACCTGGCGGCCATTTCTAGATTCACTCGGAAGAGGCATGCTACCCCCCCCCTCTGTTCAGTGATCATCTGGTCAAACATTTTCTAAGAGGATTGTTTCAGACTTTTCTTCCAGCCAAGAAATTCCCTCCTGGTTGGAGCCTCAATCTGGTGCTGTCGGGTATAATGAAAGCCCTGTTTGAACCTATGTCGTTGACGCCCCTGCAGTTCTTGTCGTGGAAAGTGGCGTTTTTAGTGGCCATTACTTCGGCAAGAAGAATATCGGAGTTGCAAGCCCTAATTATTGATCCTCCATACTTATGTTTCTTTAAAGACAAGGTGGTGTTGGCTACTAACCCGCACTTTATTCCAAAGGTGCCAACTACTTTTCATAAACTCTCTTCCATCGTGCTGCCATCATTCTTCACTTCTGCTTCCTCATCGGCAGAAATGGCGCTGCATAAGCTGGATATAAAAAAAGCATGACATTTTATCTGAGTCGTACTCAGGAGTTCAGACGGTCAAGACAACTGTTTGTGGCTTATGGACCCTCAATCAAGGGAAAAGCAATCTCCAAACAAGGACTATCTCGCTGGGTCTCATCGGCTATTTCCTTCTGTCACTCTAAGGTGGGAAAGCCTTTAGAGAGGCACCCGAAGGTGCACTCGACGAGATCCACCGCATTGTCAGCAGCATTATGGTCGGGGATTCCACTGGTGGACATCTGCCAGGCGGCCTCCTGGTCGGTGCCGCATACATATACTTGGCATTATTGCCTAGAACAGTAGCATAGTGCAGATGTACAGATGGTACGTGCATTCCTGCAAAGCCTGTTTCAATACGGTAAGCCCCACAGCCTTGGGGTATCTGTTTCAATGTTACCACTGCTAATGTCTTCTTTGGTGGTCTTATGTGTTGCGTTCCTGATGTATTGGTTTGCATTACACGCTACCATGCATGATGACTACTGCTATGTAATCTATTCAAAGCATGTGAATCCATGAAAGATCCAATGCTGGAGAAGGGAGTAGTTTCTTACCTGTAACACCATTTCTCCAGCGTTGGTATCTTTCATGGATTCACATGCGCCCACCGGCCTCCCCTGCATGCAAACCTAGTTGGTGCCTCTACTTTGGAGGTTAAAATCTGAGGAGAAGCCGCAGGGGCGGATCTATTTATACCCTACGTCCTATTGGGTGGTAGCTAAGCGCCCCAAAAGGAATTCGATAGGACACTAAAGTGTTGAAGTTTTCCAAGGGAAAGTGCTATTTTTTTTTTTTTAAACGAAGTTCCCAGCCTGACGATGGGGAATATTCAGAGCATGTGAATCCATGAAAGATACCAACGCTGGAGAAGAACAAGTTACTTCTTACCTGGTAACGTTCTTTTGACAGGATGTTCCTCCGACGTATTCCTTATCTTTGATATATACGTTTCCAGCTTGCTGGCCTCAGAAATTTTTTCTGTAGAGGGCGCTGCATGTCGACGTCCGCCGAGTCGATGTCCCTCGACGGCCACCGTATCGGCGCCAACGTCACCATGCCCATAAATAGACACGCGCTGCGTCCGTTGCTCAGTTCTGTTTTGTAGTATAAGAAAAGACATGCCTCAATTGGTTGGTAACCCTGAAGGAGCGAAAGCTGCAACCACAAGGGAAGTTATCACTGCGGGGATGGATGGGAGGGGAGATATGGAATACGTCAGAGGAACATCATCCCGTCGAAAGAACGTTACCAGTTAAGAAGTAACTTGTTCTTCGAAGGGATTGTGTCCTCCGACGTATTCCTTATCTTTGATAGACTCCCATAGCAGTGGTATGTAATTGGAGGAGGGAGTGATAGTGTTTATGTATCCCTTTAGGGATGGACCGAGTGTAATACGGCCTTGCCAAATCTGGTTTCTTGAGCAGTGGAGGAATCCAGATTGTAAAATTTTGTGAATGTATGTGCGGACGACCATGTGGCAGCCGCACATATGTCCCGGACCAGTACCCCTCTCTGGAGAGCTGAAGAAGCTGCGATACCCCTGGTTGAATGAGCCCTGAGGTTTTGGGGTGGCTCTTTCCCTGCTAGTCTATAACATTCCAGGATGGCCAAGATAATCCACCTGGAGATGGTTTGTTTTGTTATGGGTAGTCCCAACTTGTGACCCGAGTATCCTACAAACAGCTGGTCTGCTTGCCTGATCCTAGCCATTCTGCTGACGTAAAAGCAGAGAGCTTGCCTAGGGTCCAGCCTGTGTAGCCTTTCCTCCTCTTTCCCCGGATGGGGAGGAGGGTAGAATGAAGGCAAGGTAATTTTCAGAGTAATATGGAATTCAGAAACCACCTTTGGGAGAAAATTAGGCTTCACCTGGAGGACAACCTTGTCCTTGTGGAAGATTGTATGTGGGGGTTTACAGGAGAGAGCTTGTAGCTCACTCACCCTCCTAGCAGATGTTAGTGCTACAAGTAGGACAGTTTTAAGTGTGAGAAATCTCAATGCGCAACAGTGAAGTGGCTCGAATGGAGTGCCCATTAAGAAGTTTAAGACTAAATTTAAGTCCCATAATGGAACCTGGAATGGTTTTGGAGGGTAAACATTAGTTAGACCCTTGAGAAATTGTACCACTAGAGGAATTTTGAAATACAATGGTTCCTCCGCAGTGCGCTTGAAGATAGAAAGCGCTGCGAGATAGCCTTTTACAGTGCCAACTTGAAGGCCTGAGTTTGCCAAGTAGAGTAGAAACAATAACACAGTTGGTGTACCACATGAAAAAGTGTCGATATTCTCTTCCCTACACCAGCTGTAAAACTTGTTCCAACGGCAGCGGTATAAAGACTTTGTTGCTGGTCTTCTGGCCGAAAGCAACACCTCCATGACGTCATCAGGGAGATCCCAATCCTTGTACCTCAACCTTTCAGAAGCCAAGCGTGAAGGTGGAGGGTTCTGGTGTCTGGATGGAGAACCTGACCTCCCTTCTGCGAGAGAAGATTCTCTTTGAGTGGAAGACGGATTGGAGGACAGATGGACATATCTAGAAGGTCCGGGTACCACGTTCTCCTGGCCCAGTCCGGGGCAATTAGGATCATGGTTTTCCGGAATCTTCTCAACCTCCTGATCATTTGAGGAATAACAGGGACTGGTGGAAACGCGTAGAGAAGTGGAAACTCCCAGTCCACTACGAACACGTCTCATAGAGCTCCTCTCGGGGGAAATTCCCTAGAACAGAACAGATCGCACTTCCTGTTGGTGCTTGTGGCGAACAGATCCACCTGAGGGGTTCCCCAAAGGGCAAAGATCTCTTGAATGACTTCCTGAGCTAGCTCCCATTCGTGGGAGACTGTGCTCTGCCTGCTCAGAGCGTCCGCTGTCAAATTCTTCTCTCCGGCTAGGTGGACTGCAGATAGAGAGATTCCTTCCCGAATTGCCAAAACCAGAGCTGCATTGCCTCTCTGCACAGTGGCAGTAATCCTACGCCTCCTCTTTTGTTGAGGTAGTGCATGGCCACCGTGTTGTCCGTCATTATCAGGACATTTCTCCCCTGTACTGATGGCAGGAAAGCTTTCAGCGCTAGTCTGATCGCTCTCAGCTCTAATAGGTTGATATGTAGTCTGGACTCCAATGGAGACCAACGACGCCAATGGTCAAGTCGTTGGCAGGGGCTCCCCCACATTGTGAGCGAGGCATCTGAGACTACTGTTATCTCCGCCCATGGTTGCCAAAACAGTTCTCCTTTCAAGATGTTCTCTGAATAGGCCCACCATTGAAGGTCGTGAGCTACCTTGTCTGGAATCCGGAGGAGGTCTGACATTCTCCCCGAGAATTGTGACCACTGACTTCTCAGTGCCCACTGCAGAGATCTCATTCTCAGGCGAGTCTCTGGCACAAGGAAGATGCAGGATGCCATGAGGCCTAGCAACCTCAAAAAGTCGAAGGCTGGGAGACGCTGGGCATTCTTAAACTTGGTGACCATCTGTAGAATATCTTGAGCCCTCACCTCTGGTGGCGAGGCTTTTCCCAGGGAAGTGTCCAGGACCGCTCCAATGAACTGGAGTCTCTGAGATGGTATCATCTGTGACTTCCTTAAATTGAGGGAGAAGCCCCGTCTGTGAAGGAAGAGGCAGACATAATCTAGCTGGGTCCGGGCCTGTTCCGAAGATACGGCCCTGATCAGCCAATCGTCCAGGTAGGGATAGACGTGGATCCCTTCCCTCCTTAGACTCGCCGCCACTACCGACATCAGCTTGGTGAAGACCCTTGGGGCGGAGGTCAGCCCAAATGGCAGAACTCGAAATTGATAATGAGAGTTGCCAATTGCGAACCTCAGGTATTTCCTGTGCTTGAGATGGATTGGCACATGGAAATAAGCATCCTGGAGGTCCAGAGATACCAGCCAGTCCTGGAGCTGGAGGGCCTGAAAGATCTGAGAGAGAGTTACCATCTTGAACTTGTCCTTCCTGAGGAACTTGTTCAATTCTCGTAAGTCCAGGATGGGTCTCAGTCCTCCGTCCTTCTTTGGTATGAGAAAGTAGGGGGAGTACCAGCCCTTGTTCCTGTCCGCTACAGGTACCGGTTCTATGGCACCTTTCTCTAGCAGGTCCATAATTTCCTGCAAGAGGAGCAGATCTGGAACTTTTAGGGAGCTGTTCCCCGGTGGATGACTCTGAGGGATGTGTAGAAAGGGTAGGCAGTAACCCTGGGCAACCGTCTCCAACGCCCAAGCATCTGACGTTATAGCCTGCCATTCCGTCAGATGGTGAGTTAACCTGCCCCCTACAGGTGTCTTGTGTGCGAAGGCCTCAAGAGTGGTTTGGGGGCGGCTGATGCAGATGCCGAGGGTAAAGAGGCACCTGCTGCTGCTGCGGTCTTAGTACCTTTGACCCGTCCACCTCGGGTGGATCTTCTTTGGCCTCTTTGAGCCGGCTGTCCTCTGCCTTTTCCGAATGCGGAATAATAGCGAAATGACTTTGCTCTCCCAGAGGTTCCTGAGGGGCGAAAAGGAGTTTGGAGGATAGCAGCTCCTAAGGATTTTGCTGCTGCTTTAGAAGTCTGTAACTTTTCCAGACTGCCATCAGCCTTTTTTCTGAATAATGAAGAGCCGTCAAAGGGCATATTCAAAAGTCTGGCCTGTACATCTGGAGCAAAGCCAGACTTTCGCAACCACGCATGCCTGCGGATTGTTGTACTAGCCGCCATGGCCCTGCTGATACTGTCAGCGGAATCGATGCCAGTTTGAAGAGACTCGCACATGGCATCTTTGCCATCTTGAATGATGTTAAGGAAGGCTTCCTTCTACTCTCCTTCGGGTATGCAGTCAGCCGCTGATGAAGCACACTCCCATAATGTGTGACTGAACCTGGCGAGCGTACAGGTGGCGTTGATGGACTTCAACGCCATACTACAGGCAGAGAAGACTTTCTTTGCCATAGAGTCGTACCTCTTGTCATCCCTGTCCTGTGGGACAGTAGGGTAAGCAGTCCTACTGCTGGATGAAGTTGCCGCTTGAACCACCAGGCTCTCTGGGGTCGGGTGTTTTGACAGGTATTCAGGGTCAGCAGCCGCTACCCTATACTTTGTCGACAGTCTTTTATTGACTGCTGGGATGACTTCGGGAGTCTCCCAATTGGATGCAATTTTTCTTTGTAGGGCTGCATGGAAGGGGACCACCGGGTCCTCCTGTGGGCCTTTGTCCAATATATCAGTTAGAACATCCTGTTGGAAAACAGGTGAAGGCGCAGACCAACCCATAAACTCAATTATTCTTGCCATCAGGGTTCTATATGGTGTTTCGGCATGTTCCCCTGGGTCTGGCTTTACAAATTCCACTTCTGGGGAAGTGTCAAGTGCACTGGCCTCATGAAGTGAGTCCTGTAGTTCCTTCAGCCTCCTTTCTTCAGAGGTGAAATCCTCTGCAGCAGGCAGTGAGGATCTCTGTAAACTAAAAGTTTCTTGGTCAGAGTCTTCTCTTTCTTCATAAATTGAAGAAAGACCAGGGTATTCTGATCTCTGAAATGGAGTAAAGCCCATCTCTAGGGCCGAAGGAGCCAAACTCGTCGTTATTGGACGAGAAAATGTCGAAGTCGTCGACGCCGAAGGCGCCAAAAATGGCGTCGATAAAACTGGAAGGGGTCTCGAAGAATTCGAGAGGATCGGGATCCTACTCGAGGGCATCGACAACGGTCTCGGCGTCGTGCCGGAGGCCCTTGAAAACACCGTTGGCTATGGAGCCTTGGTCCTCGCTTTCATCGGCGTCGACGATAGCGTCGAGTCGTTCAACCGATGCGTCGAGGAACCCTTCGACAACGGCGTCGATGGCGCCGACCCGTGCGTTGAAGGAATCGGTGCCTTCTTACTCGATGGCTCATGGAGCTCTCGGGTGGAATGTTTCGCCGGGTGCTGCGACTCGCAGCGTTTCGATTTTTTGGGTTTTTCACCCGCGGTATCACCCTCAGCTGTCTTCGAGGGGGTTGAGGCCGCGTTCTCGAAGACGCTTAACATTTTCTTTCTGAATTCCTCCCACTCAGCTTGAGAACTGTGTTTGGTGGCACAGGAAACTGTTTCTGGGGACACCGAAGATGACGAGGAATGGGACCTTCGACGTCTCTTTTTTGAGTGTCTAGATCTCGACGAATGGTGGGAGCTGCTTCGAGATCTAGAATGGGAGTGTTTTCGACGGCGAGGAGACGAATGCCTCGACTCAGCCGAAGAAACCTTCGAGGAGGATTTGGCTGACTTACCTCTCTCGAGCTTCCCCTTTCGCTACTTCAGGGCTTTCGCCGTCATGGACATGCAGTCCTCACACTCCGAACAATGGTGCTCAGACCCCAAGCACCATAAACAGACCCTGTGTGGATCCGTTATTGACATTTTTTTACCGCAGTCTCGACATTTCTTGAAGCTGGATCGCGGCGTCGTCGGTTCTGATGAAGAAGCCATTGAGAACGATAAGGAAGATTCATTGAAATAGATTTAGATAAACCTGACTGAACTGAGCAACGACGTTCCGAGGCCCCGCGAAGCGCGGAAAAACGGATCTGAACAACGGACGCAGCGCGTGTCTATTTATGGGCATGGTGACGTCGGCGCCGATACGGTGGCCGTCGAGGGACATCGACTCGGCGGACGTCGACGCGCAGCGCCCTCTACAGAAAACATTTCCGAGGCCAGCAAGCTGGAAACGTATATATCAAAGATAAAGAATATGTTGGAGGACACAATCCCTTCGAAATGGAGTTACAAGTAAGAAACTACTCCCTTCCGGACCAGCATATTACGAGCCTGCTTGCCGGAGCCGTTGTGCCCGACAGGTCGGACCCTGCCGGACACAGTGCCACAGTAAGCAGACCATCATGGAAGCCCCAGCACTGTTATTAACAGTGCTGGGGCTTCCATGTTCCCCATTCCCATGCAGTCTTGTTGGACTGCATGGGAAAGGGGAATTACAATTTACCGGCGCCTGACTTTCTGGAACGCCGGGGTTGTAATCCCCCGCCCGACTTTCCGGAACGCCGGGGTTGTAATCCCCCGGTGTTACTGGAAAGTCAGGTGCCGGTAAATCATTACGGGTCAGGCGGCAACCTGCCGGTAGTACCATCACAGTTACCGCCAGACGCGTAATAAGCCAGATTGACCTCTATGCCCTTGCTCTTACCGAGACGTGGTTCAATGTCAGCCGTCGTGCTTTCTTAGCATACACACTTATGTTTTATTATGCTCGTGTTGTGGCTCATAGCCCTTCCTGGCTTTTGTTTTTTTACATTTCAGACTTGACTCTGCATTCTTGACGTTTGTTGACGACCAGGTTTCCAGATGGCATTCCGGTGCCCTAGTGGTGTCACCTATAAACCATAAATTTCTATGGTGGTTCGTTGTTCTGTGGCTGGCTGCTAAATTTGGAGACAATATTTCTTGTCTTAGTTGGAAGGTCAGTGCGGTTATGCACGTTAATATTGTTGCCGCTGGTTGGCCATGTTTGCTCAGGTGGACTATTGTTTAATTTTTTATTTACATTATACAATAGTTTTTTCCCTCTGTTTTGTTCACAGAAATTGAAGAAAATCAATTCACATTTACACCTGAAGAAGGGGCAGGATCCCCGAAACGCGTAGTGTTTTGATGTGATTGTATTTAAATTAGACTTATATCTAATTGAGGACAGTTACTCCTGTCATGTACAGAGGTGTCTTTTGAATCTGTGATTACCACACATTTTTTCCTTTGAGGGACACTATGTATGGTTTATTCTACATTTTTGCATTTATTTATCAAATACATGCTTGGTTACCTATGAATTATGTAATAATATGTACCAAATGTATTAGTCTTATTTTTGAATAGGCATGATGACTTTCAGCTGTGTCTTAACAGCTTGATTTATCTATTGTTAACATTTTCTAAAAATTGTGATTGTTACAAGTGCTTTTATAAAAAATCTTTTTTTGCAATATCTTTCACTTATTCTTTTGTGCAGTATTGGAAGGGACTTAGGTCCCCATTGGAGTGACCAGGTTTATACCTCAGTAGGGTACTGAGGCTAGTAGTAGTGTTGGTTTGTCTAGCTCTCTTTTATTAGCGAGAGCTCCACCTGGAGCACCAGTACCCATGAGTTAATCATTTATTCTTTTATGAAACTGATGTAAAATATTTGTGCACCGTAATTTCTTGTGTGATTGTTTATCATTGGCTACTTGTACCTGTTCGGTAGCACATCCCCTAGTACCTTTGCGATTTCCCTAATCTCTAGTAATTATTTGAATTGTTTTTGTATTTTACTTAGAATGTCATTTTCTAAAATTGAATCTCTGACCACAAATAGAGCAGAAATTCTATGCTTCTCTGAGGAAGAAGCATCACGCATCCTTAACCTGATCTCAACCACTGAGAGAGAGTGCGCAAATCACTATAAATCCTGATGATTTAATAAAACAATTGGAGAGGGTGATCAAACAAAAGATTAATCAAAAACTTCATGCCAGTACCTTGGCACAGTACTATAAATCTCAAAGAATTCCGAGAGGTTTACGAGTGGAACTTAAACCTACTCTTTGCAGAGAAAGCCCCAGCTTTGTTAAGAAGTGGAGACAGATCTTAAATCGTTGTTCACTAGATCTCATACTTCTCACTATAGAGGAACTGTCTAAATCCTTAACACAAATGAATGACGTAATTGAATCCATTAAAACAAGTTTATCTTCTTTGATGACCAAGGATCAACTATCAAGTATTCTAGAGGAAGTTAACACTAAACTGGATCAGTTTAAAACTGAAATTGAGAATAAAAAAAATCAGAAAATTTAGAAGAGATACAATTGACTGTAAACTTGATATTGTATACTCGTGGAAGGATTAATATAACAAACGTAACCCACAACAATTTCAAGCTAGACCTAGAAGAACTTCGACCTCATGAACTTCATCCTCTGAAGCTTCAGGACCAGAAATCGAAGAAGAAGTACATCAACGAAGTTTACAACCTAATCAATCAGAAGCCAGTGATCATTTGAGAAGTGTAGCAGGTCCCAGTTTGAACTCGTCTTCTTTTTTAGACAAGCGAAAACCAGAAGATCCAAAAAGAAAAAATCTGTTACGCGAAGTGAACATATCACAAAGGAAAATCTAGTTATCAATATCTCGACATACCAGTTAACTTCTTTCCAATTGAAAACTTTACAGAAAGGACTGTCCTTTGTACCAACTTATTCAAGCAGTCTTCTGAAAGAAAAGATCGATTTCTACAGGTTGATGAGAAAGATGAGACTAAAATTATTCTTCGCAACCATTGGGGACCATCAGGACACGGAGCCTGCTAAACAATTGGAAATTCCTCCTAAGAGTTTCTTTTCACCTCCCTCCCAGAATCACATTTTAGAAGTTTTTCACAAACAAACTTTGAGAGATTTCAAGTCGTTATCTTTCAAATACAAACGTTCTATGTGCAATTTTACCAAATCTGAAACCCAAGCATTGGACAAACTATGGCAAAATGAGGATATCATATTGAAGCCAGCTGACAAGGGGGGAGCCCTTGTAATAATGGACCGTACAAAGTATTTAGCTGAAGTATAACACCAGTTGAATGACCAAGACACGTACCTTGAATTGTTTTCGGACCCTACTGATAAAGTTAGATCGCTTATCAATACATTTCTTGATGAAGCATTAAACCAAGACTGGATCACGGAAAAAACTAAAGCTTTCTTGACTAAAACTCACCCCATTATGTCGGTATTATACATTTTACCTAAAGTACATAAAAGTCTTTTTGATCCACCTGGAAGACCGATTATAGCTGCCTCTGATAGTCTCCTTGAACCACTAGCCCAATACATTGACAAAGCCATTCAACCCTTGATGCAGAATACTACAACTTATTTGAAAGACACCACCGACTTCCTACTAAGGATTCAAGATCTGGACTTTGATGAATCAACTGATATTCTGTTTACGATGGATGTATGGAGCTTGTATACTAACATAACACATGAGGCAGGCATGGAAGCAATGGAGTGGTTGCTGCTCTCCTCTCAAAGCTGTAAGGCCAACTCTTTACGTGCATTAAGTTTGCTCAAAATTGCCCTGAACAACAATTTCTTTCGATTTCAAGACAGATTCTTTATTCAAATTTCAGGCACATCCATAGGGGCAGCCATGGCACCCGGATATGCCAACACATACATGGCATACCTTGAGCAAGATTTTGTATTAAATCAAACTGAATATCAGATCCATTTGAGAACCTTTCTCAGATACATCGATGACATTTTTGGTGTATGGAGGGGTTCCCACCAAAGTCTTGTGGAATTTTTTTCATTCATGAACCAACTTGCTCCACAAATCAAATTTACTACTCAAGTCAGTCAAACACGGATTCAGGTCCTTGACGTGGAAGTATATGTGAAAGATAAATGCCTTCAAACTACTATATATAACAAGCTGACTGATAGAAACAGCATTCTTTTGGCATCAAGTTTCCACCCCAATACCACTATTCAATGCATTCCTTACAGTCAGTTTTTACGGTACATAAGAATCATTTCAGAGCCATCGCAATTTGTTTTACAATCAAAGAATTTGGAGGAAAGATTTCTCAAACGAGGATATTCTTCTAATACTTTGTCTGCATCTTTGGTTAAGGCATCTGGAATTCCTAGAGCTCAAACACTGCAACATGCAGTTAAAACAGATACTGACTCTCTGGTGTATGTAACTACCTATTCACAACAGAGCCATAATATTAAACGCATAATTAAACGGAACTGGCAGATGCTTAAAATGGATCCGTTACTATCACAATTGTTTTCTACTGAACCTACTTTTGCGTATAGGAAAAGCAAGTCCATCAGAGACTTCTTGGTAAAAGCTGATTTCTTATCACCATTAACGTCCATGAATGAGCCGAAAGGCACTTTACCTTGTAAAAATTGTCAACATTGTCACAAGTTATCAGAGGAGTTAATATTAACCATCCCTACACTGGCAACAAAAATCACATTGAAGCACACTAGTACATGTGATTCAAGTCATGTAATCTACGGGATAAAGTGCCCTTGTGGTATTTTTTATGTAGGTCTCACTACTAGGAAAGTGAAGTTAAGATGGATAGAGCACAAATCCAACATCAGACTGTGCTCTGTCCATTCTCCAGTTGCTCAACACTTCAGGTTGTTTAACCATTCTGTTGCTCAAATGAAATTACTTGTTCTTGAACGCATTCAACACCCCAGGAGGGGGGGTGATATAAATCTGTTGCTTCGCCAAAAAGAAATTGAATGGATTGACAGGCTTGATTCTCTTGAACCCAGAGGCATGAACAACGAGTTTGATCTATCGTGTTACATTTGAATGTTTAATGACCTTTCCTCGCTTGGTTTCCTCTTTGTTTCTTTACCTTGTTTTTTTCAACATGAAGTGTGCAACGATACTCCTTTTTGACATATGTAATCGTGTTTTATCAGTTAACGTGTGTGTATCCTCATTGAATATCAGAATTTTTGTTGTAATGATTGTTTAGGTCTTTCTCAGTGTCCTTGGGACACATCCACCATGAGCATCGATGGAAACACCGGCGGCATCCCTACCACACAAACACTTTAGTTCACGCCTGTGGTTTACAGACTTTTTTTGGGGATAATCTGCGGCATAGCCTATTTTTTATGTGCAACCTATTTTTCTCTATAGTGATTTGACATATAAATGTAGTCTGCTTGTTGTTTTGAAGCTACTGAGTACACATTATGGCCATTGGGCATATACATTCTGTTTTTTTTGTTGCTCTAAAGCTACCGAATCTAAATCAGACATACAAATTTGGTTCACGTATTGTCTGACAATTTCGAGTCCCTTCTTTTCTCTTTTTTCAACCTCCAGATAGTTTTTGTTATTTTTCGGACTTGTGCATTTACCGTGTTTTTGGTTAATGTCTTACTCACCGACTTGCAACTTACCATTACTGTATGTGTTTCTTGGCAGTTTTTGCCGTGTTGTATTGTTTCCTTAGTTTTTACCGCTGTTGGTGTAGAATCTTTTGGACTTTGTCCCATTTGATGTTAACGAGTATTTAGGAGCGCTGTCTCCGGTGAAGTCACGTGACTGTTCCAAGTAGCGTGTGTTCATATTTTTTCATCACGCTCGCTTACCATTTATCTCTGGTTTTCACAACATTTATTTTACTATTACGGGACTACGCAACATTATGAGCAGCACAACATCTCTCTGTTGATTTGGCAACGACTTTTCCGTATCACGTGATCGAACTACGATCATGTGATACCGGAAGTGAATATATTTATGCAATGCGGGACGGGAGGCTGTGATGGCAGCCGCTTTTCCGTTCCCGCATTGCATTCAATACTATCTGTAATTCAGGTAAGACCTTTTTTCGGTAGATGTCGGCTTTCGCCGGCACCACGCCTGGTCGCCGTCGTGCTTTCTTAGCATACACACTTATGTTTTATTATGCTCGTGTTGTGGCTCATAGCCTTTCCTGGCTTTTGTTTTTTTACATTTCAGACTTGACTCTGCATTCTTGACGTTTGTTGATGACCAGGTTTCCAGATGGCATTCCGGTGCCCGAGTGGTGTCACCTATAAACCATAAGTTTCTATGGTGGTTCGTTGTTCTGTGGCTGGCTGCTAAATTTGGAGACAATATTTCTTGTCTTAGTTGGAAGGTCAGTGCGGTTATGCACGTTAATATTGTTGCCGCTGGTTGGCCATGTTTGCTCAGGTGGACTATTGTTTAATTTTTTATTTACATTATACAATTGTTTTTTCCCTCTGTTTTGTTCACAGAAATTGAAGAAAATCAATTCACATTTACACCTGAAGAAGGGGCAGGATCCCCGAAACGCGTAGTGTTTTGATGTGATTGTATTTAAATTAGACTTGTATCTAATTGAGGACAGTTACTCCTGTCATGTACAGAGGTGTCTTTTGAATCTGTGATTACCACACATTTTTTCCTTTGAGGGACACTATGTATGGTTTATTCTACATTTTTGCATTTATTTATCAAATACATGCTTGGTTACCTATGAATTATGTAATAATATGTACCAAATGTATTAGCCTTATTTTTGAATAGGCATGGTGACTTTCAGCTGTGTCTTAACAGCTTGATTTATCTATTGTTAACATTTTCTAAAAATTGTGATTGTTACAAGTGCTTTTATAAAAAATCTTTTTTTGCAATATCTTTCACTTATTCTTTTGTGCAGTATTGGAAGGGACTTAGGTCCCCATTGGAGTGACCAGGTTTATACCTCAGTAGGTTACTGAGGCTAGTAGTAGTGGTGGTTCAATGTCAGGTCAGTCACTGCTTTTGGCTCCCTTCTCCCTGATGGCTATAAGATCATCTCCAAGCCTCACCCTAACCGTGCTGGAGTTGCTATGATCTTCCCTGAGGGGGTCCCTTGTTCCCTCATACCCACCCAGCCCTACTCTTCCTTTGAGAGCCTGGTCTGCAAGCTGGTTATCTCTCCTCTATGACCATTGCCACCGTCTACAGGCCTCCTGGCTCTGCCACCCTGTTCCCCTCTGAATGGGCTGATTTCTCCTCCTCTCTCTGAGATACCACTTCTAAACTCCTTCTTGTGGGTGATTTCAACATCCACCTTGACTCCTTAATCATTTAATCCACTCTCTTCCATGAGCTTTGCACCTTGCGCTCTCTCTCTCCCTCTCCATCCTCCCCCTTCTGGTCCTACCCACTCGGCTGGACACACACTTGATGCCCTCATCCACACTGATCTTTCACTCTCCTCCCCATTGACCACCCCACTCTCCTGGTCAGATCACTATCTCCTCTCACCTGGGTCTTCTCGTCCCTCTGACAGTTCCTCCACCAGCCCTGCCAACCTCATTCATGAACATCCATCAGATGAAACGAGTGTCAGCTGCTGCTTTCGCATCTACCTTCATCCCCCTGACCGCCACACTATTCACTCAACCTCTGACTCTGCTCTCAGCAACCTCCACCTTGTCATTGCCAATATCCTGAACACTCTTGCCCCAGCCATGAGGATCCACCTGAAACATGCCTCCAAGCGTAAAACCTGGAACAACTTCAAACTTGCAGCCTTGAAATGCAAGCGCTGAGCTGAACAGAACTGGCAGAACTCAGGCTCACCCTCTGACAAACTGGCCTGTCGCCTGCTCCAAAGGCAAAACAGATTTTCCATACACACCATGAAAAGAGCCCACATCCAGGCTTGTGTCTCTGGTGCATCCAAGAACACAGCTGAACTCTTTAAAATCTGCAGAGAACTAGCCAACCCTTCTGTAGTATCCTCCTCACCTCTTCCCTCCCAAGCCCTCTGCAACGCACTAGCCACTCACTTCACCACAAAAACTAAGGACATCCTGAGCACCCTTGCTTCCCTCTCCCCCTACCCTTCCCCTAAGCCCCTGCTTCCTACAGCCCCCTTCGACCCCGTCTTTCTCTCCTTCTCTCCTATCGCACCTGATGAGGTCACTTGAGTTGTCCGCTCCGTGGTCTCCTCCAAACAGGTTTCCCCCTGCTCTTCCAGAACCATTAGGGATCATATTGGCTCGCTTGCCCCTGCACTTGTTGATCTCTGCAACCACTCTCTTGCTACTGGATCTTTACCCTCTTCCCTCAAGCACTCCCTTGTGGGCCCCCTCCTGAAAAAAACCTTCTGCAGACCTGTCTTGTCCAGCCAAATACCGCCTCATATCTTCTCCCCCCCTTCTTTGGGAAACTCTTGGAGAAGCTGATCTTTCCCCAACTGACCCAGCACACTGAACTTGTTGGTTGCCTACACGACCATCAATCTGGATTCCAAGCATCCAGAGGCACGGAAACTGCTCTTCTGAACACCAGTGAGGAACTGCTGCATCTCTTGATTCCAACTCTCCAGCTGTTCTCATTCTACTCGATCTCTTTTGCATTTGATATGGTCAACCATTCCATCCTCATAAAACAGCTCCACGATACCCTAGTTATCTCCCAGCGGGCACTGGACTGGCTGACCTCCTTCCTCAGTGACGGTCCGTCCGAGGCCATTCTGGGCTCTTTGTCCTCCCCACCTCTATCTCACTTGCGGAGTCCCCCAGGGCTACAACCTTTCTCCTTAGCTCTTTAACAACTATCTTGCCCCGCTTGCACACCTCATTTCCACCTTCTCCCCAAACTTCCAGTGTTATGCAGATGACACACAACTCTTCTTCAAACTTCCCTCTGATCCTCTTCTCACTTCATCGATCATTCCTGTCCATCTGCCATCCAGTCCTGGTGTACTTCCAAAGACCTCAACCTCAACGCCAGCAAAATTGATATCCTTCCTATTGGCCTTCTCCTTCATCTGAAGCCAGAAATCTTAGAGTCATCTTCGACTCCTCTTCTACATCCCTCACATTCAGGACTTTGCCAAGAAGTCCCACTTTCAACTCCACCGCCTCAAAGGAATTCATCCTTTCCTCACTTTCCCCCAGAAGTTCAATGTCTCTAGAGCTCTGGTTCTCTCTAGGCTAGATTACTGCAAAAGCCTTTTCCTTAATCTACCCTCTTCCTCTCTATGACCCCTCCAGCTAATCCAGAATAGGGCTGCAAGACTTATCCTTGGCCTCAAATCCAGGGACCATATCGCTCCAGCCCTAAAACCTCTCCACTGGCTCCCGTTTGCTGCAAGGATCAAATTCAAATCCCTCTGTATCATCCACAAGGTTTTCTCGGGCCGGGAACTACGCTATCTGCAACTTGCTCTCAATAAATACTCTCCCTCCAGATCTTAACCTACCTTTGGCATCAACTCTCTGTGTGTTAAACGCTTCGCTAAACAGCAAACTGGTGGCCGTTCTCTTTCCTCAGCAGGCTCCCTCCTATGGAACAGCCACCCCTTCCTCTTCGTCTTGAGATGGATCTCTTAAAATTCTGGAAGCTCCTCAAGACTTTCCTTTTCTCCTCCTCCTTCCCTACTTCTCTGCTAAACCTCACAGCTGCTGAGATTGGTGACCAGGGCCGTTATGTGTCCTTCTGGGTCCTGGCCTCCCACACCCAACTGCCTACAGCCTTCGCCCCTCCCAGCACTTTTCCTTGGTACCCACTGGCCTGTGGCACCACAGGCCTGCACGCTCATATTTATTGGTGGTTGTCCACTCCACCTAGGCACTTACAGCTGCTCACTCCAAAGCACTTCCCACTTGATACACCTAGCATTTACCCCCTTACTCCCCCACCCCTTTCTCGCTCTGCACTTGCACGTTGTGAATGCTCACAAGGCCTAGTAGGTCCGCCTTTATCTTACAGTGTTATATATAATGACTCCCATGTTCCCTCCCTGTTGCCCTATCGGTGCTTTGAAACACAATTTACTTAAGTGCCTTACAAATGCAAAATAATAATAATAATCATAATAATAACATTATTAAAAATAAATAAATGCCAGAATTTGTTTCCCAAGCTGGTGCAAGCAATCCTAATCTGTACCCACGTGAGCAATCCCAGGAAATGGCCATGGCATTAACGCAGTGGCATCAAGGTTTGCAGTGTCGTGGATGGTCCATGCCCACCGCAGAACGACTGGGACATCAAGCAACAGAGTACTCGGCGCTTGCACGCGCCTCCACGGCTAGTCTCTCCCATGCACAACACACCTCACTGTGACAGTGATTGGGAACCATACTTGAGGAGGGAGGTGCCCTGGGAGCATTGGCAGATTTAAGGCAAAGGGCCCAGGGGGCAAAAATGACAGAGGGCCCGAGGTGGGTGTGCCATGAGGCGGAGCCTAGAGTGGGCAGAGTTTCACACTAATGAACTTTAGGGACAAATGCTATTTTTTACAGTTGTGTTTTTTCTGTTTTTTTTTTACAGTTTTATGTGTTGGGAGCGGGGGTCTGACCCTAGCTAGAGACAGCTGGGCCTCCTCGCCAGGTTTTGCTGGCAATGGTAGTAATATTGAGGCGATATGCCACGAGGCGGCGGGCCGACACAGTAGGTAATGGCCCACTGACAAAGTTAAGGGCCTGAACGCAGTGAGAGTCTCTTAGTGAGGGTGACGGTGCCATTACTGAAAAGGTTGGCCCGCCAAGGAGGATATCGCCATTAGCACCCATGTACTTTCCCTTTGCGGCCCTGACCGGGCCACACAGTGCTACTGAAAGTCACATCCCTTTTTTAAGGTTGATGACTGTAACAACATCAACATGAAAATGGACTGGCCCGGTGCCGCACAGCAAAGGTACCTTTCCTTTTGTCTTTTAAAAAAAGACACCATTAGCACCTGTGCAGAAAACTACACAGTTGCGAAGGTGATTGGGAAAGGGGAGTGGGGAAGGGAAGGGCTAGTGGGGAAGGGAAGAGAAGGCAGCTCGGAACAAGGTCTTGAACCATACAGTACAGCCCACGTGCCGAGCCACCCGATTGGCTGGTGGCCCCCCCTTAGGGTGCCAATGAAAGATCAAGCATGAAGCAAATTATAGGGTTCAAGGCAATGGAAAGTTACATTACAGGAGGTGATTTCACTGGATAATTCCTACAGCATGCAAAATCATTTTGTGCATGTCCCCTGTGCTCTTACCCCACTTGCTTGAAATGTGATTAAACATCACAAACTTAGAGTTCACCTCTTAATCTCAAAACATACCATGGTTTAACTTTTTTGTGGATGCTGCTTGCGGCACTTGAAAGACCCCTTAACTCCAACCCACCACCTCCATAGCTCCTCCCGATCCACAGGGCCCTGGCTGCAGGGCAGTGAATGGAAATGGAGACGGAATAAGGTCAGGATAGCGAGGGAGACAAGTAGAAAAGGGGCAGGTAACATGAACACTGATGGGACAGGAAGGTGGAGAATAAAGGAGGGCAGAAGTGTGAGCGAGAGAATGAGAGCGAGGGAAGATAGGAAATAAAGTGATTGTACCGAGATAGGTGAGGATAAAAGGGTGAATGGGTACAGAGAATGAACGAGGGTAGGAGAATGTGGCAATGATTAATAAGGAACAACAGTGAGGGGAAATGAAGGGTGAAGGGGATTAGAGGGCAGGGAAAAAGAGAGTCGGGGGTTCAGGAGTGTAAGGAGAATGGGGAATAATGGTGGTCTAAAGAGTCATTGAGAAATGAAGAATGAGGGAGGGCCGGAGAAAAGGAACGAAGGGGCAGTGGAGGGACAGCAATGGAAAGGCAACTGGTGTGACGTGGGTAAACGAGGAAGGGAACCATTGAGTGAAGGAAGGCCGGTGCGTATGCGAATAGCAGCGAAATGGGGAAGAGAGCGGTATCTTTATAACAAAGAACCTTTGGCAGAAATGGAGAAAGAATATGAGAGGATGATTAAGGGGATGCGGCAAGAACAGAGGATGACAGTGTTCAAAAAGAGCAGGAAAGTGTGGAATAGTAGAGCGGAAATTGCTGGTAAGGAAAAATGGAGGGCAAAAAGACTGCTTTAAGGGAGGAAATGGAAGCAAGAGAGAAAGGAGTAAAAGGGGAGCATATTTTTGATATGAGGTGGGCAAGGTGCTTGCCGTAGCTGCCCACCTATGTTCTGCCATAGCTGCAATAGATACACGAAAAGGTAAACAATTAAAATGCAGCCACTTAGATAAGAATGTAGGCTTCACCAGCACCCCCAGTTTCAGCTTTGTGTCAACCTCATTACAATAAAACGATTAGAGGTTGATGATCCAGACACAGGAGCACCTGGGTGAGAACTGTTTTCCCTTGAAAGGTGTAATTGGTGAGTGATAAAAATGGGAGGGGAGTACAATATTGCATGCTGTATAAAATAATGGCTCAAGTAGATTACCTTATATTGAATTCTCCTTCACTGTGAATATCTTTTTTAAAACCAAATGATATTGTTTTTAGGTCCACATGCCTTTGCAGGCTGCTACTGCAATTGCGCATTCAAGGTGGTGAAAAAAAAGCTATATATGTATTTTTGCTTAACCTATTTCTATAACAATGTATGTAATGTCAGGTTGCTTTCTTATGTGATGTGTGTACTTTTTAAGGCATTGATAAGAAAAATGTATTATTTCGTTTTTGGAAACCCAAACCTTAACTCATATTTACGTGAGCTCTCACTGGAAAGGTATGTAGTCAAGTACTTAAATCACACCATGGGTCCAAATACTGATTCCACCCCTTCAATGAAATCTGTGATCCTGGGTAAATGATTTAATTTCACTGTGCTTGACCTGCTAACATTGGGTGTCGCTAGAAGTGATTTAATTTGCAATTTTTGTTAAGAAGAAAAACCTTCATGGTTTACTAAACTATTGAGTTGTCGTATATTAATAATTGTGAATATTTATATATTGCACAGCATATTACTCTCTTGGCTTACACGTGAAAACATTTTTTAATGTCTTTACCAAAGGTATCCTAGAGTATTGAAGACTGATGTCACTGGCTGCAATGTTATTTACTGTGATGTTGCTACTGATCATGTCAATTCATATTGTGCAAATTAGGTTTCTACATATCTTTTGTGGGAGGATCTAAGTGATCCGACCGCGGCAAAATCAGCCGCGGTCGGAATGTTTACATGAGAAAGGTGCGAACTACCAAAGGTTTGCACTTTTCTCATGCAAACACAAGTACATACTACGGGGGCTGCAGGGGTTTACCCCGCAACCCCCGCTCACTAGTATATTGTATATATTGAGCGGGGTATTGCAGGGGACACCCCCGTAGCGCCTGTTTTTTTTTTTTTTTTACGGGTGTGCTGCGGGAGTGTCCCCCGCAACACCACGCTCACTATAGTGAGTATGGTTTTTCCGGGGGACACCCCTGCAGTCCCCGCAGTCTTTTTCTTTTTAACTTACCTGCAATGCTACCACCAAAGGTTCAAACATTTGGTGTTCGAACCTTTGGTGGTAGCATTTTTAGAACATTTGGTCCTTGCAGACCTTTCAGTAAAAAGGTACAATCCCTTGCTGTACAGGTCCGGAAGACAAATTAGAACATATCAGTGCCTTGTATGGTTAACAGTCCCACAGTGTTGTGAATTTGTTGTACTGTGTATGTGTTCCAAGAGCCTCAGGAAGGGGGGCCCACAAAGCTGCCCCCCATTCTGGCCTACTACACAGCAACATATTTCTTTCATGGCATTACATGTGCACTTTGTCTTGTGTGCATATTACAGGCTGCCCATTTCTGGCTGCTGTCACCTTAACTCAGTGGTATTAAAAAGTTTTCATACTGAGCCCCATGTTTCTGAGCCCCCCTACCTAGGCATTGGCCCCACCTAGTAGGGTGGCCGGGGGGAGGGAGGCAAAGGATGTCCACGGGGGGCTCAGGCTGTTTAAAATATAAGCAGATTTTCTACTGCTTTTTCTTTTTTATATTAAAAACTTTCATCTTAATTTAAAGAGTCTGCCACCCCCCAATCACAGGACATCCTTCGGAGCCCCTAGTTTGAAGACCACTGCCTTAACTGAAGACTTTAAATGTGTGCTTGGAAGCAGGTTACAGATTGCCTTTGATAGCATCAAGCAGTGTTTACACCTCTTTGCCTTTTAACTCTGGTTTCATCTGCGTTGACACCTTGCTGACAGAGCAATTACTAACTTTTCAATGTCAGTTCAGTGTTTTAGCTCACCTCTGGGTGCCTGTCCCGTGAGATTAAAGGGCAATACTTTGCATCCATTCTTATTTAAGCAACCCAAGGGTGCCACAGACTGTGTCCACCCCTCCTAACTGTAGTCAAGGAGGGGCCCAATCATATTGAAATGAGCCCCCATGAGCCCTGACAAATGTTTAGCTGGGCCTTGTGAGTAAGTGCTAAAGCTACTCTTTGTTATTCCATTGTGCCCAATTGCCAGCAAGAGTGGAGGAGGGCGTGTGTGTTGTGGCTGCTGTGATGAGATGTGAAGGTGCCAGAATAAGAACCAGCAGGGCCAGGTCACCTTTTGTCTGCCGGCCGAGTGCTAAGCCCGACTCCGCCTTGGAGGACTTCCTACTCTGGTAGTTGGTTGTAGGATGGACTAGGGGGCGTGTGAATTCTGTGAGTAATTACATAAAAACAAGTAAGAGGATCAACTAACTAGCATTGGTTATCACGTGGTGAGCCAGGGGATGGGAGCAGAGGGTCCACCACTCCCCTGGCATCTAGTGCAACTTCCTGGCACCCTTATCAGCCTCTTCCCCCACGCCCCGGCACCAAAAGCTGCCTCTGCTACTGGGAGAGCATAGTGGGACATCTAGCATTTTATTTAGCAGTATGGTGTGTTGGAACCCTTGGGTTTTGGAACCCTCTGCAACCCCGGAGCAGTTTGGTTCCTCCCCAGCAGACCGTGTCTACGCATAAGAAACCTGGGCACCTTCCCCCAAGGATAGACGAGGACGATTGCTACCACCACCATAAACCGGATAGGTTTGTTTCTGGGGATTATGTACAATTATTTAAGTTCCTATTTGTTATGCGACAGTTGACATGGTAGATGTTTCCTTGCTACAGTAAGGAGTGTACTGCAAGGACAAAGTAGAGATCGTATGCTCTGTTGTACAACGCTGCAACGTAATGTCCAATGTCAGTCTGCCTTGGGAAAACAGGATGCACAGCACATCTATTAGTTCTATGTTTCATTCAGCCTCGGTGGGAATGGTGCTAATACCATTCCATGGTAGACTTCATGGTGGAAAGATCAGGGAGTTTGGTCATTGCCCCAATCGCTTGATGCTTTGTCAAAAAGGCATTGCCTTGGCAGTCAAAAATTGCAGCCGGCCAACTGAATAAAACACCTCAGCCAGTGAGAGTGATGTTTGAGCTATCTCTCAGCCTGCCAACCGACATATGTAAATGAGGCGAAATGAGTGCCTAAGGTTTTCACACCTCTGGCAGTTCTTTCCTAGAGCAAACCGGTAGCCCATTGCTTAGGGTAAGAGGTGAAGTCTGCAATCAGCCTCCTCTCCTCATCTGCCATTTCCCTGATCCTTATGGTGTACAATGTATGAGAGTGACATAGGGTTTGATAGTAGCAAAGTAACACAGGACTTATCAGCAAACGCCAGTGGTAGAAGTGCTTTTCCTTGATCTGACTTGTAAAGCTTTGCTTTGCCTTTTATGCCTTGTCACACACCTTTTTCTTGCCTTAATGTGCCATATCATGCCCTGCCCTGCTAAATGTGGCTTTTTGTTTGATTGCGTACCCCTCACTAGCCTGTCCACCATTCTATTTTCAAACTTATAATATACGGTCTCCAGGTGTCTTGTGATTCTGCTCCTAGGTGCCTCACTGATATTGCTCCCAAATTACCCACTGTAATTATAATCCAGTTTGTGCTACCGCCACTGCAAAAAAATACCCCGCTGTGATTTGTCTGCTATGCGTCTCACTGTAATTTTGCCCCACTGTGAATTTACTACAGCAGTCCCTATTGTAATTCTATTCCTATGTGCCTCTGTGGCAATTTTCCCCTGGAGCACTTTTACTCCAATCGTGACTTGGTATTTATCCACTGTTGCCATCTCCTGTGTGTCCTCCCTTCTTTCTCCAAAGTGAGCTAGAAGCAGGCACAGCACACTGTAAACTGTTATAAACACCAGAGGGTCCCAGGACTACTCCTGAAAAATTACCCTGAATTGGGTGCATTACTACCAGAACTTCTTCACCGTCTCACGATCTGGAGGTTCTTAAGTACCCTCAAGGTATACACTGTTTGCTGAATACACTAACACACTCCATTTATATGCTCCAACACACAATATGATTCCCACTAAGCCACTCACATAAAGCAATCGAACAACCATCACAACAGACATGATATGATATGACATTCATAACGCGCCTGTACACAAGTGTTTCTGGGCCCGTTCAAACTGTACACTACACCTCTATAATCAACTTGCTTATCACAGTTGCCGACAAACGCATCCTGGCACCACACACAGATAATGCTTCCCTCTCAAAACAAATGCTCATGCGCTTGACACAGAACACCTAGAGCCAGATTCACATGCAGAGCTCAGGATACTTCCAGTCTGCATGTCTCAACACAAGAGCAAAGCTATCCTGTTTTTTTCCTTGAGGGACGTCTCCCTAATGAGAGTCACTTCAAATGATCTATTCACAGCAGGGTCTGCAGACATTTAACGCCAGTCGGCGTTTTATATGCTCAGCTGATAAGAGGGACACATTACTTACCTCTCTGTAACGTTATTACTGAGGAATTAGCCTGTCCTCCCAGAGACCCCTCATGTCTGGCATTCTATCTCCAGCACAAGCCATCTTCAGAAATGTTTTCACCACCAGGGGGTGCAGTGGAGCTCTGCAATTGCGCCGCTTAGCGCTGTTGCAAGACCCACACCAGACATGATGTCACGTAAAGTATATACATATGGAGCTGCTGTGCCCCATGACCTCACTTCTGCCCTTTGTCCGCAGCACTCAGCAGCGGAGGGACCGCAGAACAAATGAGGTGTATGTTCTATCCACCAAGCGGGGCGGGTCGGGAGAGCAAGGACGAATCTGTGGAAGGAAGAACTAATCCCTCAGAGAGAACATTGCAGAGAGGTAAGTCATTTGTTCTTCCAATTGGTTCCTTTCTCCCACAGAATCCTATTTTTTTTATAGACTCCAATAAGCAGCACCTAAATCTGGACGAGGAAGTGGAGCAAGAATACACTACCTATACCAGAAAACGCTGGAGGACCCCTGAGCCAAAGCAAGCATCCTGTTCTGAGAGGGAATTCAGGAAGTAACGTTTAGGGTGCAGGAACTGTGGCCACTAACGTGGGGATCTTCTTCTGCAATGTAGATGCTGCAGCCAGGTCTGTAGTGGAAGGAGCCCAGAAGCCCGCAGGTACCATCTTACCCAGCCATATCCTAGCATTCCAAGATGCAGAGCATGATCCATCTAGACATGGTCTGTTTAGTCACAGACCTGCCATCATGAGCACCAACATAACCCACAAAAAGCTGCTAATCTTTCCCGACATCTCTCGCCTGAGAGACATAATAGCTCGAGGTCTGTATACGGTCCAGACAAATGAATTGTCCCTCAGCCTTCGATGGTTGAGGCAGTGAGAAAAACAAAGGTATATAGATCTTCTGAGAGAACTTACAATCCGACACACCATTGTGCAGGAAGGAGGGTCTCATTCTCAAAGTCACCTTCTCGTGGGAAAACACCAAGTTTCGAGGTTTAACAGACAGCACCTGGAGCTCACTCATCCATTTGGAAGTTATGGCTACCAGGAAAATCACCATACGGGCGAGTAGTCTCAATGCACATGAATGCAACGGCTCAAACAGAGCTCTGTGAGGAACTTCAAAACTAAAACCAAATCCCACTTAGCAACAAACTGGCATGGGGGGAAATGGTTGCAAAACCCCCACATCAACTGTCTAGTAGTGAGGATTGTGACAAAAGCGCCTTGTTCAGGAGTCCTTTTCAAAACCGAAAATGGCAGCCAGGTATCCCTTCAATCCCTTAACAGTGTCAATCTGCATCCCCATCCACATTAAGGAAAGCAAAACACAGTCCAGAGGAAGTAGGACAGATAAAACAGTCCAGACCTCTCTCCACACCACCTGCAGGCATAAATAGACTTGGTGGCTGGCCTCCACTGGAAAGGAGTGCATCTGGGACTTCCTCCGGCAAGTCCCACTCACTAAACCCCAGCCTCACAGCAGTCAAGCATGAATGTTAAGGCTTCTGGGACTCGGATAGAGGACTCAGAGGAAGAGCAGGTCCTTCCTCGGCAGAGAGAGCTAAGGAGGACAGATGGACATGTCCAGATGCTTTGGGGATCACATCCTCCGGGCCCAGTCCAGAGAGATCTGAATCAATATGGACCCGAACTGTCGGAGTCTACTGAGAACTAGCAGGATGACAGGGAAGGCAGAGAGGATAAAGGAGTTCCATTGAACTGTCAATGTGCCTCCCAGAGGTCCCTGCATTGGAAACTTTGTGGGGCAGAACAACTCACACTTCCTTTTTACACAGGCAGCAAAGCGATCCACCAGAGGAATCCACTAAATACAAAGTTTTTCTACAGAACTTCGCTGGCAGAGCTCCAACTCACAGGAGGCCGAAGTATGCCTGCCCAGAGCATCCGCTGCAACGTTCCCCACAGTGACATGTTGTTCTCCAGAGCCCACAACATCAGTCACATTGCTTCTCTAAACCGCAGTAATTAACCCACAACACCTTGCTTGTTGAGGCAGTGCATGGCCACTGTGTTGTCTCTCAATAGTAGCAGACTTGCCTCTCACAGAAGGGGCAGGAAGGCAATCAGGGCCAGCCTGGTTGCCTGCACGTCTATCAAATTGATGTGTTTCCGTCGCAGATCGGCGTCTGCTCACTAAAACATCTATTAGATGGGGGCTGCAGCCCATCAGGGATATGTCCATTGCTACAATCGGCTAAGGCTGCCAAAGCAACACCCGTAACAGCAAGTCATTTTGCGAGGTCCACCATTGACGATCTTCGATACCCTGTCAAAGACATGCATAAGGTCCGACATATTGCCATGAAATTGAGACCACTGACATCCATGCTTTTGGCACCACCAGAATAAAGGAGGCCATGGGGCCCAGAAGACACAAAGGCAGAGGGCAGGACAAGCGTCTGGCCATGGAAGACCTGCACCATCTGAAGGCTGCTAGTGACCTAATCCTCTGGAGAGAAGGCTCTGCCCATATCAGTGTCCAAGACTGCTGTGATGAAACGCAGGGACTTTCTTCAGAACCAGAAGTAAAGAGTACCAACCCCTCCCTTGTTCTCAACGAGGTACCAGCTCGATGGCGTCCTTACCCAGAAGCTGACCTGCCATATCAAACTGGGGAGGTTGCAGAGGTGAATAAGGAGTGGAAGAGAGGTGGTTGAGAGGGCATTAAATAAACAGGAGACAGTAACCTTGAGTTATGACCTGGTTGGCCCAAGGGCACTATGGTGGTGAAATGCAACTCTCGGACAGCATCCCACCCATCGACAGCAGAAGGACAAAGTTCAATTCACAGTACCTTTGCACCTGGGGAAGCTGTGGAGCATCTGAGGTGGCAACTCCCCCTCTTGAGCTACACAACCTCTATCCTGGCAAGCAGGACAACACTGCGGTTGCTTGTCACAGGGTGTCTGATCTCTGTCACGGCAGTCAAGAGAGGGGTAGTTTGTGTGAAAAGCACAACCTCTAGGTGCAGACGTGGCTGGATTGCCAGGCCAAATGACATAGCCACAGTATTGCTTCACCCTCCCCTTTACCCCTTTTTATGCATACTCCCCTCGTCCATCTCTCTGTTGACTGGGTTCTGTAACCAGCGCCTTGAAGCCCAAGGGCTCTGCGCACTTTATAAATGCAAAAATAAATACATTGTAAATGCAAAAATAAATACATTGTATGTATGGAAAATGCAGGAGGACTGTGAGACAGGATTGGTATCAAGAGAGACACAGACTCAAAATGTTAGTTTCAAAAGATTTATTTACTAAAGTTCCTGGGTTGGTGTAATGCCTAACTGGCCCCAACTCTAAAGGGATGGTTCCCTTTACTGATGTTTCTAAGGGCCGTCGATGTCTGAAAGTCCAAAACAATAATCCGTCTGTGTCTAAACCTATGCTTACCCTCACTCTTTACAAAAATGTGTTAGGATGTGTTTAAAAAAAGGAAAGAAATAGTGGTTCAAAGAAAAGGAAATGTAAACCACAGCAGGTTTCCGATAGTCTTGCCAATGGGTGTGCAAGATAGATCATTTCAAAATGGGAGCCCTTAGAACCTTCCACGCAGGGCTCTTGCAGCAAAACAACAAAGTTCACAATAGCCTTGGGGTTTCCTTCACCAAGCCCGGACTCTTCCAGTTCCAAACAAAAAAAATACACAGTTCTGGTCAGGCCTCTCATGGTTCCCTTCCCCAAGTGTAGGCCTCTCTTTACACAGTTCAAGCATGTCTCTTGCACAACTCTTGTTAGGCCTCTCAGGGGTCCCTTCCCCAGGATTAGGCCCCTTTCGTCGTTAAACAAACAAAGTTCTCCTCATCAGGATGTACCTTTCAATGTACAGTTCTTACATGGGGTATTATCAGAGACTTCGAGAATGCTGGGCTCTTTGCTCCTCCAAAGCGCAACTACTTTGACCTTTACCCCCTCTCCTTATTCCTTGCTCTTCCTTTTTAATCTTTCACCTTCAGGTGCTTCTTGCACCCCTTCTTGCTCTCCTTTGCTTTATCGTGCACACTTACACCAATATGTTTCTTTCTTTCCAACATTTCACTTTCAGGTGCTTCCCGCACCCCTTCTTGCTTTCCTTTATTTCACTGTGCACACTTTTCTTCACTGTGCACACTTGCACCTCTTTTGTTTCCCTTTATTTCGCTGTGCACCCTTGCACCCTTGCAACATCCTCTGGTTTCTTGTCTTTACATCGTGCCGCTTGCACACATTCCTTTCTTTATCGTGCGCACTCGCACCTGTCCACATGTTGCTTGTGCCTCTTGCACATTTCACATGAACGTTTGAAAGAGCATTAAAAGCAACAGTTCCGAGTGCTTGAATCGGTCGTAATACATGGAACAGTTCGGAGTAGGTGAAACGGATGGAGTACATGGAACCATTGGAGTGGGCTCGATCTCAAGCACCTAAGGTAAGCCATCATATCATCTCCATGCTTACTCTCCTCTTAACACCACCACTCAACTAGAACGCAGCGATACTATGACACCATTCGGTATATCTGTTCTCATACCATCATTTGCGTTCATACTCCCCATCACCCTAACTAAACACTGCTGGTTGCACACCCTCCAGCCTAGGCGCTCTCCTCAGGCCTAACGCAGCCAGAATCGGTCTGGATAACAACCTGCCAGAACGAACACATACTCTTGATCTCTCAACCACCACACCTACCTCTAAGACGCAGCTATCACACGAATGCCACACCAGCTGCACACATATCCGGTGCTCACACGCACCTTATGACTCTATCTATTCTCTCTACTGACTTGAACTTCGGTTCCCCAGGGCGTTCAACCTACCAGCGCCTTGAGACCATACCGATGGTACATAAGGCGCTATATAAATGCAAAGTAACATAACAGAACATGCCTTTAATCTACTTCACTTACCTTCAGCGCCGCTAGCGCCTTTTCCTTCTTTCTGTTTTCCCCATTTTCGTTATTTCGTACACTTTCTGTATTTCTTATGGTTTCTCTCTCTTTCCGTTCTGTGCTGCTTTGCAAACTGTGCCTTGCCTTGCAAAAGCATGATCCTGAGTTGCTCTCTCTGACTTTCACAAAACTCACCAGGCAGCATTGCGTTGAAAGGCTGTCTCCCTCTGGATACACAGGGTTGAGGCCAGCATCTCATCACCTGGCACTCAGCCACCTTCGGGACAGGCACAGGTTCCAAGGGAATGAGCACTTCGCCAGACGTCACCAGCAGGATGCAGGCTGTCTCACTCTGGCTCATTGGCACGACTCCCTAGCCATGCTGCAGCTTCTCACAAACACTGGGCCAGCGTCTCGGCACGCCGCTCTCCTCCAGTCTTCAGCGTTGCTGCTCTGTGCTCCTTGGCCTCTCCGGTCAGGACAGCATCTCAAGCTCGCGCGCTGCTTCTGGCAGAATTCCACCTTTTATAGTGTAGGGAAGAGTCAAGTAGAGCCTGGTGTGCACAGTTGGGATAAAGTGCCTGACCTTGCCTGAGAATATTAGTGGGACAGCCTAGTGGTAGGTTGAAGTAGTAGTAGGCCCTGTATTGTTTCCCAATGCTTTTTCTATGGGTAATCATAATTGATCTTAGTTGTATCTTCCTCGCCTCAGTGTTTGTTGGAAATGGGGAGGGGGAGATAGGACAAGACCAATGAGGGTTCTTGCAGGGCGAACAGTAATACGATGGTTGATGATATCGGGGATAAGGGGAACACCCAGCTTGATTTCTATATGTTCAAGGCAATTCCCTTTTCCCATGTCATCTTTCTTTATTGGCGATTTATAATAGTTGGACTGATATGGATAAGAAGTTCTTTGACTTGAGTTGAGGAAGCACCCGTTGATGTTCTATTCAACCAGATTATGGTCCCTCTGGTTCCCCACGCTTGTCATTCTATTATGATTGGACTTCTCTTCCTTATTCAAGAGGGACAGACCCGAATATCCTAGGCGTCAGGGAGGTCTTCCTCACCCCCTGTTATCAAAACTGGAAACCGCGTCTCGCCTGAGTGTCTCCCGTATTTATTACCCCAGACTCCCCTATCCAGGTGATTCTCCCTTGCTTGTCCACCCACAGGGTTGGGATCCAAAAGTGATGGCCTTCCCCTGGCCACCTGAATAGAGGAACCTCGGGGCCTACCTGGCAGAATACCCTCAGGTTTCTCAAAGGACTTGTCAGCCTTCGCCCGAAAAAGATAATCACCATCAAAGGGCATGAACAGAATTTTAGATTGGACATCAAAGGGCAAATCCAGAGGGTGCCTCCTCAGGGCCACACCTTTGTGCCAACAGCACATACAACACAATCTTTTGTGACAAGGCTCGATTGCAACATCTGGTGGGCAGCATCCTTCCTGTAACTTACAAGGGTGTTGAAACAATTCCTCACCTCACTGGCCGGCCAGCAGGATCTCAGGAGCACTGGAAACGACACTCCACAGACCTAAAATATATTTGGCCAGGGTACAAGTAGCATGAAAAATAGCACACAGGGCCAGGCTACCCAAAGTACAAAACTTTCACTGAGGAGTGTCCGGCATCTTGTTCGCCCCGTCCGGGGGCGCAAAGAAGGGAAAGATATGCATTTGAAGCCTGCTGACATGGAATGCACCATGAAGCTCTCCAGTCACGGCTCCACGAAGAGTAAACCTGGACGTGAGGGAGCCAAGAATTGCTATTTTGCAAGGTCCTGGTCCACATCAGTGGTGGAAGCTGGTTTCTCCCTGGCTAACAACATCGGGCGGCAGCCCAGAAGATCCCAGGAGGCAATATGATCTCCCTCATTTTATTGGGCATTTGTATGGCGCTTATACACGTGTTTCCAGGCGCCACAAGACAAGGGGGGGATGCGGGAAGGTGACATGGGATCCATAAGAATTCCAAAACAAAGAAACGATTATATTGGCCTTGTGACAATCCTACCGTGCAAGTTATGTTATGGTATGTTACTTGGCATTTATATAGAGCCTTATATATCATTGGTATGACCTCAAAGCGCTGGTAGGTTGAACGCCCTCGGGAACCGTAGTTCAAGTCAGTAGAGAGAGAGAGAGTGGTGCATGGGCGCACCGGATATGTGTGCAGCTGGTGTGTTTGTTGCATGGTAGCTGCTTCTTAGTGGTAGGTGTGGTGCTGAGGACATCAGTTGGATGTGTTCAGTCTGGCGGGTGGACACCTAGACTGAGTTCTGGCTGCGTTAGACCTGAGGAAATGGCTAAGCTAGCCGGAATGTGCTCATCTAGCTGTGTTTTATTAGGATGATGAGGTGTTCGTGGGTGATGTTAGTATGAGAACAGCTAGCCGAAGTGCATGAAGAACAGTGATAAGTGCAGGTGCTGGGGGGTGAGTGAAGTGCAGGAGGGGGGTGCCCCCGGGGGCGGGAGTGCTGGTCAGGCCAAGGCGGCAAGTGCCAGGGGAAAGAGGGGGCGGGAGGGAGTCTGCAGTGGACAGGGGGACTGGGTAGGAATAGTCTGGGAAAGGGAGTCCGCAGGCAAGTGCGAGCAAAGGATACTGGGAGGGACCGGTGGGGAGGGGGTGTTCGGTACCAGTAAGACTCTGAAGGGACCAGGCCCCAGTCGCAGCAGCAGGTAGAAGATTTAGCATGGGATGGGGCAGAGGGAAGGAAGAGGACAAAAGTATGGTCTTGAGAAGATCCGGCTCAAGTCTGAGGGGGAGGGAGGAGGGAGGCTGTTCCAGAGGGAGGCGCCTGCCGAGGAGAGGGATCTACCTCCCACTCTCTGCTTGGAGAAAAGGTTGTAATAGACTTCAAGCTGTAAGGAAGGCATGGTATTAAACAGTAAGACAGACACAAGTGATCACAGTTCAAGGTTCAATTGAACTTCAATTGGGTTTGAAAAAATGTATATCTAATCCTAAATCGAAAGATGGGAGCAAGCTACGACCATCCAATGATAATAACGCAGTCCTAGTCGAGTCTGTCAAAATAAAAGGGCCTATGCTAATAAACCTATTGCCAATTCTTACTTCCAAATACAAATAGTGTGGGAAACAATGTTGTGCAAAAGAAAAGTGTGCAAGAATGATACGTCGGGCTATTCAAGCTGTTGGCTTCCATTCCCCACGTTTTCAGAACGGTGCAAGGCGACACACTCGAGCTTAGCACAATCTCTGGCTTCTCTAGCACGAGGGTGCAGTACAAAACTTCAACATCATGGCCTTCTGTGCCAAAGTCTCTTTTTCAGAGGGCCTGATGCAACACGACAAACATAAAAGTTCCTTTCTCATTAGGATTTCACACGTACAAATTCTCTGGTGATTTTCTGTTCACCCTGGGTCCCCCTCTGCCGGGCTCAGACCCATTTTTAACACAATAACTTCTCGGGTGATTTTCGCTTCAGCACGGGTCCTCCTCCGTGGGGCTCCGACCGAAGTGAGAGTGACCAGCGCCGGGAAGCGATGCCCAAAGCCAAGGTGGAGCTGCATGGCACCAAGATGGAGCAGAAAACACCAGAAAAGCAAGAACTGACCCTGCAGGCAGGTGGTCTAAATAGGCATGCCCGTCGGCTTCAAGAAGCACGGTGAGGCCTGAGGGCACCAACATCGCTGGGGATGAAGTCACCACCGCCTTGGTAAAGATGTCCATAGTCTGCTACCTGAATCCTGACCACGCTCTCGGGAGTAGAGGATTTGGTTGGAAATGGTACCTGCACAAGTGGTGAGTCCTTGGAAATGTCCCTGGAGCAATGGTGATCGTTTCGGCATTTAGTAAGATCCTCCATAGGATGCTCGACCACCGTCTTCTTGGCCTCGAGTCTGGGAGACTTCAAAAGGGGTCCACTTGCCACCTTTGTGGTAGAAAGTGAAGTGCTTGGCGGCACACTTCCTGAGAGAGCCTTCGAATGCATCGACTGGCAGGATCCGCAATCTAACATTTCATGGTCTGCCCTGAGGCAGTAACGCAGATAGTACATGGAAAAAAGGAACTGAGGCCATGGGACGCGGCAGCTCCCTATATACAGACCCTAAAGTCGTATGAAGCGCTGGGCACGCAATGGCACCAGGCAGGGCAGACAAGGAGCCACAATGTGCCACCTGGTGGTGAAAAAACTTACAAAGACAGCAAGCACTGGAGAGATAATGTCAAAGATGAGACATTTCTACGAGAAACTAATCAATTATAAATACCTATTTCCTTCTTTGTACAGAAAAAACAAACAGGAACAAAGACCTCAGAGTGCTGGCTCGGCAAAGTTGATCCTTCACACTTAAATTAACTGCAACCCAGGCAGCCACCTGCTTTGACCACCCCAAGAAAGGGGCATTGATGCACTCATGCACTTTGACGTTATTGCGCATGCCAAATCAACTGTAAGTCCTTACCTACTGACGAAAAATGACACCGTGTCTGTTCTTGTGTTGTCTAAATGTGTTGCCTTTTTTGTTTGGGAAGATGGATGTAGGTAGGATGGGCACCTCGGCAACAGTGATGAAGAAGGAGCAGTGCTAGGTGAAACAGGGGCATTTTGATTTCATAATAGTAGAGTAAAAGCAAAATGTCAGGGAGCACATATAACCCTAGCTGCTAATTAAGGGGTGATGTCCTGATCCATCATAAAGACACCACACGAGCCAAGGAGCTGTTGGGGCACGAGGATGAAGCACCCCTGAAAAAGGGCTGGGTCTAATGTGGTTTGGAGCAGGATAGGTTTGCCACTCATTTGATCACGTTTTGTATGAGATCATAGGCCGCAGCGACAAGGCGGTTAGGCAAAAGCATGTAGAAGGGGAATCACTGTCGCGCAATGTCTTTCATATGCTGCTTGCACCTATTCAAAGTATTTACACAGGTAGACCCCACTGCTGAATGTCTGTCAATCAGTGGTTTGTCTGACAATAGCTGACCTCCACTTTAAGGCACTGGAAAAACTGCGCAGCTGTCTTTTACCATTGGGGCCCGAGAAGACCTAAGCATGGCTTTGTTGGAGCCCGTTAAATACAGTGGTGTATGATATTGGTGGATTGAATGAAGGACGTTTTAATGTCTTAGAGCTCCACTAAAGATATTATCTGCTATTCCACCCTGTCTGAAGCTCTTCTTTGCAGGGTGAAAACCAGAGGCTGAGCCAAATCATTTGAACTAACTTTTACAAAAACAATCCGAGTTTGTATGCCTTTCATTGGACCGATTGAAAATATTACGCTGAGATAGTACAACCTTTCGACGTCCAGTAGAGAACCTGATTATATTGTAGCAACAGAATGAAATGAGCAATAAAAAAAAAGCGTTGGACATTTCTTTCACATAGAAAAAATATCAAAACAAGCACTGACAAAGCCAATAGTCTTGCCTTTTGTGTAGGCATTTGCCAAGCATTTCCATAATGGTACATGGCAACAGCAGGTGCGAGTACCTTGTGTGGTATGCCACAATGATACACGTGACAGTCTGTCTTTTGGTGGTTAAAAAGGAATGGCCGTTATTGATTGTTTGCACACCCTTGTAATGGTTAAACACCTATCGGCTGGCCCTAGGGGAAGAACTAAAAACCATAGGGATTACCAAGAGCAAACCGTGTACAGGGTGGATGATCAGTTAGTGGAGCATTCTAAAGGTGCCCGTTGTTCTGGTTCAAATCAAAGCTCTTAATCTTATCCTTACAAGTCTTTGTCACTTGCTGGGACACCATATTCTATAAAGTAAAATGTCTCCAAAAAGATGGCCTCCTGCCTACCCTAGGTTAACAAGATAAATGTTCAAAGGTTTGACCCAAAGCACTCTTTAAAGGCTACCCCAATTCTAATTTAACAAAATAGAAGTATTCCTCTGTAAAGGCTCTTGTAGCAGGTACTCGCAGATGCTACGTCTGGTCCATTGAAATGGCCTGTTATCACCTTGCCTTTCAAGAACTCTCCCAGGGGCCTGATATTACAGTTCTTTCTACCTCAGACATATCCTCTGCCTTGCAGTAGTCACCCCTGAACTTCCTCTGCTATTGTGTTTCTGAACTACAAGAGGTCTTTGCCAGACCTTCACTTTGGTCATGTAAGGGAGGCATGGTATAAAACCAGAAAGAAAGTTCCCAATTAGGGACCTTACGTCCCCTGTACAGTATGCTAAAGCCTATATAGTGTACAGGGGACGTAAGTTCCCTAATTGAGAATTTTCTTTCTGGTTTTGTATTGATGACAACCCAGATGCCTTTTTGATTCTTTGGTTGTTCTTTGTCTCCCCCGCACATGAAATATGTTCACCTGAAATATCTTCAACTACCATAATTTTTTATAACAGACTTAACTTAAGACTTTCTACATAAAGTGGTTGATGAAATTGGAGTGCATTGTGCAAACTCAGTGTAGGGAGGCATGGTATCACAAGTATGACACTGACACAAAAGGTATAATTTGTAAACCCTTCCGCCAATTCTCTGGGTTGGGAAAAACTCCTACGTTGCCCTATCGCTAAGATGGGAGTAGTCTCTCCCATCAAATAATAAAGAAAACACAGCCCTAGTCCGTCTCTGTCAAATCAAAATGGCCTATACTAACAAAACCTAATGCCTGACCTGTCTCTTATACAAAAAGTATGCAAAGGGGAATGCGTATGCAAAGGAAAATCAGTGTTAGAATATAAAGAATCAAAGTGGTTGAGTCAGCTCTCCTCCCCACATTGGAGAGCACGGAGTAAGGCATTTCCTGTAGACAGGATGACGCACTCTGGCTCAGGTTCTCAAAACAAAGCAGTCCACGTTAAAGTCACTTTTCCAATGTTCCAAAAGTGCCTTTACAGTGTCAACAAAAGGGTTCACAGTTCAACCAAACGTTCACAGTTCATCAAAAGGCTTCACGTAGGTCTCCCTGGACCGGGCTCAGACCTCTCAAAATAAATGTTCACGTAAGTCTCCCTCAGTCAGGCTCGGACCTTTTCCTGATGTTGAAGACTTTCAAATGTGGAAGCCTTTTAGTACACCCCTCTGCAGGACCACTTCAACTTTCCCTTCAACTCACACTCTTCTGTTATTTGCCCCAGTGTTTCTTGGTCTATTTAGTTCAATATCATAAGCACAAGAGTTCAATATTCATTTTCAACTTCCCCATTTTGCCGGGGTCAATCTTAATCATCACGCTTTTAGTTCATTCACTTCATGGCTTTATAACAAAACACTTCACCTTTCGCCGAGACTTTCGCGTGGGCTACTTCTTATCGCCGGACCACTCCGCTACACTATATCAGGGGCTTCACAGTTATCTGTAATTTCAAAGTTCACCATGGGTCTCCCTTTCTTACCGTTTCATCCACAGGCATGCAGCCTTCAATTTCGAGATATATTGTCACCACTTCAATCTTTCCTTAACAAACACAGGTCTTTCATCTTGCTCGCCAACTCACCAGCTGTGTGCATTCATTTCTTGTCTTTGCCTTTTTGTAACTCACGAGTCAAGTTTAATATCGCAGGCTTGGCCTCGCCTCCCCAACTCTGTCGTTCACCAAGGAGGGTTGCAGGCGCCTTTGAAACACAATGAATTCTTCTTGTCTGGGATTTGGCCTTCCCCACGTATCTCTTACGGTTCTATGGAGGCAACCACCTCCTGCAGGGAACTCCGGGGTTCTCGTCCATCGATGGGTCGCCATGCTCCAGTAGGTTCACCTTCACCCTGGAAATTCTGCGGCTTCTCGTGTTCCAGCTTGCTCAGAGTGTGTCTCTATGTTCCGCCTTTTATCCGTGTGGGCAAAGCTAATGGGTATCAGATGTAAGTAATTAAAATCCAGTGTCTGACTTTGCCTGACCCGATAAGCGGGACACATATAATGAGAAATGTAAGAATTAGTCTTGTTATTCTCAGTCACCCTCTTCCCCAGCCCAGTGTTTGTGTGGAAAAGGGGGGGGGGGGACATCAGAGAATCCAATGAAATAGAAAGGGATATGGGTACAAGAAAAGGGGAAATACTGCGTCTCCCCATCGGTCATCTGACCCCCACCCCCTGAAGACATCTCGCCCAGGTGATCCTCCCGCACTGGTCCACCCACAGGGTCTGGATCCAAAGGCAATGGGTGTGCCCTGGTCACCTGAGAGAGAGATCCCCGGTGACTACTAGGTGAGACACCATTTGGTTTCTCACAGTCAGGATTCACAAAAGATTGCTCTCAGAGCCTAGCTTTGTTCTGAATTCAACAGAGTCACTCTCAGACCTTGGCTTAGTTCAGGAGTCACAACAAGTCCCTGTCAGAGTTATAACAGGTCACCCTCACATTTTGGCTTTATTCAGGATTCACAAGAAGCCAGTCTCAGACAATGACTTGGTTCAGAATTCACAACAGGCTTCTCACAGACTCTGGCTTTGCATAGGATTCCTAACAGGTCAGTCTCAGACCATGGCTTGGTCCAGGATCCATAACAGGTCTCCCTAGTCCTTGGATTTATTCAGGATGCCCAAAAGGCACAATTGGTGTCCACCGTCATTAGGTCATTTTCAGGCAGCAGCTATTTCACCCTCCTGCCCCGGTTCCTGTCACTCTCCCACCTGCCCGATGGTGGATGACATTAAGCTTCGCAAATGGCATGGGAGGGACTTTCTAAGTAGCCTGAACAGCTTCTCTTTACAGGGCCTCCAGGCGTGGACTGCTTCCAGTTTGGATTCCAGTCTCTTCAAAATGCCTTGTTGCAGCAGTTCTCTTACAAGGGTTAATGACTTCAGGAATCTCCCCTTTTATCAAGGGAGCACAAGCAAGCACATCTGCATCCTCCAGCATTTTCCTCCAACGTAATGGACAGCCATTACGTTCCTCAAACCGGAGATTGGCTTCTAATCTCACTACTGATAAGAGTATTCCTCATCTTGGCATGAATTATCAAGTCTGATAGGTTATTCCTTGGAAATGCCTTAATCTCACTCGTTACATTCGTATTATTTTATCGCTGATATTAAGTGATTAACTGACGGTCCAGATTGCCACTAATGAGGGTCACTGAGGGGTTAAATGAGTGTGCGGCATCCAGAGCCATCTTGGAAACTACTTCTAGGAGGTGAGCATTGCTCTGAGTTCTGTGGCTCCTTTGCTCTCCTGAGGCTCAAGCAACACCAGGAGCTCTGGCACACAAAAGACTACTCTCCCTGAATCCTTCTCACGTAAACTTTGGATACAGCGTATCCACGACTGGCCAGCACTGCAGGTTTGCATAATGTATGTTTTTGAGCCCGACCCGATTGTGGCTCAGATCCAATAGTTGCAGGGGAACCTTGCAAGGCTTCTTGGGAGATGCAGTTCAGTTGGGCAGGCCAATATCATGCAGAATGCAGTGTTGTATTACTGCATCTCTTGGTGACAGCAAGCCAGAGGGATCCCTCCTCAACATCCCTCTGGGAGGCACACCTGGTAGCAGCCAGCCCAGTACCTGGTGGCTCACTTCTCCCACATATAAGAATGGGGAGTTCAGACTACTTACCACACTGGGCATATGGCAGCAGTGCCTGGTAAATGTTGATCTAGTACCTCTACACAAGCCAAACCATCTGGCTTCACCAATGCTCCTTTTTAACAGGTCTTCGGTGCAAGGATAGCCTGTTAGGACACACATACTGCTTCTAAATCAAAAGGCAAATGTGGGTAAGACATTCTTATTAGAACTAGAGATCATTTGCAGCCTGCGATAAAGCCATTTACTCTCAGAAGACCACTTAGAAATGGCACTGGCAAGTCATGCACAGCACAAAGTTTGATATTACTGCTTGAAAGAGTTCGCTCAAAAGATCCCAGGAGCATACGTTTTGGATGGAGAGGGGGCAGTAGTTAAAGGGAATGGGCATTATGGATAACTCTTTTGATGGGCAGGTAATGGGTGAGCAAGTAGCCAAACAACACCCACAGCTGCTTATCAGTCCTCGCATCCCATCTCTCTCTCTCAATAGTACTCTAATACAATAGTTTCATCTTATTGGTGACGCTTATGCACCACCTAATTACCAAAACTAAAAAGGGTCTTTACTTTAAACCCCAATGGGTGCAGGAAGAGAATGCAGCCATCAAACAGGCACTTTAACTCCAGAGAAGTACATTTAGGACCAGAAAAGGTAACTACCCATTCTCATTCAAAACATTTTACAATTCTAGCTGTTCTGAGAATTGCAATTTAAGAAATTACACGTTGATCAAACAATACTGTTGCACGCAATTTGTGCATAAAATTCAGTGCAAGGAATCTTAAAGTACGTTGAAAAAAACATTCCTGTTACTGTGTGACAAGTTTAATATGTAACATTTGACACAATGTGAAAGCAGGAAGTCATTTGGTATGTACTGTGTATTTCAAATTTGCATTTTCTTAACATCCTTTTCCACTCAAAATGAGACCGTTCGCCGTTTGCTCTTAGTTTTTAATTTGATGATTTGTTTTTCATTTTATTTTGTGATAATTTTTATTCGACCGATCCTGTTGATTGCACAACGTTTTTTGGGCCCACACATGACCCTTTACAACATGCTTAAAAATAAAAATAAATACACAACAACGCAATAATAGAAATAACGAGAACTTTAAATCCTAACTTCCTACAACACCTTAAAGGCACAATCTGCGAGATGTGTGTCGTGGGCACCTTAATCCCTTGTTCTCTTGCATGTTAGCGTGAAGTGAGCACTCTTATTCCTTCCTGGATACAAGGGAATCTTATCTAACGAGGCTGTTTTGAATCCAACCTTTCTGGTTACTAAAGATACACAATCTGTTTCTCTACTCAGAAAGAGGTTCACATTTTTTGGGTGGGATGTTTATGGATGACTTTCAGAAAACGCGTTGTCAACAGGCTGATACCGTAATTTTGTGCAGGGAAATGACATCACTTTTTTTCATGTTATGATTTCTGATAGCACAAATATGGTCAATCACACGATCCTTCAGTCTGTATTTGGTTTCCCCACATGCGGCCACGTGGGCATTTGATAGAATAGATGACACGCTTAATCCTGTCTTGTGCAGGGTGGAGGGGGTGTTTGATTATATTGCTGCAACATGGCAAGTCGGGAACAGATGTTTTTGGTGGTGCTCCAATATTATGCGCTCTTCTGTATGAGAATGGTAGCTTTTGTTGAAATGAAATGCTCTCACAATAATGCTCCAGGGAAATCATTGGACATTTAAAAAAAACAAAAATCTGATGAATTTGGTGTGTCCTAGGTTCCTACACTAGAACGCAATTAATGTGATGTCAATCTGCCATTTTACCAAGCGAGGCAAGAGTATGCGCACACATTTGATGTGAGTTTTTTAAATTGCTTCCATGAGAATTCTCAAAGGATATCGACATTTCAAAAGGATGCTTGCATATGTTCAATTGATGTTCAATTACTATTTGCTTGGTTTAAAAAAAAAATGTTAACATGTCGAGGATATAATTGCTTTTTAGGGTGCATTTATCTCACACAGAGTATTAAGTCAATTACACGTATGCTTAAAATTGCATTGCAGTAAACAGGTTTCACGTTTTCCTAGATAAAATGAGCCTTTGCATCTCCCTGGCAGCCCTGCCCAAGCAATTGCCTGCAGTGCATACAATGAGCAATTAAGCACAGAAGGGGAAATTACTTACCATAATGTTCTTTCTGTGGATTCTTCACCCGCAGATATCCCCTCCAGCTCTGCTGCTTCGGAACATTTTCGACAGGGGGCGTAGTGGACCTCGACCCGTATGGCTCGGCATCTGGTCGTTGGTTCCGGACGTGGCGTCAGGTGTCGTATACATACCTCGTCACTACGCCCCACACCTCAGTTTCCCCCTTTTTTACCCAGAGCACACCATGCTGCATAGGAAAACAGAGAACAAAACGTGCTAATGAGCCCTAAAAATGAAATAACTATAGGCCTCAGAAGGAGGAACAATTGCAACAAACACTACCAAGTAGCATTAGAAAAATCAAATTTAAAAAAAATAATTATTAGAGAAACCTGTGACAGGAAAGACAGAAAACGGGCACAGAGGACCAAAACCCAGGTGAACGTGAAAGAGAAATGCACCAACCACCAACATTCTGATTGGGGCTGGATGGGAGGGGCGATGAGGAATCTGCGGAAGACGAATCCATAGAAAGAACATTACAGTAAGTAATTTCTCCTTCAATGGATTGTTTTTCTCCCGCAGCATCGCCATCTGATAGACTCCGAAAGCACTAGATGAAGGAAGCGGGCAGAAAGTTATACTAAGAAATTTTGCAGCACTGCCCTGCCAAAACGCGCATCAGCTGTACGAGCCACATCCAGACTATAGTGCTTAGCAAAGGAATGAAGGGATGACCATGTTGCAGCACAACAAATCTCCCGAACAGGGCCTCCGCTCTGTAATGCTGTTGCCGCTGAGATTCCCCTTGTCGAATAGGCCCCGATGCCTGCTGGTAATTCTTTTTGAGCAGACTGGTAGCATTCCGCCATATAGAAAACTATACAGCGGGATTAAGTCTGCTTACGGGCTAACGAAAAGGCCACGAAGAGCTGGTCAGCTCTCCTGAAATCAGCTGTCCCCACAATATAATAACAACGCCCTTTTCAGGTCTAGGCGATGTATCCGTTCCTCCTGCTTAAGGTACGGAGGAGGCTAGAAGACCGGAAGGTCAATGGATTGCGACAGGTGGAATTCTGAGACAACCTTGAGAAGGAAGCCAGACCTTACCCCGAGTGAGACTTTTTCCCGGGAAAAACGCAGGAAGGGTGGCGTGCAGCATAATGCCTGCAATATCCACCAAAATGACTGTTTTCCAAGTGAGAAGTCTTAGGGGCCAAGCATGCATATGCCCAAAAGGAGCCGCCATCACAAAAGTCAGTACCAGATAAAGGTCCCAATCTGGGACAACAAAGAGGGTTGGCAGAAACTTTTTTACAAGGCCATTCAGGAATTGTGCCATTACCGGGATCATACAAAATTATCCTTGATCCAGGGATCTCTTAAACACAGACAAGGGCGCCAAATAACCTTTGACTGTGGTGACCTGAAGGACTGCTGAGGCCAGTGACAGAAGTAACTCCATCACTGTAGTGATGGGGCAAGAGATGGGCTCAATCTTTCGTTCCCTGCACCACTCCTCAAATCTTCTCCATCTACGGGCATATGAAGATCTTGTAGATAGTCTGTGTGCAGCCAGCAACACCTCAAGAACTTCCTCAGAGAGGTCCCAGTCATTATATCTCATCCTCTCAAGTGTCACACATCTAGGTTGAGGGATTGTGGGGTCGAGTGGAGTATTCGACCTTCCGACTGGGTTAGCAGATCCGGCCGCCGAGGCAACCGGTGAGATGGACAGATGGACAGATCCAAGAGGTCAGAGTACCACTTTCTCCCCGCCCAGTCCGGGGCGATCAAGATGGTCGCTGGAGACCACTTCAACCTCCGGAGAACCCATGGAAGGATGGGAATCAGAGGGAACGCATAATAGACAGGGAAGTTCCAATCCACCAGAAATGCGTCCCCCAGTCCACTGTTCGCTGGGAATTCCCTCAAACAAAACTGTTTGCATTTCCTGTTGAACTTCGTGGTGAACAGACCCACTGCTGGGGTACCCCAGAGAGAAAAGACCTCCTCTAGGACTTCCTTGCACACTTACCCTGCCTGCTCAGAGCATCCACCAGGTTGTTCCCCGTACTTGCCAAATGAACTGCTGAGACCGAGATCCTGTTCTCCAGCAACCAGGAACAAAGCATCATCACCTCCGTGCAGAGGGGCCGGGAGTGCACACCACCTTGTTTGTTGCATCGCCACTGTGTTGTCCGTCAGAACTAGGACATGTTTACCCTGCAGAGACGGGCCGAATGCTTTCATCTTGCCTGTTGATGTGCCACCTGGCTTCTGTTGCTGACGAAAGGCCGCTCACCTGCAAATCCTCGCAGTGAGCGCCCCAACCCTTCAGAGACGTATCTGTGACCACTCGGTTCTGAGGCCAAAGAGGCCAGACCGGTTCTCCCCGCCAGGAGACTGTTGCGGTCCAACCACCAGGAAAGGTTGTTGACCAGTGAAGCGGACACATTGAGGAGACCCGAGAGAGTGCCGAGGTACTGAGACCACTGACCCTTCAGAAGCCATTGCAGGGATCTCATGCGCAATCCGGCCTTTGGCACTAGGAAAATGCAGGAGACCATGAGACCTGGAAGATGGAGGAAGGAAGCCGCTAGTAGAGTGGCATGGCTCCGGAACAAATCGACCATCTTTTTCAAGCTGACTACTCCCTCATCGGAAGGGAAGGAAGGCCTTCCCTAACCGGATATCTAGGACTGCTCCGATGAACTGGAGCCTCTGGACTGGCGTCATTTGGGACTTCTTTACATTTATGGAGAAGTCCAGCTTGTGCAGTAGCAAGTAGGTGTCCTCTAAATGGGACAAGAGCTGCACTGTAGACTGCCCTCGGATCCGCCAGTCATCCAAATATGGAAATACGTGTACACGGATCTTCCGAGGAGTGTCGCAACTACCGCCATGAGCTTGGTGAAGACCCTTGGGGCAGAGTTTAGACCAAAGGGAAGCACCTTGAGCTGATAGTGCATATCCCCTATGGTAAACCATAGGACCTCCCTGTGCTTTTGATGGATTGACACATGGAAATAAGCGTCGTCTAGGTCTATTGACACCAGTCAGTCCTGTAGTTCGAGAGCATGGATAATCTCTCTCAAAGTCGTCATCCTGAATGTGTCTTTCCTCAAGAACTTGTTCAGGGCCCCGAGGTCCAGAATGGGACAGAGACCTCCACCCTTTCTTGGGTAGCAGGAAATACCTGGAATACCAACCTGATCCTCTGTGCTCGGGAGGTACCTCTTCCATGGCACTCTTCAACAACAGGGTGCTCAGTTCTTCGTGGAGCTCCTGTCCCAGTTGGATTCGGGGCGGGGGGGAAGTCTGTCCGGTGGTTTCTTACAAATGGCAGACAATAGCCCCACTGAATGAGCTGAAGGGCCCAAGCATCGGAAGTAATTCCCTGCCACTGGAACAAATGCTCCATCAACTACCTTCCAAGCGATGCACTGTGAGAGGGGAAAATCAAAGCGGCTTTGGAGGCTGGGTTCCCCCAGCCGCTGACGCTGCCTGTTGACCTCTAGAACCCCCCTCTGCCCCTTCTGGATCGTGAGAAATGCTTCTGCCCATGCCTGGCCGTTGTGGGAGCTGCACACACCTGCCATAAGGAGCATACCGCCTGTAGCCTCGTGCCCTAGCTGAAGGCAGGTTTGGCCGGATAAGCAGCTAGACCTAAGGATTTAGCAGGGATTTTGGATTCCTTAAATTTTTCGAAGGAATTGTCGGCTTTCTGGCCAAAAAGAAGATCGGCCTCGAAGACCATGTGCAGAAGTTTGATAGGGGAGAAAACAGATGTTTTTAGATAGGCCGGCCTTCTCAGCGTTACTGCTGATGCCATAGATTGGCCCACATAGTCGGCGATGTCCAAGCCTGTTCGCAGCGACTGTCTGGCAACCTTTTTCCCATCCTCCACTAGCTCTAGGAAGCCCTCGCGCATCTCTCCTTCTGGGGCATACTGCACAGCATTTTAAAATGCCGTCCATAGACCAAAGGAGTATTTGGCAAAGCTGATTGACATATTTGTAGCCTTAAGGGCCATACTGCCCAAAGTAAATACTTTTTTTTGCTATTGCATCAACTTTTTTCGCTTCCCTGTCAGGAGGCAGAGCAGAAGTGGAAGATGCAGGTCTAGATGAGACAGTGGCAGCCTGCATAACCAGCCCCTCCGGGGAAAGGTGAGAGGAGATAAATGAAGGGTCTCCTCTAGCCGGCCTATATTTCCCAGAAATGGTGGAGCTGATGGGAGGAATAGAACAAGGATGTTGCCACATAATTGTTAATGGATCAACAGTGGCAGGGTTTAAAGGCAGATGGCGCTCTGTGATGAGGTCTTCATCTAAGATATCTGTAGGTCATAACCTTGTATCGGCGCCACTGATGAATGCAATCCTAGGGTATCGATAACCTTTTCTAATAAAGCCCTGAATTTGGACATATTATGGACATAGGGCTGGGATTGCTGCAATTCGAGGTCTGGAGAGGTGTCCAGACCGCTGGGGTCGTGGAGGCCTTGAGCCAGCTGCAAAAGCGGATTTTGGTCTTCAAAATAATCGACCCCTGCTGTAACCATATCTCTCCTCTCATTCCACACTCCCTCTCGCTCCCTTCGCACCGCTGATCTCTTCTTACTTTCTGTTCCCCCTCCCCCTTGTGCCGCTTCTCGTTTCCGCTCCTTTCAGCTCCTTGTCCCTTTACACTGGAACTCCCTACCTCTTTCCATCCGCTCCATCCCCACCTATTCTTCATTCCGTTCCTCCTTGAAATCACTCCTTCATTCCCCCCCTGACACCCTATTCTTTCTTCCTTTCTTTCTCTCTTTCTCTTTCTTTCTTTCTTTCTTTCTCTATATTGCCCCATCTCAGCTCTAGCCACTCTCCCCCTTTCTCCCTATGATCTCTCTTCCTACTATGTAATTTACTCCCTAATCTCTCTCCCTCACCCTTCCTTCCCCATCCCCCGCCCCTTCTCCTCCTTCTCACATGCAAATTGTTCTGCATACTGTTTTTTGGTCTAATTCATGTATATTGTTTGCTTCTACTGTTCTATGTTTTGTGTATTCTTGTTGTTAAACTGTAAAGTGCCTTGGAGTAAGGTACTATATAAATAAAAATAAATACAAATACAAACCAAGTAAATGGGGTTGGCATCCCCCACATTATCGGCGAAGAAACCGGTCATGGTATACAAAAATTCGGAACAGGGTTGTGGGGTGGTAGTTTTCTCGACAACCGTTGAGGTCGAGGGTTGTCTCTCAGCACCGATATGGTGGATGCCGGTGTCAATCAGGATCAAAACGCCGTAGCGCTGACATCCTTGGATGCACAGGGTTGATCCAACTTCCATTGAACCTCTTTCGGTGACAAAAGATTTATCGGCGCTGACATTTACGGTACCGGGGCACTAGAGGGGTCAGACATTCCGAGCGCTGCTCTTGGTTCTGAAACCTGCGGTGGTGGGGATGCGGGGGGGGGCATAACCATGCCGACTGCAGCATGCTTCATCAACATGTCTTGCATGTAGGATTTGAAATTCTCCCACTTTTCGCGGGTCGTAGGCCCCGCTGATGGCTTACTTTTATCTGTCGACGAATCGGGAGTCCCAACGGTGGGAGTGACGCCTTTTCTTCTTTTGGGACGAGGAAGAATGGTTCCTCGAGTGGGACTATTTCTTCTTCTGCCTATGATCTTTTTTCGGGGGTGTGCCCCTCAGTTTCGACCACCGAAAACCAAACCGTCGACCGCGCCAGTGATTTAGATGGCTGTCGACTAAGAGCGAGTTTAGCTGCTCGATCGCGCATGGATTTGGGATGCATTTGGGCCCACGACAGACACCCGTCAGTCCTGTGACCTGTGCCGAGGTACCAGAGACAGAACTCGTGTGAGTCAGTGATGGACATCTTGGTGCCACAGTCGGTACACCGCTTGAAACCTGATACCCGAGCAATCGACATCTCACGTTGAGGAATTGAAAAAGACAAATTTGTTTTCTGCCAAAAACATCGAGTGAGTCGAAGACTCCCCTGTGTTCGCAAGCAGTGTGTTAGCGCGCACAAAAAAGGAACTTCGGTGTGGAGCGTAGTGACAAGGTATATATACGACGACCAGATGCTGAGCAAGACAGATTGATGGCCGGTCGAGGTACACTACGCCTCCTGTCGAAAATGTTCCCAAGCAGCAGAGCTGGAGGGGATATGTATCAGATGAGGAATCTGTGGGAGAAAAGCAATCCATTGAACTGGCACGTTTCACTGCTCTGTACACTAGAGCATTAAGTCAGATGTAATGATGTTCATTGTGCAGCCTCAAATCATAGTCAGGGCCAGACGAAGAGATGAGCTGCATTTTCTTCAACTTACTGGCTTGCATATGATGCAACCAATACAAAATAGGTTCCTAGGGTTTACATGATGCAATTTCCAACATTCTCACAGCATGCCTCCAGCAGGATAATGACTTATTGGCTTCAATGCAATGCAGCAAATACATAATACGCTAATATGCTACCAATATATGGTACATAAGGTCCCAAAGAAGCCAGTCGTCCATGGAGGGAAAGATGTGAATCTGTCCATCTTGAATAGGGCCGCCACCACTGACATCAACTTGGTGAACCATCCTGGGGGGCAGAGACCATCTAAAAAGGGAGCACCTTGAACTAGAAATGTGAACTCCTAATAATGAACCTCAGGAACTTTCGACACTTCGATGTATTGGCACAGGGAAGTAAGCATCCATAAGGTCTAACAACCCTGACCAGTCCTGGCTCTGCAGAGCCTGGAGAATTTCTGTATTGCCATCTTGAACTTTAACTTTCACAGGTCCAGAATGGGAAGGAGGCCTCCTCTTTCCTCGGCACCAAAAAGCAGAGTGAATATCAAGCCATTCATCTCTCTGAGGCCTGGACCGCCACCATGGCTCCTTTTGCCAATAGAGTGGCAAGCTGCTCCAAGAGTAAGGGCTCTGGTCCGAGCTCAGAAATAAAGGTGATCTGTCTGAAGGCTTTCAGAGCAATTGGAGAAAATATCCAGATCAGACCAAATACAAGACCCAAACACCGGAGGTGGTCTCAGGCCATTTCCCTGCAAATTTGGAGATATGATCCCTAACGGGAGCAGCGTTTGGGAAGCCTGAAAGAGGTTTTGAGGCGGAAGACGCCGTCGACCAACGCCTGACTCCTCGAAGAGCCCCTGCCCGGGAGCACGTACCTTTTCTGTGTTGCCTTAGCCTGATGGAGCTGCGTCTTCCTGGTTATTAAAGGTGCAAAACGTTGAAACACCTTCCTCCTGAGCCATAATCAAAGGAATCGGGGGAGGCTAATGGATGTAATACTTCAGCCCTTACATTTTTTCAATGACTCATCGACATCACAGTCAACACCCCCACATAGCACCTGATGCAAGGTGCTGCATCCAAACCGGACTGCAAACCCTGTGCTTCCTCCTCAAATTCTTAAGTTAATAGGAGGAAGAAGAGTGATGTGCAACCTATTTCTTGGTCGTCTTATGCTTCCTACCCGACCTCTCATCCCCTTCCACCAGAGTCAGTTCCTCTGTTTCGACCTCTCAGGATTTAGGCAATAAAAGGTAGGTGACTTTGAATGGGACATACTACCAACAGCTTAGCAGCCTGCTGCCTCATGTCCTTCAGGCTCATGGAGTGACAAGTCGGACTGCTACATGTCACAGTCTACCCTAGGCACCAGACACAGATATTGTGTGAGTCGTTGATGACATATGGGGTCTGAAATCATGGCAGCACTAAGATGGTTCGGGACCGGGTATGGTGACATAGCAGTGACATTTTCCTTCACATGTGCTCCTGAGAAACAGCGTGCTGAGCACAAGGACAAAAGGCTCTGAGGTGGGAACATAGTGTGCGCTATATCTGCATGGTCAATGTCATGCCCGGAATTGAGGAGAGTGAGTGCCGCAGAGGATGGCCGTTGAGCTGCAATATATGCCCCCTGGTGATATTTTGCAAGAGCAGCTGGTGCTGGGGAATATCTATCCAGATGAGGTACCTGTGAGAGGATGCAATCCGTTGAAATAGGCACAGAAGGGGGAAGACCAGGCTAAAGACTTAGCTGGCAAATGAGATTCCTTACATGTTTGGAAGCTCTTCTCCGCTTTACCATTGAACGTGTTGGAGCAATCAAACGGCATATCAAGCAGTACAAAACTGGGAGGTTTTTGTCAGTTTGTGCCCCATAAAAGTGAAGAAGAGGAAAGTTGGACTTCTTTGGTTGTACAATGTTTAAAGGCTTGTGTTTGAACTTCCTCCAAGCGATCATTAAATTCAAGATGTCTAAAGCTCTTGACATAACTGACCTAAAGGAGCCAAAATGAGGGCACCGAGCTGAGATGGGATTTTTATCCCCATCTCGGAATCTGGAGACATTTCCAGGCCACCGGCTCCATGAAGGTCTCTTTGCAATTGTACAAGGGTGTCCCGACGCTGCTCATCTAGGAGCTTCTCAGAAAAACCTGATTATGCCACACCTGCAAACGGATTCAGCACACAAGATATTTGGTTATCAACCTCATCAAAGATATCCCTGAACTTTTTAAACTGTGGAGGTCTCCCAATACTACCGCAAAGGGATTCTTTAGAAAAATGCGGTCCTGCTTAAGCTGAAAGGGCCCTTGCTGAAGGCACCAAAACTGAAGATATTGGCTGAGCCTGGTCCAACGACACCTGCACCAATAACAAGGTAGATGTCGAAGATCAGAGGGGAGTGGAGTCAGGGCCGAAGGCGCATGCTTTCTGGAACTATCACTCGAGCCCGAGCTCTAAGGCATGCAGGAGCAGAGTCTGTTTCCCTATGGCATCCTAATGAGGAGCAGCAAGGATTAGAGGCCTGTTTCATGGACCTACCTGAGGACCCTCATTATCTTACTCTGTGAAGGACTCATTCCTTAGGTGCGTATAAGAAAGTGGGGAAGGAAGGCTTACCTGGATTGAACAACTGTGGTGAAGTTTTCCGACTCTGTATGGTGTCCCCTCCGATGCTACTTTCGTAAAGATGAGATGTCAGTACAGCAAGAAAAGGGCTCACCTTGAGAAGGAAGCAGACTCCCTTTTCCTCTTTTCCTTCCCTTGCAAATGCATCAGAAGATGGCGTCTCTTGAAATGTGAAAGTAGAATAAGACATTTGTGCCAAGTCACACACATGCCAGAGCCCAATCCAGTAACCATTACCGGAAGTTCAACGCCTGGTTCAGAGCCAGATGAGCAAGGCATTGTGTGTATGCATATTAGCCCAATGGCAAGCCTTTTGAGAGATTTCCCTCAGCGGTTGTAACCTTAGAAGAGTCCGTAAGTAGCCTTGCCACATGTTCCCTCCCCACTGTGCTCTTTGGTGCAGGATTCCTTTCTCAGAAAAATCTGAGATCCAGTGGATAAAACGGATTACCATGAAATAATCAAAAGGAGAAATTACCCCTTTTTCTTTTAAACTAATGCGGGGGGGAGACTGCCCGCGCCCCTATCCCCTACCTTAACTATTACCATAACCACCCCACCCCAAAACCATAATTTAAAAAAATGTCCCAAAATTTCAAAATAAATCGGTAAAACAAATTCTGTCATTTCTACAATCGTTATTTTCAATTCGATAATTTCTACAGATTCCGATAAAACCTCTCCTACACCTTGGAGATGTAGGGAAGAATAGCAGAAGATCAATCTTCTGAGAAAGATTGAAATCCAACACTACTTCAGGAGGGAAGGCCGGCATCAATCAGAGAGCACTGTCACTTTAGATAATGACAGGTGCAGTGGATGCGCTGAAAGAGCTTGCTGCTCACTCCACTGCTTAGCATAAGTGATGGCAAGAATAAGGATGAAGGGAGTATGGTGGAGCAACCATCAAGAAATTCGATACAAATGGGCATGGGTGGACAATGGTTACCCATTCTCAAAAGAACTGTATAGCAGCAGGAATGGTGAAAAAACTAGCCCTGCACAGGGAACTCCTCAAAGATAGAAATAGGCCCAGATTGACCAAAGAGAGCAGAAAATCCAGAACAGCAAAGGTAAGACAAATCAAAAGGTCAATAAGAAAACACATGTCACCTACAGGTATAAAAAGACATAGTGGTAGGCTTCCTGGAGGAGAAGAGTACAGCCGGTGAGTCTTTCAATAAATCCTACTTCTTATAACTCAGCCTGTCAGTAGCAAAGTACAAAGGCTGAGGCTGCTGAGGATGGAGTGGAGGACCCAACCCCTCGATTGGTAGAGCAGGTCCACCCTCGCAGGAAGGCACCAAAGAGCACAGATGGCCACAGCCAGAAGCTCCTTCATCCCTGAAAACAACTTCAGATCCGCTGCCCAAGCCTTGGTCATCTCTCACCTGGATGGTGATAATGCCCTTTTGTAAGGTCTTCCGGCGACTACGCAGGCAACCCTGAGATTTGTCCTGCATGCTGCAGCAAGACTCACTAAAGGAGTCCACAAATTCGATAACATCACCCCAATCGTCATCAAACTGCACTGGCTCCCGCTGCCAGCCCATAGCATCTTCAAATCCTGTTGCATCATCTACAAGGCTGTCACCCCGTAGTCCCCAACCTAACTCACTGAGAAACTCAGCATCACCGAAGGCCTGCGATCCACCAGAAGTAAGGAAATGTGGAGACATGAAGTCTGACAGTGCAGGAACGAAAGACCCATTAGTCAGGACTTCTCTGTCTACGCTCCAAGACTCTGGAACCTCCTCCCTGTCAATATCAGACTTTATCCATCACTTCTACAGTTTTGGAAAGCGCTCAAGACCTTCCCCTTCAAGGAATGGCTCCTCCCTAACACCTAGGTCCACAGACCCTGCACTCCCCATTCTACCTGAGACTCTGATCTGCACTGTTCTGTCTCCTCACCTGGTTGTTTGTAGATCCATTGCTGCCAATTGCCAACCCCTGCCCTCCCCTGTTAGCTCCCCGCTCCCTTTTCCTCTACTTACCTCACTGTTTTGTTCCCCCTTTGATTGTAAAGCACTCTGCTTCCCTAAACTAGGTTGGCTCTCAATAAATACCCTATTAATAATAACAATAATACCATTGTCTCTTGACCCAGCTGGGAGCGATTGGGATCATGGTGGATTCTGCAGTCTCACTAGAAACAAGAGAATGACAGAAATGGGTGGAAATGCATCAAGGAGAGTGAGTTTCCAATCAACAATCAATGCATCCCCCAAAAACCTCTTCGGGTGATGCACTTCTTGTAGATAATGGAGGTGAAGAAGTCCTCTTCAGGCGTCACCCAAAAGGTAAAATATCTGATCTAAAACTGTATGGCAGAGCTCCCACTTGTGGGAGGTCCAAGTGAGCCTCCGGTCCTCAGCAAAAATGTTCTTTCTACCAGTAAGATTGGCAGCCAGCAGAGGACCAGCACTCTCCAGTAACATGGCCAAGATGTCGGCATTGTGGAGAGACTTGTAAAGGGCTACATACAGGCTGTCTTCTTCACGCCCCAGCTCAGGACCCGCATTATAATAAGCACACATAGACAAAGAAAGCACACATAGACAAAGAAATAACTGTTTCTTGCAGAAATAGTAGGAAAAAAAGACTATATTGTGGATTTTAAAAATCTGCAACCAGCCTTTTATTGCTACATTATTATAGAATTAAATCTTTGGGAGAAAAGCCCCCTACAAAAGAGAGCACCTATGTTCACCTGCCACCAAGATGGTGAGCACTTCAAAGTGGTGCCCCAAGTCTTTTTCAGTGGGGGTGGGGGGCCTTTGTTACGTGTTAAGGATGGGTCACATGCTATACCCCCCTCAGCCTGCATTTATATTATGGATTTTCATCTTGGTATGAGATTGCTCTACCAATCCATCCATAACAGGCAGCCAAATATGTGCATAAATGTTTGTTTGTTTTATTTATTTAGTATGGCACGCAAAACCCAGAGGTAACAGGGCGAAACAGAGAGCAGGAAGGTAGGATTACATAAAAACTTAGTTGCAGGATAAGGCACACATGAAAAAGAGGCTTAGCATTACATTTCGAGGAATGTGCATATATACATATAGTTAATAAATTGCTTACATATTTACATATTTAGTGCTGTGCATAAAGACAGTACGGTTGAACTTACATATTTACATATTTAATGCTGTGCATAGCAGTCCGGTTTGAGCAAAGGCATGGGCAGGTGAGATGGCAGGGTTAGTCATGGGGCTCTTTGGACCGCAGCCAGGTGAGGATGTTTCGCCTGAAGCTATAGTAGGATTGGTCTATCCTAACGTTGAGTGGGAGGGCATTCCAATGTTGGGCTGCCAAGACAGGGAAGCTACTGCCACCGGTTTTCTTTTGTCTGAAATTGGGTACCTGCAGGCAGTAGGAGCTAATCGATCTGGTGGGGCGGGTGGAGGTTTTTTTCTTTATTCTGGATGCGAGATAGGGGGGGGCTGCGTTGTTTAAGCATTTGAAAGTGAGTGATGCCGTTTTGAGAGCGATGCGGTCAGAGATTTTGAGCCATTTGTGTTCTCTCCTTTTGTTGGAAATGTGTTCCTTGTAGGGTAGGTTAAGGGCTGTTCTGAGAGCGTTATTTTGTAGTGTCTGTAGTTTGTTGGTTACGTATTTGATGGCTCCTAGGTACATGGCATTACAATAAATAGTCAAGTCTGGATAGTATTAGGGCATTGGCAATGATAATGCAGCTAGCCTGGGTGAGGAAGGCTCTACTTGCCCTGATTAGCTTGCATGTGTAGGCGGTAGAGGATGCTAGTGAGTTGACTTGTTTTTTTAGTGACATGGTTGCATCAAGGTGAAAGCCTAGCGTTTTCACTGTTTTGGCCACTGGGATGGTGTTGCCATCAATGTTGAGGGCCTTATAATTGGAGCTGGGTTTTTTTAGATTAGTGTTGGATCCGAGGAGCAGGATTTCGGTTTTCTCATCATTCAGACATAAGCCGTGTGTGGCCATCCATGCCTGAATGATGAGATATGAGAATGCATTACTTACCGTAAAAGCATTTCTGATGGTTGTATCTGCTTAGATTCACATGCTGTGCATAGGTCCGACATCCAGTGGTCACTGCGGAGTATTGCATTTTGTTTTTCGTAGTCGAAAAAGGGGACGTCGACAAGGCGTGTCTGAAACACTATCCCTATAGTGACGTGCGTTGTACCCACAATCCCTCACGCGTCGAGGTCCCTCTGTTTGTATTTTTCTGCCCTGCGGGAGCCTTCTAGACTTGAGTGAGTACAGAAAAGAGAGAGATATATAAAGGAAGTCTATGTTCCTTCCATCCGAGCGGGGAGGAAGGGTGGGCGCATGTGAATCTAAGCAGATACAACCATCAGAAATGCTTTTACGGTAAGTAATGCATTCTCTTCTGATGTTTGTTAATCTGCTTAGAATCACATGCTGTGCATAGACTAGCGAGCAGTACCCGGAGTTGGCGGTGGGTTATGAGAAGGAACAGTAGAGAAAAGGTGTTGTAATACTGCCTGTCCCACCTGGGAGTCAGATCTAGAGTGTGTATCTAGACAGTAGTGTTTTGTAAAGGTGTGCACAGAACTCCAGGTAGCCGCTTTGCAGATGGACTCAAGGGGAACATTTGCAATGAATGCTATGGATGCCCCCGTGCCTCGAGTAGAGTGTGCTCTTGGCCTAAAGGGCAGTTCTCTCTTAGCAAGAGTATAGCAGAGAGTGATGCATTGAACAATCCATCTAGAAATAGTGGATTTTGAAACCGCATCTCCTTCTCTTCCTGCTGCCACCGAGACGAAGAACTGATTAGTCTTCCTCAGTGGTCTGGTTCTTTCCATGTAGAACATGACCGCTCTGCGTACATCTAGTGTGTGCAGAGTCCTTTCTCCCAAATTGGAAGGATTTTGAAAGAACGTTGGTAGTTCTATAGATTGGTTTACGTCGAATTTAGAAATAAATTTCGGAGCAAACCTAGGGTGAGTGCGTAGAACCACTTTATCTTTGTGAACTGTAACGAAGGGGTCTAGAATAGAAAGAGCCTGAAGTTCACTTACTCTCCTGATGGAGGTGATAGCTATTAAAAAAAGCAGTCTTAAGCGTGAGGTGTTTAAGAGATGCTTTGTGCATGGGTTCGAATGGAGAGCCCATGAGTCTGGTAAGTACCACATTAAGGTCCCATCCGGGAGCTGGGTCAGCTATCGGGGGGTGTATTCTCTTTACTCCCTCCATGAAGGCCTTTATAACAGGGATCCTCCACCACGACACTTTGAGTTGGGAAGTGGTGTATGCAGAAAGTGCAGCTAGGTGGACTTTAATGGAGTTAAACACTAGACCTGAATCCAATAGGTGGGTCAGGTATAGGACCACATGTGTGGGAGAGCAGTCAATAGGGTTGATGCTTTTACTCCTGCACCAGATGACAAATCTTTTCCACTTGCTAGAATAGCAGTGGCGAGTGTTTGGTTTTCTGGCTTCCCTGATGATGTCCATGCATCTTTGCGGGAGTTGTAGATGTCCGAACTCTATGATCTCAGGAGCCAAGCTGCTAAGTTCATGTTCTGGGGGCATGGATGCAGAGTCCTGCCCTTGTCCTGAGACAGCATGTTGTACGGGCAGGGAAGTTTTACTGGGGGGGATAGAGACATCTCCATCAAGTGAGCAAACCATGGTTGTCGTGCCCACATTGGGGCCACTAGTATCATGGTCACTTGTTCCTGGTGCATCTTGTGCACCACTCTGTTGAGAAGGGGAGTCGGGGGAAAAGCGTAAACAAATTTCCCTGACCATTGCATCGACAGACCGTTCCCCTTGGATTGGTTCTGGGGGTACCTGGAGGCGTAACTTAGGCATTGTGAGTTTTCCAGGGTTGCGAACAGGTCTATTTCTGGGAATCCCCATTGTGTGAAGACGTCGAAGACGATGTCTTCGTGCAGGCGCCATTCGTACTCTTCGGGCAGGGGGAAATCTCTGCTGAGACTGTCTGCCAGCAGATTGAGTTCCCCGGGTACATGTAGTGATAGTAGGAACATGTCCTGTTTGAGAGCCCACTTCCATATATTCTGGGCCAGCTTGGACAGGCCTGGAGAGTGGGTGCCCCCTTGCTTGTTGATGTAGTACATGGCTGTGGTGCTGTCTGTAAGGACCATTACTGTTTTGCCTTGTAGGTGTTCCTGGAAGGCTCTTAGCGCCTTGAACACAGCTAGTAGCTCCAGTAGATTTATGTGTTTGGATGCTACGTTCGGAGTCCACACTCCGTGAGCAGTCTGGTGGGATAGGTGCGCCCCCCATCCTGTGAGGGATGCGTCTGTGGTTAGAGTGGCTTCCGCCGCGGGTGTGGCAAAGGGTTTCCCTTTTTCCATGTTTTCATTTGTCCACCACCGTAGCGAGAGAACCAAGGCTTGCGAGACCACCACTAGATCCTCCCATAGTCCGCTGGCCTGACACCACTGGCTGTTGAGCCACTCTTGCATTGGGCGCATGCGCAGGCGCGCGTGAGGTACCAAATAAATACACGACGCCATCATTCCTAGCAAGCGCATTGCTTTGCGTACCGTCACCTCTCGACCGGTCACATATTGAGGGATTTGAAACAGCATGTTTTGGACCCTCTCTTTGGAGGGGAAGACGAGGCCGTCCTTTGTTTGAATTAGAGCCCCTAGGAATTGCTTGATTTGACTGGGGTCTAAACTGGACTTCTTTTCGTTGATGGAGAAGCCCAACTGGAACAAAAGGTCTACTGTCTTTTGGGTATTGGAGAAGCATGTTTCGTAAGAATCCCCTGTTATGAGCCAGTCGTCGAGGTAAGGGTAAACTGGGATGGACAACCTGCGCAGGTGGGCCGCTGCCACTGCCAGCACCTTCGTGAATACCCTTGGTGCTGATGCTATGCCGAAGGGTAGCACTTTGAACTGGTAGTGTTTGCCCTCTATCATGAACCTGAGGTATTTTCTGTGCGCTGGCAACATTAAAATATGAAAGTATGCATCTTTCATGTCCAATGTTGTCATGTAATCTCCCTGAGAAAGCAGTGGGATCACTTCCTGTAAGGTTACCATACGAAACTTTTGGGGTTTGATAAACTTGTTCGCTGGGCGCAGATCTAATACAGGGCGCATGGTTAGATCCTTTTTGGGTACAAGGAAGTACACTGAATAAATACCTTCCGTTACCTGAGATAGAGGCACGACCTCTATGGCTCCTTTTTCCAGCAGTTGTTGTACTTCTTGGAGAAGGATGGCAAGATGTTCCGGTGTCATGCGACGTCCCCTCGGGGCTCTGTAGGATGGGGAACTGTTGAATTCGATACAGTATCCGTGGGCTACGGTGGAAAGTACCCAACGGTCTGACGTTATCTCCTCCCATGCAGGAAGAAAGGATGTTATCCGGCCCCCGACCGGTGTTGCATGGGAGGGGACGCGAATCTTCGCGTCACTTGGAGTTGTTGGGGGCTTGGGAGCCTCTGGGGGTGGATCCCCGACCTCTCCCTTTACCCCGGCGTTGGCCTCTTTGGCTGTACTGCCCACTATTGGTCTGGTAATTGGTGGCAGGGTATTGTTGATGCTGACTTTGTTGTTGTTGTTGGCTTTGGCCACGAAAAAAGCGTTTGTTGCCATAGCCGCGTCTGGTAGTGGGCTTAGAGATTTGGTCAAGAGTCTTGATAGTATCGAACTCTTTTTTAGCCATCTCTAGAGCTTCATCCACCGCTTTTCCGAAGAGGTTAGAGTCTTCCACAGGTTTATTTATTAAAGACGCCTGTGTCTCCGGTTTAAACCCTGAGTTGCGCAGCCATACATGGCGTTTTAGGAGTATTCCCTGCACCAGGGAACGTCCCGCTGTTTCTGCCGCGTCCAGAGAGTTTTTTACAATGCTCTGGTTCACTTGGGTTCCTTCGCCAATAGTTGAAAGTAGGCGTGTACGTAAAGGCTCCGGTGCTTCCTCAGCGTCCTTGCGCAGTTTGGCCCAATGCGCGTCTGCATAGCTAGCAAGCAAAGAATTGTTGTTCGCAATTCTTGCTGAGAAGGCAGCCGAGGAAGTTACTCTTTTTGCAAGGGCATATAGCCTTTTGCCCTCCTTGTCAGGGGGTGCCTCACTGGTGGAAAGTGGTACCCCTGCCCTCTTTCTAGTATTAGATACTACTAGGGAATCCGGAATGGAATGGCCCCTAATGTAGAGCGGGTCTGAGGGAGAAGGAGTGAAAAGTTTTTCAATTCTCGGATTGACCCCTCTGATCAATGCGGGAGTGGCCAGCGAAGGGATGATTCTTCTCTTCACTGAAGCTAGGAGGGGAATGGTTTGGCTGACCGGGGGTTTCTCTTTAATTACTTTTTCCACAAAGTCTAATTCTGGAGAGAGCTCCCCAGTGTCCAGTTCGAAATGTGCTGCTGCTCTGCGCAATAGTGCATTGAAAGTGGGCTGATCGTCAATTGGAGACGTGTTCCTAACCGGTGAATTGTCAGGAGGATTTAGGTTTAGGACATCAGTGTTGGAATATACTGATGGGGATTGCCAGGGGTGCGAAGGTCCTTCTTCAGTGTCTTCTCGGAAGCCTTCTTCTATAATGTCTGGCCTGTCTTCCAGACATTCCTCCTGGTTCTGTCCTTCTTCATCGTCCATGAAATCATCCTCCTCCTCCAAGTATTCTTCCTCCCCAGTGAGGTCGTATACGTTATGGAAGTCTGAGGCTGTGTCCACCTGGGGATCGACTAGCCTCGGATTTTTGGCCCTGGGGTCCTCCTGAGGCCCTTCTCTAGTCCTCTTGGGAGTTTGAGAGGTCTGGGTATTCATAAACCTTTCCATCCTCTCCATACAGAGGTGGAGTCTTTCCATGGTTTCATGGGGTACCCCAGAGCGGTCTGGCGGGGGAAAAATAGAGTTGTCTAGCTGGAAACGGCTCGACCTCTCCCAAAGCGTCGAGGAAAGTGTCCCGTCGCCCTCCAAAAAACCTTCAGGTGTGCTGGGTGACCCCCCGACTAAAGGGGGTAGTCCCTGCCTTTCTTCGGGCTTTTTCGGCGTGTCTTTCGACTTATGCGTAGCGCTCGACGTGTTCTTCGGCGTACGCTTCTGGGCGTCGGCTACAGCGATCCTCGCCAAGCTTTCGGCGACTCGTTTGTCGGCGACTCGTTTGTCGGCGGAAGCTTGCGTTTTCGACGCTATGGGTGTCGAACGCTCTACGGCGGTATGCGCCTTCTGTTGATGCGCGCCGGCCGATGGTTTAGGGGCGGCGCCCTTATTTGCCGAAAGCCCAGTCGCTGGTCGCGGCTGCGGTTGCGAGAGGGGCTTCGAACCCGAACGGTCCGAGGAGGCCGCCGGTGGAACCTGCGTCTCCTTGGGCGCCGAAGCTCTTTTCGTCTTAGACGAAGAAGATCCGTGGGTTGTGTGCTTATGTGAGTCTTTGTGTGCGTCAGTGTCGCCGGGGTGTTCATCCCCATAAGCAGGGCGTGAGCCGAGCCCGTCGGGGCCGGGGACAGACGACGAAGCGCGAAAGCGCTCCTTAGAGGGGGTTTCGACTTCCGTAGCGGAGGTCGTGTTATCGCGTTCCTCGTCACTGTCGGTGGTAGCAGCGGCGGGTGAACCTTCGGCCTTCGACATCGCGTAGGCCGCCCACCTTTTAACCCTATGGTCTTTTAGAGTTTTAGGCTTAAGAAGCCGACAAGCCGTGCAACCTTCCTCCTTGTGATCGAGGGGCAAGCAGCGGTTACACCGTGAATGCTTGTCCTTCCAAGTAAATTTGCCTTTGCAAAGCGGGCAAAACCTAAAGGGTGTCCTCTCCATAGCCGAGGCAATAAATCGCGATAAACACCCCAAGGGAAAGGAAGGGGAAAGGGAAAGGCATTCTCAGAAAAGACCCAGAGATGTCCCACGACCCCACTCTCCCTACTGTATATGGCCTGCGAGGCCAGGCCACGTGTTCGGCAGCGCCGAAGGATTTCCTCCGCTCGACCCTCCGTCGAAGATTTTGCTCGGCGGAGAACAGCTTACAACTCCGTCGAGGGAGGGATTATTAATATTATTATGAGAAAAAACGACCAAAGGTCGATGAGTTGCAATGTCTCTCGAGGAGCTCCGCGTGAAGGCGACCAGAAGCTGGGTGGAAAAAAACAATCTGAGGGACCTCGACACGTGAGGGATTGTGGGTACAACGCACGTCACTATAGGGATAGTGTTTCAGACACGCCTTGTCGACGTCCCCTTTTTCGACTACGAAAAACAAAATGCAATACTCCGCAGTGACCACTGGATGTCGGACCTATGCACAGCATGTGATTCTAAGCAGGTTAACAAACATCAGAAATTTTGTTTACCAACGCCGTATCTGAGTCAAAGTTGCCCGAAAGGGGTATGAGGATCTGATTGTCATCGGCATAATTAGTATATGAGACACCCAGTCTGTCCAACTTGTCAAATAGGGGATTGGTAAAAATTGTTGTAGAGGGTGGGAGAGACGCAGGAACCCTGGGGTACCCCGCAAGTTATTTTGATGGGGTCTGCTGAGGCTAGGGTAGACCCTCATGGTTCGATTGTCCAAGAATGATTGGATCCAGGCTATGGCCTCTTTCGAGAAGTGGGCAGCTGAGGCCAGGTGTTCGCACAGGACTGCGTGATCCACCAGGTCGAACGCTGCCGACAGGTCGAGGAGGAGTAGCATGGCGGTGTTCCCTGTCGTTGATCTCATTGATCTGGGTTTTAAGATCAATTAGGGCTGTCTCAGTACCGTGCTGTGGTCTGAAGCCCGATTGGCGGGTGCCTAATAGTTTGTGAGTTTCAAGATATTGCTGAATTTGTAGGTATGCTACTCTGTCTATTATCTTTAACAGGAACGGCACCGTGGTGATGGGCCTGTAATTGGTGGGAATAGCAGGGTCTAGGGTTTGCTTCTTGAGGAGAGGCAAGACCCAAGATTCTTTGAGGTTGCTTGGTATGGTGTTGGAAGAGAAGGATGCGTTGATCAGCTTGGTTATAAAGGGGGCTAGGTCCCTGGCAGCATCCTCTTGAGAAGTTGGTATCACCAAGTGACTCAACTGCGAAAGCCCCCACTGTCCATTTATGACAACAGGCGATGTACTGCACAATCACAGCTTGTTTGAAGAGAAGTGGTTTGGCAAACTTCCTGCCCCAGCCAGGCACCAGCGCTCAAGAAACCTTGCAGAATACCTTTAAATGGTGGCCTCGTTTCCATCGATGTAATTACTGTGCCAGGCCCTGCCAACTATCAGAAACATTGTAGGAGGAACTAATGTTTCAAATGGTGGGAGAGAAGCTACCAGAGACTGACTGTGGCCAGGGCAAACACACTTATGTGGAGCCCCTTTACAGTTCTCCCAAAAGGAATGCTTGTGGGAACAAACGTCAAATTAGTAGTAAATTGTGTAACATATAGCACATTGGGCAACTGACATTGCCCAAGAGCATGGTATAGGATTTAAAGACAAAATGCACAATAGTATTGGTACCTCCCAGCATGGTTGTGATGTGGTGTGTGTTTGGCTTTGTCAGTTGCTAGTTAATGGTACAGGTCTAATTGCATTGAACCATAATCCCATGTAAACCTGAGTGGTCCAAAGCTGAACTGTCTTGTGGGTTAGGCATTCAGAAAGGCGGGCCCTGAGCAACGGACTACAAGTTGTGAACTCTAGCAGGTACACATATTTCAGTTTTGGTTTTCAAGAACTACAGTAGTAGACAATAGTGTAACCAAGTTTACTTGCAAAATTAAACAGGTCACACAGTAAACAACCATACAATATATAAACCCTTCTAGAAACATTGTAAGCTAAAAGAGTATCAATATATCTTTATTTTCCAAGTCTTGAATAGAAAACTAGTCCCAGAATGAAAAGTAAAAACTTCTATATTCTACAAGACTGTACTTTCACCATTTAAAGACTCACAATACATTGTTTGATAAGGTCACTTGTCCATGGTACAAACGCTATTGTTATGCATGATGTTAAGAACATTTGAATAGCCATATAAAAACAAACCTTTTTTTGTGTCAAACTTGTAGACACCAAAGTTGTAAAATAAGCTTTAAAAAAGAGCTTTATGATGTCATTAGGTAGGTAACTGGAGCTTTATGTTGGCTACCAGATCCTCCCAGAGGAAATCAGCCTTTGTGTAACACTGGCTCTTCCCATGCCCAGCGCCCTAGAACTAGTCTAAAATAGTCACAGAGTAGGTGCTATCTTGTGAGCCAAAAGAGGATTGTAGCGAAGTGAGCCAGATACAAACTAAGTCACAGGCTTAGTATAGTATAGAGCACTTTATTAAATATTAGTGCTAGTTGTGTTGAAGTCACATTTAAATCAAGACGGAGCTCTGAACATCCACCAGCCCCTCCATTAGTACTCTCGCCTCACTCGCCAACCGTCCTCTCCAGAACCTTGTCACACCATCATTCTAGTCCTCCATACATTCCACACCATGACATCACACTCAGTCCATGAACACAGTGCAATATACCAACAAAGTATTTCCACTCATTACAAACCAATGCTCCAAATCACTACACATCTCCCTTCCTTATTAATGACACAAAAGAAAAACACATCACTCTCAAAATCAGCGCTACCTAAAGTAAGACCTCTTTCCTACACCAATTATAACATAAATGCATCTCCACTAAACCCTCAACATACTGCGGTTCCTGCAGTAATACCAATATAGAGACCAGCTCTATCCTCCTCTATCCCACAACCAAAAACAATATCACTACTTCTGTCCCCACCTACTTAGATTCATACAAAGCGCCACCTAACTTGGTAGCAAATATCTAAGAGAAAACCATCTTCCCTCACTCTCTCAATTCTCCAAATAACTCCAATGAGGCTGCCGAGATCCCTCAGGACACCTTTAAGTGACAGCAGAAACAACAAATTTCCAACCACCACACTGTGCTCAGGGAAACTCGCCCCAAAGTTTTGATGGATGCTTAACATAACACCCCAGATAATATACTAAGCCATAAAGCCGGAGTACCTAACTCCCAAAACACAAATTCCAAACATAACTCAAACACTGACTTATGTTCCACAAAATTACTGGAGTTCCAAACTCACTGTCCCTTAAACCTAGAATCTCTACATTTCTTCTCAATGAACTTTAACCCTTTTCCAAACTCTGAACTCACAACTTCGTTAAAACACCTTTCCCCATAATACATTAACAACATTACACTTCTGATGTAACTAACATAACATGAACACTTTGCATGGCAAAAACGTGAACGTCAAAATTACCAACACATTTTCACGAAATTCACCACTGTTCATACTCCATAAACCACCCTAGTTAACTAGTCTGTGTTACACAAACAGTAATGATGTAATACTCTTCTTTAAAGTCTCTGAATTTCTCGACGAGCTGAAATAGAGAAGGGTTAAACTTGAACCTTTTTTTTTTCCAATAATCTTTGAATTGCTCGATGATCCGTTGCCTCGTTGCTACAAACAAATCCATGAAAACGGTTAAAGCATTTAAGGTCTACAGACTGGATGACCCAATGACCTAACTAAGTTCCTTATCTAATGAAGGCCACGTCACACTTCCACTCATATCAGTGATTGTAGACACACTACTCATTCTCAATCACCTCTTCAATCACACAATGGCCTCACATGACACTTTTAGAATCTCACTAGTATTCTCTGTCATAGCATGACAAACTCCTGAAAAACCCTAAAACGTCCGGATCCAGTTCCTCCAGCACTATTTCAGAGGTGTCCCCTACCTCACCCAATGACTCTCCACAGGACCTACAATGTCCCCATATTTCTTCCCAGTGAACTTTAAATTCATTATATGCACTTAAACAACCATTGCACAGAGCAACTCCCTTTTCTCTATAGTCCCAACAGCTCCCTGGACGTTCGTACCTCATATGGCTTTGAATGCTCCCATCTTCTCGCACTTGGTATTGTGTCAGTTCTTCCACAACAACTACTGGCTCCCTTCCAGTCTTTGTATGCAACTCAAAAACTTCTTCATGCAGAATTTCATAAAAAGGAACTTCCCTTTCCTTTTCTTCACTTTTCCTGTCATGTGCTTCATCACTTGCCAGCCTAATTCTTTTCCCATACAGAAAATAGTTTGCGATGACATCCTTCGTGTCCACGATTTTACTATCTATCCCAACATCCTTTAGTTATGCTGCGTCCTGCCTCAAACACGATGCCTTCACGCTTCCTTTACGTTTTCCCAATAACGCACTCCTCTTTCCATTAGACAAAAGGACCTGCAATGCGTCCCTCAAGACCATATCCGGCTCCTCTGAGCCTGCGGACGTAATCACAATCCTCAGGAACACCCAGCTGAGCTGAGCTCTGCGCTCAACCGCCACACCGTACACGCCTTGTGCACTGATAAGGTTGCCACCCCCAGGCTTCTGTACATACCTTGTGTACTGTACACGCCTTGTGTACTTCAAACACATCCAGCTGCCCGTATGACAACTAGTTTTGGCAACCACCACCTGTACACACCTTGAGTAACATACATTTCCACAGTCGCATTGGGTTCCTGTACAAGCCATGTGTAAAATTTAATGCCACAGTCACATCGGGCTCCTGTACACGCCTTGTGTAAGATAAATTGCCACAGTCACATCAGATTTTTGTACACGCCTTGTGTACTGCTAAAAAGTCATTTGCTGCCTACAAAACAGCTCACTGTGGCCACCCGGGACCCAAACCCGAACTGAAAGAGCATTTGCTCACCTGGGGCCCCGTGTGTGGGGGGGGAGGGGCTGGTGGATGTTCTGCTGCCTGATGTTGCTCTATGTCTGCCAAGGCGTTGTGCGCACAGTGCTCCTCTCTATTTGGCAGCGCGGCGCACAGTAGGCGCCACAGCCAGCAGCAACCTCTTCCAGGACCCGCTCCCTTTCTGTTTGCGGTACGTTGCTGCTGCTAAAGCTCACTGCTTTGCGGACAGCACACCTCTTATACAAGTTTCTACTTGTGTCGCTGCTGCCTGCCGCTGCTGCTGATGACAGGTTACCTTGTCGCCAATGTAGCGAAGTGAGCCGGATACAAACTAAGTCTGAGGCTTAGTATGGTATAAAGCACTTTATTACATATTAGTGCTAGTTGTATTGAAGTCACATTTAAATCAAGACGGAGCTCTGAACATCCACCAGCCCCTCCATTAGTACTCTCGCCTCACTCACCAACCGTCCTCTCCAGAACCTTGTCACACCATCATTCTAGTCCTCCATACATTCCACACCATGACATCACACTCAGTCCATGAACACAGTGCAATGTACAAACAAAGCATTTCCACTCATTACAAACCAATGCTCCAAATCACTACAAGGATCTTCTCTCTCTCTGGTTTTCGCATGTCTTTCGTCCCCTGTTCCATCCCACCCTAGTTTTTGTCTCCGTTTAGCTGCACTCCTCGTGGTATCTATTCCACTCGATCTCGCTTCACCTATTGCCCTCGGCTTCTTTTCCCCTCAGCAGATAGCCAGGCTGCAGTCATCCCGTTCAAATGAGATTTAACCAGCAATTCAATTTGGAAACATTATGTCAGGTTAACGAGATGCTTTCATGCTGCAGTCAGCTGGAAGGAGTAATTGGTTAGAGACCCGGGCAGGGCATGCGTTTCTGTGCACGCAGCGTTTGTCATGGTAGGCAGAGTGCTTCAAGAGGGAATGGCCACAACTACATACTGCTTTTTGCTGACAAAGTCGTTAGGATCCTAGATCGATGCCTCATTCGGGTCAGGGCCTAGGCTTGGAAGAGCGGAAGGGTGCCACGTAGAGAGCCACACGAATAATAGACCAATATGAAAACATCTGTTCTTTTGTTGACGTGTAAACTAAATTCCATGCCCATCCAATTGTTGAAGAGCAAATGCAGATTGTGTCCAGTAATTATCCAAACTCCACAAGAGAACTTGAACACATCGACATAGCATTAACTTTGATCCTTCTTGTACCCTTTCATTTAGCTCAATTGTTTTGGTCTGCATCCTTTGCAAACCCCAGTGATCTTGGGTTCATCATAAGTAATTACAACCACTCCCATACACTGCCACCCTTTTGCACTTGTATCCTTTGTTGCTGCATACTTTCAATTAACCTATATTTCTCCTTGTACTGCATCTATAGCATCAGACCATGCTATATCCTTAGGCGTGATCTTTTTATTTTGGCCTTATTCACAATGTTAGGCCTGTCCAGTAATGCCCTCCCCCTTCTCATAATTCATGTTTTATATCTTTCTGTACTATTTAGCCGTTTCTACATAGATAGGCTCTTCCTATATGCTGCAGTTTGATATGCTATGACTCTTCCATTACCTTGTGGCTTTTCACTCGATCCTTAAAATTGTCCATTACATCTTTGCATATATCTGTATCCTTCAAGTTATATACTTAGAGCGCTTCATGTATCTGATGCATAATCTTCTACCAGTTCAGTAAAGTTTGATTTGCTGTGTAATTATCAGCTCTATCCATTTCCTGTATCTCATTATGTAGCTGTTAAATGGGCTCTTCCAGGATCCTTTAGATCTTCCTAATCAATAGGCCTATGCATCCTTCAGGAAAACCTAGATACCTTTTGTTTTTCCTCTATCTTTCCATTTTTCCTGTATCCTTCAGATTATCCCGTAATATTAGACACGTCCTGCCACATTCGGCTTGCTCATTTCCTTTTCATCACTTATCTTTTACTCATCCTGTGCCCTTGGGCTCTTCCTACATATCGGGGGTGGCTCGTTAGTAATGGGCGATAGAGCATTGACCTATCCATTTTTGCCAAGCCGCTGCCAAGCCAGCCCAGTAAAAACATTGAGTGCTCCCGCAGCTGCAACAAAGAATTGAAGGAGCGCTCCTGGGGTAGCTTGAACTGTCAAAGAGAAGCACAGTTTACCTTTGACAGTTCATACGCCGGCACACATGTCCAACGGGCCATACAAGGCTGAGGCGTTTTGCTTTCCCAGCCTTGTATGGACAAATGGGGATGCAGGCTGGGGTACTGCAGCTCAGAATGTGTGAGCGAGCACTGCTGCACCTCCACACCACATTCATAGCTTCCGGGCGTACTGCAGGGGCCCTCCTGTCTCCTGCATGCATGTGTAGTTCCTGTTCAAGCTGGGGGAAGTCTGCCAGCAAGGGACCTGGAGCAGCGGATTCCAGACTGGGGCTGGCCGCAGTTAAGGGGAGAAAAGTGAATGTGTGCGTGCTTGCATGTTTGATGAATGGGTTTATGTTTAAGTGCGTGAATGAAATAGTGTTGTGTAGGTGGGAGTATGAGCGAGAGAATGTGTATGGGTGCGTGAGTGAATGGATATGAAAGCATGATATTTTTTTTACCACCTGCCCCAGGGTCCACCAAATCGCAGGCTCCCTCTGATTTGGGGTTGCCCTCAAATCAGAGGCACACTAACCACGCTGGCGTGCAGGCCTTTGATTGAATGAATCAAAGCAGAGACATGCTTACCAGTGGGTCTCTGCTTTGAGTCATTAAATCATAGGCACGCTGCTTTGATTAATTAAAATAAAAGGCCCACCATGCTGGTGAGTGGGCCTCTGATTTGGGGGCACTCCTTTGCCCTGCATCCCCAAACCAGAGGCCCACTCACTTGATTTAGGGATGGAGGGGGGAGGAGGTACATTTTTTTACTGGCCATCAATGTTAAAACAAACACTTTTGCTTTAACAATGAGGCCCAGCGTAAAGATGCCATGCCAGAGGCATAAAGCGTACAGACTGGTGTAGAAAGCAGTCCGTTCTAGCCATGTAACAATACTTCTCATATCTGCATGATAACAGTTGGTACGTGGTCAGACTGGACTGCATTGCTGCAGCCAGTCTGGTTAAATTGTCTGCCTCTGGCATCACATTTTTTCTGGGACTTGTGACGAATTGAGGGAATTTGTCCCTTCTCCCCAAGGGGAAGCCACCATCGGCCCTCTCTCTGAGGCTAGGGAGGTGACCCCGCTCCGCAACACCCTCCCTAGCGGTCGAGGCAAGTGGGACCTCACCGGGAGAGATTCCTCCTTGGGGACAAAGACTCCTGTTACTGTGGGGAACTTCCTTATACCCTCAAAGTGATGGCCTATATGGATTGTCTAACATAACAGAACATTATCAATTCCATTAAGATGAAGTGAATTTAAGATATCCACAAAAGAAAGCTAAGACTATCCCTTTAAATCAGTCCCTCCAATGGCCTGTGCCAAGGATACTGAAAAGGGATGACATGACAAGCGAGAAGGGGGAAAGGTGACTAACGCAAGAGAGACAGTGAGAGAGAGCGAGAGACCTAGAGAAGCCGGAAAGCAGAGAGAACCAGGGGAAGACCCCTTAGCGTAGCAGAGCAGAAGGCAGCAGTCGCAGAATACAGGGTCTGCGCAAACCAGTCAAGTGCCGACGCTGAGCCAAAGACGCTGGGAGAACGGCGCATGAGAACGAAAGAAAGCACAATGTGATTTAAGACAGAGTTCGGTGGTGGCGTGACCACACAGCAATGGTGGTGGGCAGTCTGCCCACAGAACAGCACTGATACAATTGACGGGAGATAACAACTCCCAACCCGAGATACAGCGCAAGTTCGATTCGGAAGACAAGAACAAAACTCACGTGAACCAGACGGCGCAACAAGTTAGCCGTGGAGCCAAGAAGAAGAAGAAAGAGCCCAAGATCTTGCTGGTACCGGCGACGTTACCCCTCGGAATAGAAGGTAATACAGGGAACAGGATTACTGCACAGTTATTATAACTCAAACAAAACTCATCCCAGTGCTAATGAGAAAAGTATTGGGAGAAAGCAGAGGAATGAGAGTCGGGTTCATGAAAGAGAGTTACATGAAATACACAAAGTGGTAGAGGAATAGAGTTGACAACTCATTGTCAACTCATCGTGAACGGAGGATAGCACGGGGGCAACGCGCTGTTCTTGGAAGCAAAACCATGCAGAGCAACAGAGGTTTCAATCCCGGATCCACACTTAGAAACCAAACTCATGTACGGTATTAGGCGTGTTATAAAACCCAATAAAAATACAAATTTAGATAAATTACCTTGGGAAAACGGACGTCATCCCAGGTCCAAAGATGAGGAAGAGAATATAATAGAGAAATGTATTGGAAATAAGCAGAGGCATGAGAACCATGTTCATGAAATGCGAAGCTACATACAATACACAAAGTGGGAGAGGAGTAGAGTTGAGAACCCGTTGCCTTGGGAGAAGGGAAAAGTCAACTGAGGTCCCAAAGATGACAAAGAGAATAGAATAAAGGCATTTGGGAAACAAACACCCAGGAGACCAGAAAGCCAAAGGTCATACATGAAACAGCACTCTGGGAAGAGAGACTAGAACCCGACAAGAAAGAGAGAATTAACTTATACTAAAGTAAGATAGTTTTTCTCTCCTGTTTTATGCAAACAATCAGTCCCCTGCAAAAGTTAACTTAATCCAGAGGATAAAAAGAGACTATTGCGTATGGTCTATTGAGTGGAACAAAAAGAAGAACAAGTTACTTCTTACCTTGCAACGTTCTTTCGATGGGATGTTCCTCCGACGTATTCCTTATCTTGATAGATTACATTCCAGCTTGCTGGCCTCGGAAATGTTTTCAGTACAGGGCGCTGCGCATCAACGTCCCTCGAGCTGGTGTCCCTCAACAGTCTCCGTCTCGGCGCCGTCATCGTGCGTATAAATAGACTTGCGCAGCGGCCGTAGCTCAGTTCCATTTTGAAGCTTGAAATTAGCTGTGCATGAATTGGTTATTAACCTTGAAGGAGCATAAACTGCAACTACAAGGGAAGTTTTACTGCGGGGATGGATGGGAGGGGCGATAAGGAATACGTCAGAGGAACATCCCATCGAAAGAACGTTACAAGGTAAGAAGTAACTTGTTCTTCGAAGGGATTGTGTCCTCCGACGTATTCCTTATCTTGATAGACTCCCATAGCAGTGGTGTGAAAGAGGAGGTGGGAGTAAAATTGGAATATTCCCCTTTAAGAATGAACAGAATGTAACACAGCTTTGCCAAATCTTGTCTCCTGGCTACAGGAGGAATCCAGACTATAGAATTTTGTAAAGGTATGTGCGGACGACCATGTGGCAGCCGCACATATGTCCCGAATCGGTACCCCTCTTTGGAGAGCCGAAGAGGCTGCAATACCCCTGGTTGAATGAGCCCTCAGGTGTTGAGGGGGCTCTTTCCCTGCCAATTTGTAGCATTCTAGAATGGCTAAAATAATCCATCTTGAAATGGTCTGTTTTGTGATTGGCAATCCTAATTTGTGTCCTGCATAACCTACAAACAGTTGGTCTGCTTGCCTTATTCTAGCAAGTCTGTTGACATAAAAACTCAAGGCACACCTTGGATCTAGCCTATGTAGCCTCTCTTCCTCTTTCCCTGAATTTGGAGGAGGATAGAATGAAGGTAAGGTTATTTTCTGAGTGAAGTGGAACTCAGACCACCTGAGTGATGTGGAACTCAGACCACCTTTGGAAGGAAATTAGGCTTCACTTGTAAAACAACTTTGTCCTTGTGAAAAATTGTATGAGGAGGTTTGCAAGATAGAGCTTGTAATTCGCTCACTCTTCTGGCAGATGTTAGAGCCACTATGAAGATTGTTTTAAGGGTGAGAAATCTTAATGAACAAGAATGGAGTGGTTCAAAAGGAGTACCCATCAGAAAATGTAAGACTAGATTTAAGTCCCACAAGGGAACTTGCAACGGCCTTGGGGGATAGACATTAGTTAACCCTTTCAGAAATTGGATTACTAGGGGTAATTTGAAATATGATGGCTCCTCCGCTGTGCGCTTAAAGATTGACAGCGCTGCGAGGTAGCCCTTGATCTTACCAACTTGAAGACCTGAATTTGACAAATAGAGCAAAAAAGATAACACCATTGGTGTACTGCATGAAAAGGGTTCGATATTCTTTTCTCTACACCAGCTGCAAAATCTGTTCTAACGGCAGCGGTATAAAGTCTTTGTTGCTGGCCTTCTAGCTGACAGCAACACCTTCATGACGTCATCGGGGAGGTCCCAATCCTTGTATCTCAACCTTTCAGAAACCAAGCGTGAAGGTTGAGGGTTCTGATGTCTGGATGGAGAGCCTGACCTCCCTTCTACGAGAGAACATCCTCTCTTTGCGGAAGACGAATCGGAGGGCAGATGGGCATGTCCAGAAGCTCCGGGTACCACGTTCTCCTGGTCATATTCGGGGCAATTAGGATCATAGTCTTCCAGAATCTTCTCAACCTCCAGATCATTTGAGGAATGACAGGGACTGGAGGAAACGCGTATAGAAGTGGAAACTCCCAGTCTACTACAAACGCGTCCCCTAGAGCTCCTCTCGGGGGAAATTCCCTTGAGCAAAACTGATCGCACTTCCTGTTGATACTGGTGGCGAACAGATCCACTTGAGGGGTTCCCCAAAGGGCAAAGATCTCTTGAAGGACTTCCTGAGCTAGCTCCCACTTGTGGGAGACTGTGCTCTGCCTGCTCAGAGCATCCGCTGTCAAGTTCTTCTCTCCGGCTAAGTGAACTGCCGATAGAGAGATTCCTTCTTGAATTGCCCAAAACCAGAGCTGCATCGCCTCTCTGCACAGTGGCAGTAATCCTACGCCTCCTCTTTTGTTGAGGTAGTGCATGGCCACTGTGTTGTCCGTCATTATTAGGACATTCTTCCCCTGTACAGATGGCAGAAAAGCCTTCAGCGCTAGTCTGATTGCTCTCAGCTCCAACAGGTTGATGTGTAGTCTGGACTCCGATGGAGACCAGCGACCGCTGATGGTCAAGTCGTTGGCATGGGCTCCCCACCCTGTTAGTGAGGCATCCGTGACTACTGTTATCCCCGGCCATGGTTGCCAAAAGTGTTCTCCTTTCAAGATTTTCTCCCGACAGGCCCACCACTGAAGGTCTTGAGCCACTCTGTCCGGGACTTGAAGGAGATCTGACATTCTTCCTGAGAATTGTGACCATTGGGTTCTTAGTGCCCACTGGAGGGATCTCATTCTCAGGCGAGTCTCTGGCACTAGGAAGATGCAGGATGCCATGTGGCCTAGCAACCTCAAAAAGTCGAAGGCTGGTAGACGTTGGGCATTTTGAAACTTGGTGACCATCTGTAGAATATCTTGAGCCCTCACCTCTGGTGGCGAGGCTTTCCCCAGGGAAGTGTCCAGGACACTCCAATGAAGTGGAGTGTCTGTGATGGTATCATCTGAGACTTCTTTAAGTTGAGGGAGAAGCCCAGCTTGTGAAGGAAGTGGCAGACATAATCTAGCTGGATCGAAGCTTGTTCCGAAGATACTGCTCTGATCAACCAATCGTCTAGGTAGGGGTAGACGTGGATCCCTTCCCTCCTTAGACTTGTAGCCACTACAGACATTAGCTTGGTGAAGACCCTCAGGGCGGAGGTCAGCCCAAATGGCGGAACTCGAAATTGATAGTGAGAGTTGCCAATTGTGAACCTCAGGTATTTCCTGTATTTGAGATGGATTGGCACATGGAAATAAGCATCCTGAAGGTCCAGAGATACCAACCAGTCCTGAAGCTGGAGGGCTTGGAGGATCCGAGAAAGGGTTACCATCTTGAACTTGTCTTTCCTGAGGAATTTGTTCAATTCCCTCAAGTCCAAGATGGGTCTCAGTCCTCCATCCTACGTTGGTACTAGGAAGTAGGGAGAATACCAACCCTTGTTCCTCTCCGCTACAGGTACCGGTTCTATGGCACCTTTCTCTAGCAGGTCTACAATCTCCTGCATAAGGAGCAGGTCTGGAAACCTCAGAGTTGTTCCCCGGTGGATGACTGAGGGGTGTGTAGGAAGGGCAGGCAGTAACCTTGGATAACTGTTTCCAATGCCCAAGCATCTGACGTAATAGCCTGCCATTCTGCCAGATGTTGAGTTAACCTGCCCCCTACTGGTGTCTTGTGAGGGGAGACCTCAGAGGGGTTTAGAAGCGGCTGACGCAGATGCCGAGGGTAAAGCGGCACCTGCTGCTGCGGTTTTTGTACCTTTTCCCCGTCCACCACGGGTGAATCGTTTCTGGCCCCTTTCAGCTGGCTGTCCTCTGACTTTTCCGAATGCGGAGTAAAAGCGAAAGGACCTACCCCTCCAGGAGGTTCCTGAGGGGCGATTCGGAGTCTGTCGGATTGCAGCCCCAAGAGATTTCGCTGCTGCCTTGGATGTTTGTTACTTCTCCAGGCTGTAATCAGCCTTCTTACCAAATAAAGAAGTGCTGTCAAAGGGCATGTTCAAAGGTCTGGCTTGTACATCTGGAGCAAAACCAGACTTCCGCAACCACACAAAACGGCAGATTGTGGTACTTGCCGCCATGGCCTTGCTGATACTGTCAGCAGAATCAATGCCAGTTTGAAGGGACTCGCACATTGCATCTTTCCCATCTTTGATGTTTAAAAATGCTTCCCTTTCCTCTCCTTCCGGGAGACAGTCAGCCGCAGATGAAGCACACTCCCAAAGTGTATGGCTGAATCTTGCAAGCGTACACGTGGCGTTAATAGATTTAAGCGCCATGCTACATGCCGAAAACACTTTTTTTGACATAGCATCAAACCTTTTATCGTCCCTGTCCTGTGGAATAGTAGGGTATGCAGATCTACTATTTGATGAAGTTGCTGCTTGTACAACCAAACTCTCTGGAGTTGGATTTTTGCTCAAGTATTCAGGATCTGTAGCAGATACCCTGTATTTGGCAGATAGTTTCTTGTTAACTGCAGGGATAACTTTGGGGGTTTCCCAATTAGCAGAGATCTTTCTTTGCAGAGCAATATGAAAAGGAACAACAGGACCTTCCTCTGGATCTTTAACTAAAATGTCAGTAAAGTCATCCTGCTGAAAATAATGTGTAGGTGTAGACCACCCCGTGAATTCTATTATTCTAGCTATCAGAACCCTATAAGGGGTCTCAGCATGCTCCCCAGGGTCTGGTTGAGCAAACTCTACTTCTGGAGAAGTAGCTAAACCACTTGCTTCATGTAAAGAGTCTTGAAGATATTTTAACCTGTTCTCTTCAGAGATAAAATTCCTCTGGTATAGGTGTTGTGGTCCTTAGTAAACCAAAAGGTCTCTCATGGTCGGAATCCTCCCCTTCCTCATATATAGAGGACAAAGCTCTAAAGTAATCAGACCTAGGGAATGGTTTAAAACCCATTTCTAGAGCAGAGAGGCCAAATTGGTTGTCACCGGTTGAGAAAACTTCGATGTTATCGACGTGGAAGTCAAAGGCTTCGACAAACCCGAAAAGGGCGTAGAAAAAGTTAGAAAAGGCCTCGAAGTACTCGAGAGGATCGTAATCGAGGTCCTCGACACCTCTACTGTCTGAGATGTAGTGACAGCTGTAAGTCTGTCTTTTATCGGCGTCGACATAGGCGTCGAAGACGGTGTCGATGCAACCGATTTATGCGTCGACGGACCCTTCGACAAAGGCGTCGATGACACAGATTTATGAGTCGAAGAAACCTTCGACAACGGCGTCAATGATGCGGATTTACTGCCTTTACTCGAGGGTTCATGACGCTCTCGGGTAGTTTCTTTCGCCGGGTGCAACGACTCACAGCGTTTTCATTTTTCGAGTCTTTCACCCAGGGTATCACCTTTAGCCGTCTCCGAGGGGGTCGAGGCGCTTTCTCAAAGACGCCAAGCATTTTCTTACGGAATTCCTCCCACTTAGCTGGAGAGCTGTGTTTGTGGGGCAGGTGACCCTTTCCGGGGAGACAGAAGAAGACGAAGAAGAGGGAGATCTACGACGCCTCTTCTTAGAGTGTTTCGATCTCGAAGACTGATGGGAACCGCTTCGAGACCTTGAAGGGGAATGTTTCCTGTGACGGCGAGGAGACGAATGTCTCGACTCTGCCGAAGAAACCTTCGAGGGAGTAGAAGTTTTAAGAGTCTTACCTCTTTCAAGCTTCCCCTTACGCTCCTTCAAGGCTTACACTGTCATGGACATACAGTCCTCGCAATCCGAACAGTGATGCTCCGATCCCAGGCACCACAAACAGATCCTGTGAGGATCCGTCAATGACATTTTCTTCCCACAATCGCGACACTTTTTGAAGCCGGACCGTGGGGTCGACGGTTCGGATGAGGAAGCCATCGAATAAAGATGATATCTTCGAAGAATAAGTTGAATCTTCTTGAAGAAAGAACTGAGCAACACAATTCCGAGGCCCACGAAGTGCAGAAAAACGGAACTGAGCTACGGCCGCTGCGTGAGTCTATTTATACGCACAACGACGTCGGTGCCGAGACAGAGGCTGTCGAGGGACACCAGCTCGAGGGACGTCGATGCGCAGCGCCCTCTACTGAAAATATTTCCGAGGCCAGCAAGCAGGAATGTAATCTATCAAAATAAGGAATACGTCAGAGGACACAATCCCTTCGAACATAAAATCCCTCTAAGGAAACACAGCCACCAATAGAAGGGAGACATTCTCCGGTCCTTAGATAGTTACATTAGTGGTAGGGTTAGATATGGACAGTGGACAGACTTGTTTTTGGACATTCATCCTGACTGACTAGCACCTTAATTAATAAAACAGGCAGGGAACACCCCACAGATTTGGGAGAGTTAGGCCTTATTTTACTTTAGAATAAATATGCTTGAAATGTCTTCACAGCATCTGTGTCCTTCTTTTGAACCTCAAAATAATGCAAGAATAAAGCATGCATGTATTATTACACAGTTGCAATGGCATTTTGGTGCAGCCAGTTTAGCAATTTCTTGCTGTGGCATGTTTTCTTTACTGGGCATCTATGATAAAGTAAATTAAGTGTTCTTACGTTTCACACATCTTTTCTTATTGTGGCATGGCATTTTTAATGGTAACCCCAACAGGAATATGTTCTTATGTGCAGGTACTGGCATATTTTGGCAGAGCCAGCCTGGACATCTTTTCTGATATCATTACTGGCACTATGCTCAAAGTAAACCGGAGCATGTTCTTATTTGAGAATACTGGCATGTATAGGTGCAGAGAGCATGGAAATGTATGGGCACAGCCTGCATGAAAAGGTTTTTATGCTGGCCTATACTGTGGGGAAATGCACCATGAAAATGTGTTGGGAAATATTCATGTGCACTGTTGGTAACTTGCTTCTATTGGATTATTTCAGGTGCTACCCTACAAAACAGATTGCAAATGAATGTTTTTTTACCCAATTTTCACACTAAGTCTGTTGTATAATGCACCATTTGAACTGCGAGGAACCTGAGGGTATTTTCACTCCTTCTCCCCCTGGATCCTCTGCTTAGGTGGCCAGGGGACGGCCATTTGTATTGGATCCAGAACCTGGGGGCGGACAAGCGAGGGAGGATCACCTGGGTGGAGGGTCCTTGGGGATTGGGAGTGAGGTACCACGGGCGAGACACCGTATTCCCCCTTCCTACTGGTGGCCAATCTACCCGTAACCCTCCCACAATCTCTTTAGGTAGCAGTGAAACATTTTCCCTAATTTTCCCACATGTAACATGTACTGGTACAGAGACACAGTATTCCCCCTTCCCAGTTATACATCATCATACTCTCCCTCAGCCTTTACAGGGTATTTTTAGTCTTATCCCGTTTCCCCCTCCCCATTTCCAGAAAAACACTGAGATGAGGAAGATGTAACTAAGATTAAAGAGGATCGCACACAGGAACAACAGGGAGATGCAAAGAGAGGGCTACTACATACCACCATTAGGCTGTCCCATTAATAGAGTCAGACAAGGTCGGGTACTTGACTGCAACTGTACAAACCTGACTCTACTTGACTCTCCCCTACAGATTATTAGAAAGAAAGAGCAGGGAAGGAAACGGGATACTGCACTTTTAAGAACTCACTTATTCAGGACTGAAGGACAGGCATGTCCTGTTGATTGGAGTATTGAAGGTCAGGCAAACCCAGCCCTGACCGCACACCTGCAGCCCATTGATACAACACAGGTATATAAAAGCAGACTGCTTAGAGAGCAGAGGGAGAAGCAGTTGGGAGAGCAGACGGGAGGCTGCAAGGCTGAGACCAGTAGGGGATCCCTTCTCAGTCCCAAGTCAGGTTCTGCTAGAAGCAGAGAGTGAGCTGGGGGTGCTGTCCGAACCAGAGAAGCCAGGAAGCAGAGAGCAGCAGGAGCTGAAGCCTGGAGGAGAGCAGAGTTCCGAGACACTGGCCCAGTGTTTGTGAGTTGCTGCAGTGTGGCTAGGGAGCTGTGCCTCCAAGGAGCCAGAGTGAAGCAGCCTGCATCCTACTGGCGACGTTCGATGAAATGTTCGTTCCCTTGGGACCTGTGCCGGTCCAAAGGGTATCTGAGGGGCAGGTGGTGGGACCCTGACCTCAACCCCGCGTATCCAGAGGGAGACCACCTGTCAACGTAATGCTGCCCGGTGAGTTTCGTGAAAGTCAGAGAGAGAAACTCAGGAGCGTGCGTTTGACTGAAGCGCAGCGGGACAAAGGCACAGTTTGCAAAACGGAACGGAAACAGAGAGAACGCATAAGTAGTACAGAAAGTGTAGAATAACGGAAATAAAGGAAACAGAAAGAAGGAAAAAGGTGCTAGCAACACTGAAGGAAAGTAGAGTAAAGGCACGTGAAGTGTGCAAGAGGCACGAGAAATTAGAAGTTACTCACCGTAGTGACTAACGTACTCCTAGGCCATAGTCCCCTTTCCTCCATACTGCATGGGCGTCCATCGGTAGGGACGGGAAACTGAACCTTTTTCACCAGAAAAAATGTTCTTCCCCGTTTAAACTTAGAGGCGTGCGGGGGCGCAGTCCTGGGAGCATGCGCTCCCCTGACTCCGGCCACCGGCACCACTCCTCAGTCCCCACTTATGCGCCGACAATATAACCATTGCCTAATGACACCATTGCCTAATGACACCAGTTTTATTAGGGGGGAGGATGGTGGGACGTATGGAGGAAAGGGGACTATGGACTAGGAGTACGTTAGTCACTACAGTGAGTAACTTATAATTACTCCTACGTCCCGTCCCCTTTTCTCCATACTGCATGGACGATAACAACTGAATGTAGCCCCAGGGTGGAGAGGTGACTGCAAGAAAACAAGTTCCTTAATACAGCCTGTTCAAACGCTGCATTTCATCCGAAGAGGTGGCCCAAGTGGTAATGAGCTGCCACGTAATGTGCCTCTGGAACGTGACTGCCATGGCCTTGGCCCCGATAGCATGTGCATGCATATTTGCCTGAAGTGCTATGTGTTGCCCCTCACAGGCTTCCTTAATGGCTGCAAACATCCACCTTGCTATGGAGGCCTTAGAAGCCTGATATCCTGGCCTTGACCCGTCGAAGGTGACAAAGAGCCTCAGATTTGTGGAAGCTCTTGGTTCTATCAAGATAGAATGTTAGAGCGTGCCTAACATCCAGACAGTGCAGGACCCTCTGAGGCTCATCTTTAGGGTCAGCGAAAAAGTGGGTACTGCTATCTCTTCGTGGAACAAAGAGACTACCTTGGCAAGAACGCGGGATGCGTTCGAAGGACCACCATGTCCCTATGAAAGGTAGTGAAGGGCTCGGAAGCCACAAGAGCTTGGATCTCACTGACACAGCGTGCAGATGTAAGGCCCACCAAGAGGGCTGTCTTAATGGTGATCAGTCCGATGTCCGCAGGCGCCATTGGCTCAAAAGGTTTATGCGCCAAGGCGCCCAATACTATGTTGAGGTTCCACATGGGGTGTGGCTTCTTGATAGGCGGGTAGAGCCTGGTGAGGCCTGCCAAATGTATCTTAATCGTCGGGTTGGAGAAAGAGAAAACGTCCTCCGAGTTCCGGTAAGCTCCGATGGCCGCCAGGTATGCGCAGCAGGTGTCTATTTGCACCCCTGAGTGGGCGAGGTTTGCAGAGAAGGATAGCACATCGTCCAGTATGCAAGTAAGAGGATCTACCTCCTTAGACTCGGCCCAGTGGCAAAACCTAGACCACTTGCTTTTGTACTGGCTCCTCGTAGCATCGCTCCGAGCACCCTGTATGATGTCTAGGTTTGTCTGCGACAGATGCAGATGCTTCAACCTGACCTGTTCAGGAACCATGCTGCAAGGGCTAACTTCTGTGGAGCGGGGTGGATGACCCTGCCCCCCTGCTGCAATAGAAGATGAGCTGGGCTCAATGGAAGGTGGATCAAAGGCTGGTGCAACAGGCTGAGCAGCTCCAAGAACCATGGTCTCGCCAGCCACCAAGGAGCAATCAGAATGATGCTGAGGTGTCGGGACTCCCTTATCTTGCAGATCACCCTGTGGACCAGGGGAGTGGGCAGGAATGCATATGCTTTCATGCTGTTCCACTGTAACTGTAAAGCGTCGCCCACAGGGCCTAGGCCTTGTCCCTGCCAGGACGCGAAATGGTGGCACTTCCTGTTGTACCAGGTGGTGAAGTGATCCACCTTGGGCTGCCCCCACCTGCTGAAGATCCACTGAAGGACCTGATCATTCAGTTGCCATTCGTAATCGTCCACCCCCAATCTGCTGAGTCTGTCTGCCTAAAGGTTGGACTCCCCCGGGAGGTGGATTGCCCTCAAGTGAACGTTGTACTCCAGACCACACTCCCAAATGCTGATGGCCAGGCTGCATAGGGGAGGAGACCTGGTGCCACCTTCTTGTTGATGTAATACATGTTGGTGGAATTGTCAGTTTGAATGAGGATCGTCTTGCCACTGATAAGCAGTAGGAAGGCCTTGAGAGCGAGCCAGATCACCTTAAGCTCTAGCCAATTGATATGGGCCTCCTGTTCCTGAAGAGGCCAGACTCCATGGACACTGTGGTTGTCCAGGGTAGCCCCCCAGCCCTCCAAGGAGGAATCCATGGTGATCATAAGCTGTGCTGCTGATTGCCGGAAGGGTCTGCCGATCCACAAGTTGCAGTCCGTTCTCCACCAGACAAGGTCCTGGTGGAGAAAGGGAGGAATGCTGACAAGTTCCACCTGGGACCCCGCTCCTGACTCCATGAGGCTGCGAAGTGCAGCTGTAATCTTCTCATTTTGAGCCTCATGTAAGGCACTGCTAGTAGACATGCCACCACGATACCCAGGAGGTGCTGGTACCACCATGCTGAGGTCAATGATCTGCTGAGAAAATGACCCGTGGCCCTTTTGATGGCTGTGATCTTGTCCTCCGAGGGAAAAACTCTCTCGGAGCTTGTGTCCCAGATGAGGCCCAGGAAAGCCAGACTCTGCGTCGGCTGCAGCTGTGACTTCTTGAGATTGATGGAAAATCACAATTCGTGTAGCGTATTCATGAGGGTGGAGGAGGTGTGATGGTCTGCCTCCGAGGATCTCACCCTGAAGAACCAGTTGTCTAGTTACGGGTAGACATGGTGACCCTGGGCCCTGAGAAGGGCTGCCACTGCATTCATAAGCCTGGTGAAGACCATGGGGGCTGCATTGAGGCCAAATGGTAGAACCTTGTATTGGAAATGGAAGCCCATGATCCTGAACCTCAGGAAGGACTGATGAGGCTGCCAAATCGGGACGTGCAGGTACGCGTCCATCAGATGCAGGGAGCACATCCAGTCTCCCTGGGGGGTGGATTGCCCCCTTCCCTTGGGGGGCAGGGGATGAGGGGGGTGAGGTGAAGTGAGAGTGGGAGGAGGGGGTTTGCGGTGGGTGAGGGGGGGGCGGTGGGGAGGCCCCCAACAGAGACACGTGGACCCAGGGGGGAACTTTCCCTCTGAGGCTGGGGCTGAGGAGGGGGACTGAAAGAATCCCTTATTCCCTGCCCTGTGTTGTTTGCAGTGGTGCTGACTTGGAAGGTCCAATATGCGCTCAAGGACATCCGGGTTAAACTTGGTAGCCCGCAGCCAGACAGTTCTTCTCATTTCCGTGGCAATGCAGATTACACGGCCTGAGGTGTCTATATGTGCCACTGTGGACTTCATGTCGTCTTGGGCCACCAACTTTGCTTCTGCAAGCCCCGCTTTGAAGCGTGCCTGAGTACCGGAAGTTGAGGTGGCATGATGTCCGCTATTTCTCACCAAAGCCTCTGGTTAACAGCTGCAAGCATGGCATCCGCCTGACGATGGTGTAGAGAGGCGTTGCAGTAGACCCTCTTTCCATACACCTCCAAGATCATTGCCTAGCAGGGCCGGAGACAAGGTGGCCGATGAAGACTGAGGCTTAGAGTAGATGGAGGCTGCGGCAATAACCAAACAGTGCGGTTGAGGGTGTGCCGACAGCAAGCGTGTATCCCCCTCCAATTGCCTGTACTTGGCATTGAGGCGCTGATTGGTGGGCTGCACCAAATGGGGTTTAAGCCATCCTTTCTTGGCTGAGGCGACAACGTCCTTTTGCATCGGAATCCCCATTCTAGCTGCGGGGCATAGAGTGAGGACTTCGGCCAGGACCCCCGCTTCCTCTATCATGGAAAGCTTTGGCTGAAGACGGTGTGTCGGGGTCTCCCTCCTCGTCGTTGTCCACCAGGGTGCCCAGCTGGTCAGGGACCGGAGGAGTACTGGGTGCAACAGGTTGAGGTGGGGCAACTGGGGCTGGAGGCTGCTGCAGAGGCTGGTATGGAACCGCCTCTGGTGCAGGAGGCAGAGGAGCCGTAAACACGGGTGCCAGCGTGGGCAGCAGAGGCAGACGGGGGCCTGAGTGGCTGGCGCCATAGTTGGAATGACTACCGGTGCTGGGATCAGGACAGGAGGTAGCATGTCCCTGATCACATAGGATGGTGCCCATCAGAGGATCTCATAAGCGTGAGGAATTTCTCGAAGAATTTGTCCTCACAGGCCTTTGGGGCACTAGGTGGCATAGGAATAGGGCCCTGAGGTTGCTGAGGTTTGGTCATACTCTGCCGTGTTGCCTGCAAGGTGTATATGCCCTGCGACGCTGAAGGATATGCAGTAGGCCATGTACCTGGTGAAGACCAGACACACACTGAAAGTCGTTCTCCCACCTAATCCGCACCACGGGGCGGTATCGGACGTGCCGCCATTTTGTCTGGCGCGGCAGCCATCTTGTCGGGCTGCACGCCACGTGCCTGTGCCGTGGTGCTTGCCGTGCTGGGCCTAGCCTCCTACAAGACTCTTGGCGGTGGAGCGTGAGGCCTCCCCTGTACCCCAGGACGAGGCATGGTAGGCCTTGTGCCCTCAGCTGTGCTGCCAGTAGTACTCCGTACAGGCGCCCCCTCAGACATCTGTCCAGTATTAGGGCTTAGCCCCTCGGGTGGACACCCGGTAAAAAGAACGTTGAGGTCCCACAGCAACATACCTGGTAGGATCCAGTGACCCATCGGCCTGGCGGCCGGTAGCTGAAGCAGTCTCGGTACCTGTGCTAGTGTTAGAACCTGAACGGTCTCTACCGCTCGGATGTCTCCTTGGAAAGGAGTCAGCCTTGCAGGGTGCAGATGAAAAAAGCATCCCTAACTTGGGCCTTGATTTGAGCCTGACAAAGTCCTTCAAGTTCTCTGGAGGCGATTGTTGAAAGAGCTCTTTCCACCAAGCTAACCTGTTCTTCAGAGCACGCGGTTAAGTGCGTCACGCGTGGTACAACCCTCCCAGCCATGATCGGGGCCAAGGCAGCGTAGACAAAGAGCATGGGGGTCGGATTTTGGGAAGAGCCCTTCGCAGGGTGGTCACCTGCTGAAGCCCAAGGACGTCGCCATGCGCCGGGAGGAGCGTGGCGCCAGAGGACCGCATACCTGAATAAAGACAAAAGACAGTATCCGGAGAAGAGCGCGTGGATTTACAAGGCCGAAGCCGAACCCAGGAGCGCTGGTGAAAGCGGTCCATTCCCGTCGATGAGGAAAAGAGGACTGGCCAGTGGCACCGGTGGGCGGAGTCAGGGGAGCGCATTCTCCCAGGGCTGCGCCCCCGTGTGCTTCTAAATTTAATGGGGAAGACGATTTTTCGAGGTGAAAAAGGTGCCATCTCCCATGCCTAGCGAGGGACGCCCATGCAGTATGGAGGAAAGGTGACGGGGCATAGGAGTAAGAAGCAAACAGGTGAAAGTATGCACGGTGAAATAAAGGAAGCAGTAAAGGCATGTGAATTGTGCCAGAGGCATGTGAAACAAGCAGACAGTTCCAAGTGTGCACATGGAAGAAAAGGAAACAAAGAAAAGCAGGTGCAGGAAGCACCTGAAGGTGAAAGGTTAAAAAGGAAGAGCAGGGAATAAGGAGAGGGGTTAAAAGGTCAGAGTGGTCGCGCTTGGGAGGAGCGAAGACCCCAGCATTCTCAAAAGACTCTGATACTCCCCCATGTAAGAACTGTAGAGTGGAAGGTACATCCTGGCGGTATACAGTCATTCCACTAAAAAATGTTTCATTGAAAAAATATTTCAATGAATTTTTTTCTTATTTAAAATATATGTATGTATGTATGTTTGGGTGGGGTAAAGGGTTACATTCAGAAAACAAGGGTTTGGGGGGACTCCCCAATAAAAATAATAAAAAAAAAGAAATATATGGGAATGTTTGAGGGGTTTTAAAGGGCAGAAAAAGGGATGGGGGGCGGCCCAATAAAAAAAATTCATTGATTCGGTACATTCGATATACACATTTTCGATGAAAAATTGTATTAATCTACATTAGGTGAAAAATATTTAAAAGAATTTTTTTCGATGAAACATCTTTCACTGAAACATTTTTCAATGAAAAGACACGTGACCCATCCTGAGAAGGAGAACTTTGTTTACAGACGAAAGGTTCCTAAGCTTGGGGAAAGGAATCCTGACATGCCTAATAATTTTGATACTGAGGAACTGAAGCTTGGGGAAAGGAAGCCCGAGAAGGTTAAAGAGGAACGGTGTTATATTTCTTTTGTTGTGTTTGAACTTGGACAAGTTGAAGTTTAGGGAAGGAAATCCCAAGGGACCAAAGACATTGAAAGTATTTGAGAATATTGGAAGGGGCCTGTGGAGAAAGTTTTACGAACAGCCCTTTTTGAATGAACTCATTTTTGTGACATTGACCAAACTACACCTGGTGAGAAGACCACCTGAAACCAACCATGGTCTCCTATTTTCTGTTGAACCACTATTTTTCCTTTTTAAAGACTCCCTAACACATTTTTGTAAAGAGTGAGGGCAAGCATAGGTTTAGACAAAGACAGATTATTGTTTTGGACTTTTAGACATTGACGGCCCTTAAAAACATCAGTTAAGGGAACCATCCCTTTAGAGTTAGGGCCAGGGGTGGCGCTATAGAGCCGACCAAGATGGAGGTCTCTCCTTGAGCTCAGCGAGGAGCTCGGATAAATCCTGTTACTATAGCAGCTTCTGAGGAAGCAGACTCCTCAAGCAAGGTGCGGTTGTGCACCCTGCACCCTGGAGGTCACTCCCTGCGCCTGTTAGTTGGATGCAGCGCTGATCCCTGCTGAACCCACATAATGACCCCGACCGGCCCGCCGGCATGAGGAGGAGCCGATGAGCATAGGAAGATCATTTGGCTGCCCCGCTCTGTGACTGCGGGTAGGACTGCTGCGCCAACCCCTGGAGACCGGACGATAGCTGGAACAAAGAAGTGCCTAGGGGCGACGTGACCTGTGATCCTGCTCCGGTCCGAGAGTGGTGGGGTACTGGCTTGCCCCCGGGGCTTGCGATGGAAACCACGCCCACCCCGTGATCTGGGAATAGAAGGAGAGTAAGAGGGAAGGCACTGGACGGCACGAGGGCCTGTCTTCTCTCCGCCCCTCCCCCCTTGAGTGGAGGCATTCTGAACAACATTCCCCTCCTGTGAGCCAGACAGTGGTGGGACTTGGTGCGAAGGGACAGGCAGTCGGGAACCTGCCATCAGGTTCCCCGGTCTGTCGAACGAACCCTGACAGCAGGTGCAGTCGGGAGCGTGTGAGCTACAGTGTTGGTGCACTGACAGAGCAGTGACCGCCACTGACCGCTGGAGGAACAACGCTGCTGTGACCCAGTGCTTTGCAAGCAGAGGCAGTTTGGAGTTTGCTCCCGTTGCGCTACGAACCCAGAACCATCGATACCGAGCCTACAGAAGGCCTCGGAGGTGAGACTCTGACCAAGCAACGTCTCCCTCTTGACCGGTTTCCTTTGCGGGAGTTGGGGGGTGCGGACGCAGGAGCCCACGGGCACTCGAGGATCCCCCGGCTCGACTGCACTGTGACTGCGAGAGGGCTGTGACACCAACTCCCGGGAGCAAGACTGAAGCCAGACAGCAGAGCGTCTGAGCCGGTGCAACCCAATTTGGGCAGAGGCAGAGGGACCAGCAACCAATGATCCTGCGCCGGCCTGGTAGTGGCGAAAATGCAATCGCCCCATGATCTGAACTACAGTGGCCCTCCCACAAGATGGGCAAATCAGATAAAACCCAACGAAAAGTCACCTTTGAGGGTGAAATGACCTTCAAGACACCCAGGCCTCAACACCAGGTATAGTCAGACCGGGGTTGTGGTGTAAAGACATCGACAACCGTCAGCTTCGAGGGTTTGTCTCTCGGCACTGTGATGGTGGACGTCTGTGTCGATCGAGATCAAGGCGCGGTCTCGTCGACATCCTGGGACGCACAGGGGTAATCTGGCCTCCATAGTATTTATTTCGACTTCGAAAGATTAATCGGTTCCGACGTAGTCAGTACCGGGGCACTAGAGGGGTCAGGTACACTGAGCGCCGCTCTTGGCTCCGAGGTATGCTGCCTGGGGGTTGAAGCCATGCAGACTGCAGCATGCTGCTTTAACATTTCAAGCATCGAGGATTTGAAATCCTCCCACGCCTGGCGGGTGGTAAAACCAGCCGACGGCTTACCTTTTTCTGCCGACGACTCAGAATCCCGACTAGGGTGGTGGCGCCTTCTCCTTTTTCGGGACGAGGACGAGTGGCTCCTCAAGTGAGACCTTTTCTTCTTCCACCAGTGTTTCTCGGGGGTATGCCCCTCGGTTTCGGCCTCCGAACACCGAACCGTCGACTGCGCCAGAGATTTTGAGGGTGGTTGACCCAGAGCGAGTTTTGCAGTTTGGTCACAAAGGGATTTCGGTTGCATCTTCGTGCACAACGGACACTGATCAGCCCCATGACCTGTGCAGAGGCACCAGAGACACAACTCGTGTGGGTCAGTGAGAGACATCTTGGTGCCACAATCGAACACTGATTGAAACCGGACACCCTTGCGACCGACATCTTGCGTCGAGGATTTACAAATAAAATACAAGTGTTCTCACAAAAATGTCGGAGACGAATCTCTGTGTCCCTAAAGCAGCACGTTAGCGTGCAGAAAAAAGGAACTGAGGTCGGGGCGTAGTGACGCGCTACTTATACGCCGCCTGACGTCATGTCAGTTGCCGCCAAGCAAGACGGATCGATGGTCGACGGCCAGGTTGAGGTCCACTAGGTCCCCTATCAAAAAAATTTCCAAAGCAGCGGAGCTGGAGGGAATATCTATTAGATGAGGAATCTGTGGGAGAAAGGCAATCCTCTGAATGGACATTTTGTGAACAATTCCTCAAAAAAGCAAAACGTTATTAAGAAAACGTAAAACATAAAATTACTCACCATAGTGACCAGACCCCACTCTCCGGCACCTCACCTCAGTCCCATTTTGACACATCGGATGCTTGTAAACCTGGCTGTGCTAACAATTTGAGCCCCTGGCATACTAGCAGGGGTACGTGTCAGGGACGAATGGAAGACAGGGGACTTAGCACTAGGAGTAGTCTAGTCACTACGATAAGTAAGGTTTAAGTTACTTACCTGTAACTATTGTTCTACAACATGGGTCTGGCATGGATTCACATGCTCATGAATATTCCCTGTCATCTGGCTAGGAATCCTCTGTAAAAGAAAAAACTATTTCACTTTCACTTGCAAACTGTATTTCTCTTCTAAACCAATTACTGTCCTCTGGGTCATACTGCCCCCATCCAATGACAGCCCTCGGCCTAAGCCCCTCCTCTGGCAGCCATCTTCAGATTTGGTAAGCACGACAAGTGGCATTATGACCAAAAAGAGCTGCAGAGAGGTCTGGAGGGATTGCATGTGAATCCATGCCAGACTCGTGGTGGAGAACATTAGTTACAGGTAAGTAACTTAAACCTTCTCCAGCATGGGGTCTGGTATGGATTCACATGCTCATGAATAACGAATACATAGCAGTAAAACATTACACAACCATGGGAGGTGGCAAGGCTCAAGAGAAGCAATTACACTTACCCCTGGAACAGACTCAACTCAAGCAAAAAGTTTGTGTAGCACTGCTTGGCCGACTCTGGACTCTTCTATAAAATCCCTGTCGACGCAGTAGAATTTCGTGAAGATGTGCATGGACCTCCATGTAGCAGCCCTGCAGATGTCGAGCAGGGGCACACCAGACAGGAACGCTGTTGTCGCAGAGATCGCTGTGGTGGAGTGTCTCTCGGACGGCCGGGCAGAGGTCAGTTAGCCAACCGATGACAGTACATGATGCAGACGGAGAGCCACCTTGAAATGGAAGCCTTGGACAAGGCTTTCTCATGGTTAACGGGACCAAAGTTCACGAACAGCTGTGAAGTCTTCCGAAAACTCTTTGTGCGTGTCACGTAGAACATCAGGGCACGAGCAACGTCTAGCAAATGCACAGCCCTTTCTGCCGGAGACTAAGGTTTCAGGAAAAAAACAGGTAACACCAATGTCTTTGAGGTGGAATCCCGACGGAACCTTCAGCATGAAGGAGGGGTGTGTCCGTAGCACTACCCTCGATTCGTGGAAAGTTAGGTACGGTGGCTTACAGGATAGGGCCTGGATCTCACCTATCCTTCTGGCAGAGGTGATTGCCACAAGTAAAGTCGTTTCCCATGAGAGAAACTTGAGCGGGGGCCCGATGAAGAAGCTTGAAGGGGTCCCCCACGAGCCTTGTCAGAACCACGTTGAGTTCCCATTCCGGGGCAGGAGCCTTCACCGGTGGGAAAGATCTGAAAAGTCCTTTAAGAAACTCCTTGACAAGACAGTGAGACCAAAGTGACGATTTCCAGGTAACCTGGTGTAGCGGGAGATAGCCGCAGATATACCTTTATGAAGGCATGTGCCAGTCCGGCCTTGGCCAAGGATAGCAAGTACAGAAGTATCTGTGGGGACGTGACCCGCAAGGGGTAATCTTCTGTGACCAGCACCACGTAATGAAACTCTTCTACTTGTGACCGTAGCACTTCAAGGTTGACGACACCCTGTCCTTGGCGAGGTCCTTCCTGGAGTCCGCTGGCAACTCATATCCTCCACACTCTAGGGCTGCAGGAGCCAAGCCCTCAGGTTCAGTGATCCTGGGCCGTGATGCAGGATTGCGCCTCCTTCTCTGGCGAGAAGATCCAGAACAACCGGCAGCTTGACCGGAGGCGACGCTGACATGCTGAGAAGGTCCGGGTACCAAATCTGCTACGGCCACACCGGGGCGATGAGCATCATCCTTCACTGACACTGTCTGAGTGTGTTGATGACTCATATCAGGAGGGGACAAGGGGGTAAACACATATGCAAACGGCCCTTCCCACAGGCAGGAGAACGTGTCCACCAAGCTCCTCGGCTGGTGGAATCTGCTGGCAAACTTTTGGCATTTGGAGTTTGCTGCTGTTGCAAATAGGTCGATCTGGGGCCTGCCCCACTAAACTAAAGAGGCAGTCCACCTGATCCTGCCGAAGTTCCCACTCATGGTAGGGGCTCAGTTTCCTGCTAATGGAGTCTGCAATGGTGTTCTTGATTCCCGCCAGGTGAAGAGGGATGAGGAACATCCCTTGTCCAACGTCCCGGTGCCACCACAAGTCCTGCGCTTCCTTGGAGAGCGCCGGGGATCAAGTGCCCCCCTGTTTCCTGATGTAGAACATGGTGTTAGTGTTGTCCGTGAAGATCCTCACTACCTTGCCCTTCAGAGATTGAAGGAACAACCTGAGGGCCCAGAACACCGCCCGTAGCTCCAGGATGTTGATATGCAGATCCTTCTCCTCCGGCAGCCAGAGCCTCTGGCGTGTAGATGTCCGATGTGGGCTTCCCAGGACACCCCACCATACTATCGGCCGACCGAACTGTTTGTCGAGAGGGATCATGTCTGTGAAGATTCCAGAAAACTGTATCCAGTGCACATCTGGGAATTCCTGTAGGGGTCGCATTTGCAACCCGCAGAGCCGGACAAGGTATATGCAGGACGACATCATGCCCAGCAATGAATTGATGGCCCGCACATGGCCATCTTCATCGAAGACAGCCATTGAACCTTCCCTTGGATGGTTGCTAACCTCTCCTCCGAGGGCGATGCCAGGCAAGATACTGTATTGAGTCTGGCACCTAGGAACAGCACATTCTGCAATGGCGTCAAGCAGGACTTTGAAAAGTTGATGGAGAATCCTAGATCTGTCAGTAACTGGACGGTCATCTCCGTGTGTTCGTCGACCAGCACCCACAAGCGAGCCTGAATCAACCAGTCATTCAGGTACGGCTATACATGTATGCCCTGTAGACGCAAATGGGCTGCCACCGGTGACAGGCATTTCGTGAATACCCTGGGTGCTGACTTGAAGCCAAAAGGAAGAGCCTTTAACTGGTAGTGCTGTCCCTGCACTAGTAAACGTAGAATCTTTCAATGTTTCTTGTGAATGGGGACATGGAAATATAGTCCTCCAGGTCCAGCAATGTCAAGAAGTCTACTTTTTCCACTTGGCCGAGCACGTGTTGCAACGTGACCATCCTCAACCTTTGGTACTTTAGATATTTGTTGAGAGGACGCAGGTCTAGGATGGGCCTCCAGACCTCTATCTACTTTCTGACCAGCACGGCCCATACTTCTTCCAGGAGCTGAGGGATGTGGCGCTCCTTCCGGGCAACCCGTGGGATCCTTGGACACCTGTGTTGAAACTCAGGGTGTGTCCTTGGGCGAAAGCATCCAGCACCCATCTGTCGGTAGTGATCTTTCTCCACTCTCTGATGAAGTTTCTCAACTGGCCTCCCACCGGGGTGCGTGGGTGGGGGCCCGATGTGCCGGTCAGCTCAGGCTTGCTTCAGTGACGACGTACTGCCCTTTGGGCGATGGCGACGCTGTCCTCCGCTACCGTAGGCCTGGCTACCCGTAGGCTTCCTGAGATGTGGATCTGGAAAGTTGACGGTACAATGTGGCAAAGCCTTTTGACAATCTGCTCAACTTTCCTCTGGAGGAGTGAAAAGAAGAGCGGTGGTGGAGAATGCCCATGGAACGGGCCGTCTTTGTATCTGCTTTGACCACCTTCCCAAACAGGTTCTCTCCATCGAAGGTCATGTCCAGCACCTTCGCCTGGACCTCCTTCTGAAAGTGTGTTGCCTTCTTCCATCCTTGGCGACGAAGACAGACACTGTTCCCTATTTGCCGGAACCCCGTGTCAGCGACGTCCAATGACATTGTAATGGCGTGATCACACGTTACTTTCCCTTCCTGGAAGAGAGCGATTTCCTCCATCTTCTTGTCATCAGGGAGAAACTCCAGAATAGGCACCAGCTTGTAGCACACCTCCCTGTCGTACCTGGCCAGGATCCCCAATGCGTTGGTCGCCTTGATAGTGGACGCTGTGGTGTACATCCTCTTCCTCTCGCTGTCCGTAGGGATTGAAGCCAATGAGGACGGGTTGGCCAACTGTTTCCTTGTGGCCACCGATACCATCGAATCCGGCTATGGCTGGGACCTCAGGCACTTGGGTGCAGAGTTCGACACCCTACATTTCTTCTCCAGCCTATCCAGTTTGGCTGGAGCCATGCAAGTGTTCTTCATGAGGGTCAGGCCCTCTTCCCAAACATCGTCCAGAAGGGGCACTGCCATGATTGTCTTCCTCTTGGCCTTGCAACTCTGGTACAAGAAGCCCTCTTTCCTTGTCTCCTCGGGCACCAGCTGGAAAAGCTTGGAGGCACTGGATATCATGGAGTGGAACGATTCCACTTCATCCGGCGGGGACACCCGATGTGGAGCATCCAAATACGGAGATTCACCGTCCACTGCAATGATATCCTCTTCCTCATCCGTTGTTGTGGCCGTATCCGTCCCCATACCTGTGTCTGGGTCTGCTGGGGGAGAAGGGACCCGATGATGTGGTGGTGGAGGTTGAAACATGAGCTTCGGATGACATTTCCTCTTCTTCGCCGTTGGCTGATCTGGGACCTGGGGGACCACAGGTACTGGAGCTGGGTGCATCCTCATCTGGATCTCTGGCATCAAGGTGTGTAGAGTTGACAAAATATTAATGGAAATGTCCCTAGGCAAAGCAGGCAGACCAGGAAAACTAGGCACTGTGCCGTCATGGTCCTCTTCAATGTCTTTGTAAGGACTCCTGATCCTCGTCATCCGTGGACGAGACCTCCATGGCTTGGGCGATGCCCTGGGAGGGCTGTTTCGGGGCATCCTTGTCCCCTCTTTTTTCCTCCCTGAGGGTCTGGAACCAGGGCCTGAGCCGGTTTCACACCTTCTGGCATGCCTGCAGACTTCACCAAAGTCACTGCAGCAGTGTCGTGCCTCGGGGGTAGGCACATCTTAAGAGCCGTAGGGGCTACCCTTGCAGGATCAGCACCCTTAGCCACTGTGGCAGTAGCCATCATCGACGGCGTTGCTGACAAGGTCTTCACCTGTGCCGGTTGGACCTGCTTGTTCAGTCATTTTCTCCTCCGTCCACGGCTTCTCAGATTTCTCACGTAGTTTAGCCGGGTCGATGACTTCCTCTTTGAAGAGGAGCTCGATGGTAGGCTGGCAATGGAGGCCGAAAGGGACGCTGAAGGCGCCCTATCCACTGGGACCCGCTTTTGCGGCGAACCCAGTGGACTCGAACTTGCGGCACTTGGCTTTGTCTTGGGCCCCCATGTATGAGGCGCCCTCAAAGGACTTATAAGACCACTCCTTGGACCAGCACAGAGAACGCACCAGTGGCCTTGGCGTTAAGCCATGCAGCCTGCCTACTGTGCCTGTGCTTCGTTGTTTTCTTCGAAAAACCGAGGCAAATTTCGCACACTCTACCTCCTTGTGGTCTGGGTCCAGGCAGTAGAGGCATTGAGGTGTTTGTCCTCCACAAACACATTCCGTAGCCCACATTTGGTGCAGGGCTTGAAGAGGGACATTCCCTCCTCCTCCTCCATCATGGTCGGAGGGCACGAAATAGGCCCAAGGCCTTGCAGAATGTTTGACGATGATCTTCGCCCTTGAGAGGCACAAAACTTCACAGACGACGGATCCCCGTGTCAGCAGATGGAGAAAGAAAGCACATGGGCTTTTTCAAAACAAAAATCAAACCAACACTGAAGCGTATAGTAAAAATCTGAAGATGGCTGACAGAGGAGGGGTTTAGGGAAAGGATGTCATTGGATGGGGGCAGTATGACCCAGAGGACAGTGATTGGTTTAGAGGAGAAATACAGTTTGTAAGTGAAACTGTTTTTTCTTTTAACGAACGGGGCACCCACTGACATGGTGCTGTGGAGGAGCCACCAGTGTAAGTCCAGGTGATGTGTTGGAGGAATGGACAGTCTGTCGGACAGCAAACCCGTTTCCTGGTCCCAGGCAGCCGTTAGGTGAAGCTGAATGCGCCGCATTTTAAGTCAGGCATGTGGAATTGTCAGGACACAAGAGGCCCTGAGACCCAGCAAGTGCTGAAACCACCATTCTGAAGTTGAAGAATTGTGCAGAAAGTGGTTGACCGCCTTGTGGAGGGACTTCCACCATTCGGGAGCAGGCAGACTCTCTGCCCTATCGTATCCCACCTGACCCTCAGAAACTGCAGGGACTGAGAGGGGCACAGCTGGTGGTACTCCTTGTTGAGGGAAAACCCAAACTGTGACAGAATGTCTGCTAGTCTTTGGCACGAGTGAAGAGCACCCTCCACCTGCATAAGCAGAGTCAAAGCCACACAACATTTGGTCATCGTCTCCACCGCCGAAAATATTGGCCATGGTGCCGAAGAACACAGTCCTTGATTTGGGAATATACGCCCGCTCAACGGCAGAAGTCTATGGCGATAGTTTGTCACTGAAAGGTGCTTTCAGGATTAGGGGTGCACTGACTGATATCGGAGCCACTGAGACACTAGTGAGTATCGATGCCGAGGGTGGCCCAACATTAATCAGCATCACGTCTGACGGCTCTGCCGCCACCGATGATGATTTTGTAACAGAGGTCACTTTGGGGCTGGGGTTACCGGGCACTGCTGGAGCCACTGGGGGCTGTTGCATCGAGGGATCAAGCATGTCCGCAGTGGCCTTACGGAAACATATCAAGCATTTGTTCCTTAAAAACCTCCCACTAGTCCCTGGATGTCGGCCTCCGCCGCTGGCTTGCCTCTTCTTATGGGAGGAAGACGAGTGACTCCGGGAGTTCGACCTCTTCTTGCTATTCTTTCGGTTTCTATCGCTTTCTCAGGAGTAGGCCCTTCCGTCTCGGGTTCCAACGACCGAACGGTCAACTGCGCCAGAGACTTCAAAGGAGGTCGGCACACCGAGAGTGTCACTGCCCTTTCGCTGAGAGACTTCGTATTCATTTTTCTACAGGAACCACAGCCCTCTGAGGCAGCACACGAAAATGTTGTCCGGGTCTGTAATGGTCATCTTGGCACTGCAGTCCCTGCAGCATTTGAACCCGGCTAGTTTGGAAGTGGACATAATTCAAAACCGGGTGGAAAAAAATGACAAATTCATCGAATGTAAAAGCTATCTCATGACAGAAAGTTCCTTGAGCGGCGCGCTGAGTGCGCAGAAAAAAGGAACTGAAGTACAGGGGTATAGTGACGCAGTATATGTACAACAACCAACGTCACGTCCCGAGTCGACGACCGACGTTACACCCTGAGTCGACAACCGGCGCATCGAGTCAAGGCGGCTCGGTGGCCGAGACGAGGTGCACTGCGCCCCCTGTCAAAATGTTTTTCGAGCAGCTGACGCTGGAAGGGATATCTATCTGATGAGGAATTCATGTGAGAAAAGCAATCCATTGAAACATGAATGCGCAATGGTTTTCGGAATGGAGAATTTTGAAAGGAGAATCTGATTAACAGACTGAGCTACGCGCATCATTTTATTACTAAATGTGAAAAAGATTAGGCTATTCCATCTTCACAGTTGGCATTCTGTCACACTGTCAGATGGGGAGGTGAAAATAGCCACCTTCTAGCTAAATGGTATCCCCCTGAGAATCACTTGTTGGGATGTTGTCATCAGGAACATGATTTTTCTTATAAACTTGTTCACATGGCCTAGATCTAGAAACTGCAGCAAGACCCCATTTCTTTTTTTTGCCAAGAAATCCTGGCTTCTTTCGAAGAACGGCATCTCTTTCCTCATGAGTGTCCCCATGAAGGATTGCACCTCCTACAATAGAAGATGCATTTGCTACAGCTGCCATAGAGGGGAGTGCAGTGGGATCTTCTCGACTGAAGTGAGTGATCAAGCTTGATAGTTTCTAGACCCCATTTGTTCAATGTTATGGCCTTCCACTCTTCAAAGTGAAGAGAAACCATCCCTTTCCCCCATAGGGTTGCAGACAAGGAGGAGCATATATGAGAGTCATTATTTGAATGGACCCTTCTTACCTCTGCCGTCTCCGGAGGTCTTGCAAGAGGATTACTGTTGGAACTATGGGTAGGAAATGGAAGCCCTGGGGTAAGGCTTCTGGTATAACTGAGGACCTGGATGTTGACACCCACATTCCCAAAAACGCGACTGTAGAGGGGCACAAAAAGCTCTAGTTATACAGGGAACCCATGGCTGTAGTGAAATCTGTATCAGCCTTTGTATTCTTAAGGGTGCCGTCCACGTCTTCTTTTAAAAAATCACCTTGTGATAAAAGGACATGTCCACAATTCCAGACTGAACCTCTGGGCAGAAGTCTTTTACCCAGGCTTGCTGGCAAAGGACAGCCCCTTGAGCCAGTGTTAGAAAATCTGTTACAACCAAAAATGAGTGGATTACACGATCTGAAGAAACTGCTTCTGCGCAGAGGATCTAACCGTGTCCCATTTATTATCTGGCAGATGTTCCATGAATTGCAAGATTCAGTACCATTTCTCTGTCATAGTGCGTAGTTATTACAAAGGAATTAGTGATCCTGATGGTCAGTGACAAACTGAAGAAAACCTTTCTGCCCATATTCTCCAGATTTTCCTCTCCTTATCTGGTGGGGCCATTCATTGTGAGACAGTATTCACAGGTAGGTGCTTGACAGCTACTGTAATAATGGAGACCATGCAAGGATGGCCCAGAAGCAGTGAGGGGTGTCAGGACACTTGGGAACTCCCCGCCCCCACCCTGTGGTCCCCAGACTGCACTGGATTCCGAGCATTGCTCGGCAGCCCTTGTGCCCTGATACAGAGAAATAGTTAGGAAGCCAAAGGTGCTAAAAGATGCTGCAACACCTGAGGAACATTAATATATGAAAAAAAAGAGTTTGCCTTTTAATTACCAAAATAAACCTATCAAAGTAAACACGGAGAAAGCTTACTGCCAGACACAAAGTGGTCTAATATTCTAAAATGGCTCCCCTTGGTTGATCTTATGCCCCCCCTCCTTTAACCCATTCACTGATGTTAGAGAACTGTAGACACGGAGACACTTGAGGGTGTCCTTAAATCAATTTCCCCTAGATCCCCTTCTCAGGGTGGGCCAGGGAAAGGCCATCACTTTCAGATCCTGACACTGGAGGTGGAGAAGCAAGGGAGGCTCACGTGGGTGGAGGGTCCTTGGGGATTGGGGAAGAGGATGTCCCTGAGGGAGACGCGGTCCTCCCCCTTCCCATTCTATAATGAACCCATAATCCAAGAGCCTTTGTGGGACAGCACCCCTTTTCCTCTGGTCAGGGTAACATTAGGAAGAATTATAAATCTCTGAGACACAGAAGGAGAGTGAGAGAGAGTGGGGTGCCCACAGGCAAGATATGGTTCCCCCTTTCCCTATTGACGTTCAACCCAACCCTCAGCGCCCTTTATAGGCTACTACAAAGCATGCCCCCTCATTTTCCCACATTTGACCTCTGATAGTACTGGGACGAGGAAGAAGAGGCTGAGAGTAATGCACACTAAACCTTATTTTCACCACTATAGTACTGGGACGAGGAAGATGCCTGCAGAGTATATTGAGGGTCAGGCATGTCCCTTTAATGCTAGTCAGGCAAAGACAATTAAGAGTCCACACCTGCAACCTGCCAAGTCGTTGCAGGTGTATAATAGGAAGACCGGAAAACAGCAGAGCAAGCAACAGGAAGGCCTGTGTGGGAGAGTCCAGTAGGGGACCCTTAGTGTTAGGAGACCTGGTAGCAGAGAGGACTGTGGCAGGCGAATCGCGGGGAGCAGAGCATGACGGGACTAAGGACTCGGTGCAGTTTGGGTCCTTTCTTGTAGTTGGCAAGGAAGCTTGTGCTCCAGGCTGCAGCGGGTGTGCAGCAGGATGTGGTGTCGTGCTGGCCCGTTCTCCTAGAGTCTCATAGGAATGCTTGCTAACTCGAAGCAAGGAGGACTTCTGAGGGCCTGAGGGGCAGACAGAATCCTCATTGTGAAGCGGGGAGCAGTGGAAGTTGCATTGCAGGATCATTGTGTCAGCAGAACACTTCATTAAAGCCAGTGAGTTTCAGTAAGCCTGGAAACACCGGGGTGCTGTAAACACGAATGCTTATCTCTAATGCAACAGTAGAACTGAAAAATAGAGTAAAAGCAGTATTGAACGAATCGTTGTTGAAGAGCCCGGTACATGAACAGTAGCTGCACGGGCAGAAACAAAGTAACGGTCCATTGTACAATTTTGTGAATTGCACGGCGAATGAGAAGCAAGTCGCATGTGAGAGTTTCATGAACAATAAGATTGTTTCTTTGTGTCCCGTAGCAATTAAACAGTTCCAGGTGAACAAGAGGGAAGATTAGAAGTCTTGAAACTGAACTATGCATATTGGATACCGGTCTAAATGAAAACTTGAAATTAAGCCGATTGAACATTGAATTGAATAAAACTTTATGGGCAAAACAAAATAGCAGATGATAACCCAAAAGGAAAGTGCCCATGTAAATTAAAACTACAGAAAATAATATAAGTGAAAAAGAGTGCCATTGAAAGGTGGGCATGAATAAAACCACCACTAAGTGAATTTGATGAATGGATGTAGTGCGGCAAGGCCAAAGACTGGCAGGAGGTGTGTAACTCGTTATGGAAAAGCCAAGAGGCCGACAAAGAAGAGCTAAGTGAAAGGTGAGTTTGTACACACAGGCGCAAGTGCAGAAGAACCTGTGTGGGTTGAAGAGCCTAGGGATCCCAGTTGCGCGACCAGTGATGGGTAGACCATGTGATCTGATAACTGCGCCTAAACCAATGAGCCCTAAATTGCGAAAACCAAAACACATTGTGAAACAAGCCAAAGAGAAGCACTGCAAGCGAGCTGGTGATGCAATCTCAAAGGAAGGTCAGGTTGACCTAAAATTATGTTGAACTTTATGAAAAGACTAACACAAGTGGCTGAATTGAAGCCTTGGGGGAAGGGAACCCTGAGATTTGAGGAACTGTCTAGGTTGTCTTGAGAACAAAGCCTCAAGACTTTTTTGGAACTGCTTGGAACTTGAGAAAGGTAATCCTAAGACTTTTATGGAACTTTCTTGAACTTGGGGAAGGGGAGCTGTAAAGGAAGCTAGGAGATGGAAGAAGCTCAGAATCTTGTTTTAATCATAATTTCTTTGATTATGGACATCCCTTCACATTGTTTAGCTTTACTTGTGAGGGCAAGCGTAGGTTTTGGACACAGGCAGGCTTTTAATTGTAACTCTTTGACTCAGACTTTCCTTAGTTTTGTTCAGGTAGGGAAATCCCACCATGGTACAGGGCAAGGTAGGCCTTCTACATCGTGACATTTGATTTAATAAACCTTTTTGTTTTGAACTTTGAATCTGTTGTCTGTGTCTTGCTTCATGATGCCTTCACAACACCCACTTCCCATTCAGCCATCAATATTATTAGGCATTATGAAGCAATGATAAACACTGCACACAGCAGCCTTGCCACCAATTACTCATGTCTGTAAGTGGAACATTCGGAAAAAAAAGAGCTTCTTGCTTTAGGGTGTATGGAACAAAGAATAAAATAGACATATTCAGAATTACTTTGGCTTGGGATCAGAGAATAAGAGGACGTTGGGATTTAGATGGCTGGGGTGTCCACCAGGTGGCCTTGCAGCAACCACCTCTCTGGTGCAGCATGTAAATCTGCAAGCACAAAGCAATAGCACAAACACTGAGATTTCCACGTTTTCAGACACTGCTAGCTGCAGCCAGCCATCAAACATGTTTTTCTGAGAGCACCCTGGTGCTGGGCAGGCAATTTCAACATGTTGCCGGACACTGCAACCCTTGCATGAGAACAGCGTGTTCACAGATTCAGTGGATCCAATCGTTAACCTGTGTCCAGGTGATGCTCACTGTTTTGTAGGATCTTGGTATTGCCTTCACTGAAAAGGGATGCTCCAGCTCGCATGAAAAAACTATCTGGGTCACATTCGACTTTAGAATGTTCTTTGCAATTTTGTGCATGTGATTAGATGGCATTGATTGCATCACTTCAACTGGGGTCTAGGGGGGCAGTTCAAGAAGGCAACATTAGGAGCCCTCCATACCTCATCACTCCTTTTTAAGCATACTGATGTTTGGAGCCAGTATGCCGCAGCACAAAAACCTTCGGGACCTCTACCGAAAAGTACTATATAAGGAAATAAACACCTAGATTGGGTGTTTATATCCAATATATATATATATATATATATATATATATATATATATATATATATATATATATATACATACATACATACATACATACACACACACACGTAAATCAACATATGACAGATCATTCTTAGACATTAAGAAGGTACTGTGATGAAGGCATTTGTCTTTTAATGCACCTCTTTATGTTTTGCTGATGGGTTAATGTATCCAGTTTTTGCCTTACTCAGCTGTGGAGCGTTTAAATACAGACATCTTGGCAATATCTTTTGAATGATGCCTGTGCACATCAATGTGCATGCTATTAAACAAACATTATTTTATACTCTTAGTCAGCCACCAGGGACAATCGGCAGACCTGCGCTAGAAAATATTAACACTGGGGAAAAGGTTAAACGGAGTAGAAATTGTGCTCCCTCGTGCATTGCAGGCTCGATAACCTACAACTTTTTTTTATAAAACATGTCAATTATGTGCTTAATGGACACCTGCTCGCGATGAGCATCCATCATCCAATGATTTTTGCCTCTTCTCATTGGTGTCATTTGGGGGTGTGAGAGCAGATTGTTTTTATAATTAATAAATAAATTAAGACATAGCCAAATAAAGAATAAGGGGAGGGAATTTCCCTAGCAGGTGGACTTTCAAGACGGGAACATTACTTACTGGTGGTATTCTTTCTATGGATTCTCTTTCCACAGATTCCTCATCTGCACAGAAATCGTCCAGCTCTTAATCGGAATGTCTCGAGAAGGGGCATAGAAGTGCAGCTCAATATCTTCAACGGCTCTGTTGCACCTAAACTCTCATGCTCCTGGACACCAGACATGACGCCAGCATCCAAACATATAGTGGGCACTATACCTAAGTTCCCCACCTTTTTTTCCTCTGCTGCTCATAAGCCGAGGGTATCATCCCATCTTAAGAAAAAACACAAAGTGGAAAACCTTCACTTCTCTTTTTTTTTTCTTTTCTTTTATTTAGAAGCTACCGCTAGGAAGGACAATAAACCTTATTGTGGTGCAGTTAGCATTGCATATACATCTTTTAAATCTTCCTCTTAGAAATCACCAACAAGAAAACCTTCAGAAGACAGAAAGATGAGAGGGAACGTGAGGAATCTGTGGAGGAGAATCCATAGAAAGTACATTACCGGTAAGTAATTTTCCCTTCAAAGGACTGCATCCTCGCTGTGAGAAACCAAAGGGTGTCACACCTACTAGTCTCCATGGATCTTTCAGGAGGCTAGGGCACGCCCATCACCTTTGAATCCAGACCCTGGGCGTGAACCAGTGTGGGAGGATCACCTGGGTGAGGGGTGCTTAGGGAGTGGGGGGTGAGGTGACCGATGGCGAGACGCAGTATTCCCCCCTTTCCTGTACCCATGACCCCTCCTATTTCATAGGATTGTCCGATGTCCCAAATCCCACCCAGCCCCTTTTTCCACACAAACGCTGGGCTGCGGAAACGGGCCATTGAGAGTAAAAAGGCTAACCATAACACATCCCATTGGACATGTCACACTAGTCGAGTAAGGCAAAGTCAGGCACTTGACTTTAATCACATATATCTGATACGCATTAGCTCTCCCCACAAGCACGGATAAAATGTGGAACATAGAGACACACTCTGTGCAAGGTGGAACACGAGAAGCAGCAGAACCTATGGGGTAAAGGCAAACCTACTTGAACAGAACTATGGATCGAGGGACGAGAGCCAGGGGCGAAGGAACCCAGGAGTTAGTTCCCTGCAGGAAATCGTTACCGCCAAAGAATCGTAAGAGATGCACGGAGAAGGCCAAATTCCAGACAAGAAAACTGCATTGTTTTTCAAAGGCACCTACGACCCTCTCGGGTGAAAGACAGTTGGGGAGGAGAGGCCAAGCCTGTGGTATTAAACTTGACTTGTGAATCAAAAGGGAAATAGAAGAGAGGAATGCACACAGCCAGTGAGTTGGCGGGCGACCTGACAGGCCGGTGTGTGTCAAGAGAAGATTGATGTTGCAAAAGTATTTTGCACAATTGGAGGCTGCATGTGTGAGGATGGAACACGTAGAAAGGCAGACCTGTGGCGAACTTTAAATCGCTGTTAACTGTAAAAGCCAGTGATACAGAGTAGCGGAATGGTCTGGCGAAAGGAAGTAGCCCACTCGAAAGTCTGTGAAAGGTTTTATTAATAAGAAACGAAGTGAATGAACTTTAAAGAACGTGATGATCAAGATTGACCTTGACAAAAGGGGAAGTAGAGACTGAATATTGAACTCTTGTGCTTATGAGATCGAACTCCATAGACCAATAAACACTGGGGCAAATAACACAAGAGTGCGAGATGAAGGGAAAGTCAAAGTGGGCCTGCGAGGTCTATAATAAAAGCCTTGCACATTCGAAAGTCTTCGACATCAGGAAAAGGAGCGAGCCCGACTGAGGGAGACCAGAAGTAAAGTGTGATAAGTTTGGGGAAGGGAACCCTAACGAAGGTGAGTAAAGCTTGGAGAAGGGATCCCCCACGCAACTGCTGTGAGTGAGCGGTCCGAGCCCGACTGAGGGAGGCCTACCTGAACTTTTACTTTGAAAGGTCGAAGGCCGATCGAAGGAGGCCTACTTGAACTTTTGGTTGAACTGTGAACATTTTTTTGAACTGTGAAAGAACTTTTGTTAACACTAGAAAAGTGACTTTAAAGTGAAAGGTCAGGCAAGCCTCGATCTACGCTTTTGATCTGTTTGGTAACGCTGGAAGAGCGACTAACGTGGAAGGCCAGGTGAGCCTCGAACCACATTTTGAACTGCTTTCTTTTGAGAACTTGAGCCACAGTGTGTCATCCTGTCTATGGGGACTGCTTTACTGCGTGCTGTCCAACGTGGGGACGAGAGCTGACCCAGCCACTTTGATTCTTTGTATTTTCCCACTGATTTTCTTTGCATACATATTCCCCTTTACACACTTTTTTGCATAAGAAGTAGGGCAAGCATTAGGTTTTGTAGTATAGGCCATTTTGATTTGACAGACTGACTAGGACTGCGTTTTCTTTATTATTTGATGGTAGAGACTACTCCCATCTTAGCTATAGGGCAAAGTAAGAGTTTTTCCAAACCCCAAGAATTCAATAAAGGTTTTACAAATTGTACCTTTTGTGTCAGTGTGATACTTGTGATACCATGCCTACCTTAAATCCCACAGATTCCTTATCTGGATAGACTCCCATAGCAGCAGATGAGAAGGAGGAGGACTGAAAGTATTACACCAAAAAACTTGGCAAATGGCCCTGCCAAAGTGGGCATACCCGCCTCCAGACAGATCCAAACTGTAATGCTTCATGAGAGTATAAAGGGACATCCACTTGACTGCCTGGAAAATATCCTTCAACAACACCCCTCTTTGTACAGCAGAGGAGGCAGCCACCCACCTTGCGGGTGAAGACGCAACAAACAGCTAGTCGTCCCTGCAAAGTGGTGCCGTTCTGGCCATATAACAGCTCAATGCACACTTTGGATCCAGTCCATGGATCTATGCCTCCACCTTGGATAGGTGTGGTGGTGGAAAAACGCAATTAATTGAATATTTTGAGAAATGTGAAACAACCTTCAGTGTATTTCTACTTAAAGACCTGAAGGAATGAGGCCTTAACATCTTACAAAACAGTGCCTGCATCTCACTCACACATGTGGCCGATACAGTTGCCACCAAGAACATTGTCTGCAACATACAAAACTTGATCGAGGCAGAATACTAAGGCTTAAAGGGATCCACCATAAAGAAAGGATCAGATTAAGATCCCAGAGTGGAGCCACAAATTGAACTGGAAGAAATAAATTTACAAGCCCTTTAAGACACTGGGCAACTACAGAAATGGAAAAGAAAGAAACCTGGTCCAGCAGCCTCTTAAACAGAGAAAGAGAAGCCAGGTACCCTTTAATCATGCCCACCTGTAAACCTTGCTTGACCGAGGACAACAAAACTCAAAGAACACCAAGGTGAGGCAGGACATCGGCTCTGCCCCTCTCTCCCTACACCATGCCAAGACCTTTTTCCATCTGCACGCATACATGGACCTCGTACAGGGCTTGCATTCAAGCAGAAACACCTCCAATACACCATCCGTCAAGTCACAGCCATCACATTTTAGCATCTCTGAGACCAGAACATCCTTAACATCCTGAGAACCAACTGAATCACCAGAATCAGGGGAAATGCATAGTGAAGGTCGACGATCCACTCAACTAGAAAAGCATCCCTCACCAGGGGAAATTACCTCATGCAGAACAGGCTTCACTTCGAGTTGGCTCTTGTTGCAAACGGGTCTGCTTCGGGGCCTCCGCAAAGTTTGAAGATTCCAGCAATGACATCCAGGTAAAACTCCCATTCAAGATCGAGATTTTATTCTCCAAAGTCCAGAACCAAAGCTGCGTGGCCTCCCTGCATAGGAGCAACGAGTGCACACCCTCTCTCTTTTTAGGTAATGGTTGTCCATCAGGACCAGAGCTTTCGTCCCCCAAAGCAAAGGTGGTATACCAGTCAGCGCTAGTTTTCCAGCTCACCGCTCTAGCAGACCCATGTGCTATCGGCACTCTACCGGAGACCAAAGCCCCCACTTGCAGATCCTGGCTTTAAGCACCTAGCTCTTCAACTATGTAACCTTGACAATCTAGGCTTCTGGCCAAGGTGTCCAAAATAGCCCCTAAACCATCAGGTTCTCCAGGTCATACCAGCATGACAGATTGTTGGACACTGTCCATCCAACATGTTGCAGGGCAACTGCGCGCATTGACCGCAAATTAGCCACTGTAGAAAATGCATTATCAACCTCGTCTCTAGCATCAGAAAAGATCTGGAGAAAGTGGAGTAAAGTATTTTGCTGTGTGAGGTCTCCGTTCCTTTAACTGGACTTCCCAGCGTGCCCAGCGGCTCTATCTGCCTTCAAAACCTCATTGCTCCCGCAAAGTGGAGCAAAAGTGGGTTAAAATGTTTTGCTTCGCAAGGTCTACATTCCTTTAACTGGATTTCCCAGCAGCTCTATCTGACTTCAAAACCTCATTGCTCCCACAAAGTGGAGCGAATGTAGAGTAAAGTGTTTTGCTGCGTTTGGCCGAGAGTGGCTGGAGTGGTTACTCCGGTGGAGGCGATATTTGCAGTGAGCAGATTTCCTAGCCACTCTATTCTGGGTCTTTGACTTTGCTTGGCAGCTGGACCTCTTTTCCCTGGAGCCTGGGTAGCTGAACGTGCTGGTAAAACGCTCTGTTCTCTCTTTCCATTTTACCAGAACTTCACAATCTTGCTGCCTGCAGGGGAAGACCAAGCTGGGGAGGGCTTAGTTCTGCCCCCCCCCTTATCTGGCCATTTGAGTGACCTGTTGCTGCAGCCCTTGCTGCTATTGGAGTATTCTGACTTGGCGGCTCTGGCCTGATCACAGATTGAAACAGGGTGCTAGCGTATTTTGAAATCCCGGAGAGGGATATCTATCAGCCTGGAGTTTTTGTTCCTGTTTGGGTGATTGCAGTTTTATTTGGAGTTGGTGCCTGCGGGGCTTAGGCCTTCTCTCTGCTACTTGGTTCTCCAAGACTAGGCTGGTATGTCTTCAAGTCAACTATGCCAGGTAATCGGGTGGGTAGGACCTCTGCGCAGCAACCAGCCCCCCAGATATTACCAGAGGCAGAACTGGGAGAACCACCTAGCAGGGTCTCCATCTCCCGAGGGCAGGGCACAAAATCCATGACTGCTGACATCAAGGACCTTATGGCTAACTCAAGGTGGCAGCGGGGTTTAAAGGTGGTTTCCTCCCTCCCCTATTGGTTCCATTTCCTCGGCTGCTGCCGTGGTAAATCACCCGCCTCCGATAGACCTTTCGGAAACTTAAAACTCTACCTTGGTGGTCGTCTGTGCAGGGGTGATCCCACTGATGCCCCAGGTTGCCTCAACCTTGTCCAGTACAGCCTAAAAGGATTGAATGCAAAACTTGGAGTTGTTGGTCCCAGTGATGGTTCACAGGGAAATGGGGGTCTCAGATATGCTTGGTTCATTACAGGAGAAGCCTGAGTCTGGCTTGGACCTAACTACTACTTCGATTAGGACTTTGTTGACATCAAAGGGGACGGGCCAGATGTTTTGTGTGAGCGACGGTCACCATCATCTTTTTTTTTTTAAAATATTTTTATTGGTTTATTCAAACCTTTAAAAAAGAGATACATCAAAATACATTATTGTTTCCCTCCCTCTGTCCCTCATTTCCTCCCTCCTTCCCTCCCTCCCTCCCTCCTTCCCTTTTTCCCTCTCTCCCTCCCTCCTCATTGTTTTAACAGGTCTACAGTCGTCGCCAACATGTCATATTTATGTAATAGGTCCAATGACAGCTGCATTAGGCTTCTCATCTTTGTTTAGACCCAAGTTTACTTTTTGTTCATCCAGGCGGCCTTTTAGCACGCAAAGGAAGTTTATTAGTGCGAATAGAACTGCTCTATTAAGCCCCTCAAAGACTGCTTTCCACCAATCTTCAGCAGACAAACTGGTGCTCGTTGATCATTGCCCCGAAGTAAATTTCTCTTTGCGGTTGAAATGCTTGACAAAACAACATCAGATGTTTTAAGGTCTCCTTATTCTTGTGCAAAATCTGCACATAAGATCAGTGTCGGCATACTTCACCCAGCTGCCCAGTCGCTCTTTCGTTTCTAGCATGTTTTGTCTGAAGCGCATGTACAGGGATCTTGCATGTTGGTCCGGAAGGAGAGTTACATTTGTATGTCTCTGTCCATACGCTTTGGCTTCTCCTGGGACCTGCTGCATTAATTTTGATTTTGCTCTTAGATCGCAGGTGTTAATCCAGTCTGCTCTCCAGATTTTGGTCTTTGCCAGCTCAGGATTCTCTATTAGCGTTAGGAGGGAGATGGCATACTCTTTTAGAAGTGCTTGGCAGAGGAGATTCCATTTGAAGAGGATGGTATATACTTTGGCACTGTCAGGCTTGCGTAGTATTCAAAATTGGACCACTGGGTCTTTCGTCATCGTTTATCTGAACAGGCTCAGTAAGTTCCAGGTAACTCTTGCCTGGATTGAGATAAGGCCCAGTTTGTATCGTAGGCAGACCGTCGAGGTGCCCTTAGGGAGCTGTAGAACTCGCGTCCAGAATATATTTCCAAGTGAGTTCCACAAGTTAATTGTGCAGCCAAAAGTGTTTTCTCCACCATAGATTAGGACAGAAACAACTTGTTGTTGGAAAAACCTAATAGTTTGTTTTAGTGAGAATTTCACTTACATCAGATATGAAGAGGTTGAAAATAATGGCTGCCAAGGGACAGCCTTGTTTCACACCCTTATGTGTACTGATAGGAGCGAACAGCGTGCCTTTCGTATCCAAACGGATCTTGATGAAAGTGTCCGTGTGTAGTTCTCGATTGCATCCACTATACTGGGGGGGCAGTTCCATTTGGTAAGTTTTTCCCACAACATCTCTGTGTTTATGCTGTCAAACGCGTAAAACAGGTCTATCAGGGCCAAGTAGATCTTAGCGTTGGATCTAATTGCTTCCATCTTTAGAAGGTTCAGCACCAACAAGTTAAGACCACATCCAACCCCTTTTACAAACCCAGCTTGTCTAGGGTCTACATGATTAGATTCTTTAGCCCATTTTAACAGTTTCTGTTGCAAGAGGGTAGCGTAGATCTTCCCCAAGACGTCGAGGAGCGCTATAGGCCTGTAGTTTTTTGGGTTGGAACGGTCCCCTTTTTTAAAAATTGGGACCACCACTGCTCTTTTCCAAGACTTTGGGGTTGATCGACTCTTGATGACTCGGTCAAACTAAGTTACGCAAAAATCTGTCAAGAGTTCTGGGTTTTTCTTAAGCGTGTAGTTTGTTAAGCCGTCGGGCCCAGGAGCTCTAGAGTCTCGCACGTTTTTAATTGCGTGTAGTATATCATTTCTCTCGAACGCCAAGTCCCACTCTTTTAGTGGTATGGGTTCCCAGGCTGCTGACGTTTCGTCTCTACAGAATAGGTTTGTATAGAACTTGGCCCATTCTGCTTCTGTAACTGCAATGGCCTGTAGAGCCTGTTCCGGAGCCATAGTGTTGTTTATCAGTCTCCAGTAGGCAATTTTTACCGGCCATTTTTTGCAGCATGTCTTCTGAGTCATTTTGCAGCATGGTCGCTGCATGTGTTTTGAGCCAGTTCCGATATTTGGATTTGATCACTCTTTTTTTGCTCTCGCTCTCAACGTGGCGGTATATGGACCTTTGAGTTTCCTTAGTTCTTGGCGCATAGCTCTTTTCCGTTGGAGGACAGTCACGTCGAATTTGTGTTTTGGACGGAACTTGACGTGTTTTAGGTTGCGTTTGCATTCTTCAAAGTTGGACAATAGAGGTTGGTATTCCAGAGATTTCGAAGTGTGTTGGAAGTCGCTTGTGATGGCAGCTGCTTCTGTGTCCAAAAGGTTTAATCGAATCCTGCCGGCCCCAGTGCACACCTCAAAACGGCCAGCATGTCTGAACACACGAGGAGGGGTGGTCAATTGACAGTTGTACCATATCGTGGTCACTGTGCTTCATTTTGATGACTTCAAGTTTCGTTGTCCGCTTGTGGATGTTTTCAGTCACAAATATGTAGTCAATGACCAATTTTAGGTCATCTCTTCTCCACATAGGGCAGGCCGGAATGTCACCTACCGTTTGGCCATTAAGCATTGACAAACCTCAGAGGTCCATTTCTAAACACCATTGGGAAGCAGCTTGTTGTTCACGTTTGCTCACGCCCCTGTTGTTTTCACCCTTTAGATCTGAATCAGGAATGCAGACAATGTTCAGGTCTCCACATAAAATTAGGTCCAACGGCTGCTCCTTTGTAAGTAAATCGTCGATCAGAGCTGTTACTTGGTCGACAAAGATAAGCTCGTCGTCGGACCTATAATTCCAGTAAAGGTTGATGATATACAAGCGAGTTTCCTTGTTGTTATCTTTCTGATGGACACCAATGGTGGCGACTTGCATAAGTGGAGATGGATTACAAGAGTTCAGGATCCGAAGGACAGATTCTTTCCTTACAGCCACGAGAAGGCCAGCCATCGGCCTGCCCTTTGTCTGCTTTATCGCTGGGTTGACAGCTACTTCCAACATGGGACTTTGTGTGAGCCAGGTTTCTTGTAAACACAGAATATCTAGTTCTGAGGCCCATGTTGTTTCAAACAAATGCATGAAGCCTCTGGTATTCCAGGAGCCCATAGTGCAGATGTTGTTGCCTCCCGGTTCCTGGCGTTACTTCCTCGGTTCCGTGTTTAAGGTTGTGTCCAGCCAAGACCAGTCATCGACTTTGTTGGTTGTAGTGACAGGGATCTTCGCGGCATCTCGTGTGATAGATGGTCTCACCATTCCGTTAACTGTTATTCTCATCAGGTCACCCATGTGGAATGACTCCGCAAGATCGCAGTTTTGAGGAGAACTAGACACGAGACCCTCCTTTTGTTTTGTGACTCGTCTGCTCTCGGATTTCTATGATTGACTTCGACACACTGCAAGAGTTGTTCTGCTGCAGGTCCTCCCTTTAGGAGAATCAGGCTGATCCCCACCTTCAGCTTTATCTATGTCAAACCCCAGAGACATCAGCACTGGTCCAGCATCCAGCAGCGCATCTGCTATGAACTTGGACTGTAGGTGTAGAATCACAGCATTGTTTTTCTTTTCATTAAGAAATTCGACAATTTTCAGGTCTTCAGATTCTATCGCTAGATAGACTGGGAATCAGATGACACAACCAAAGCACATTGTGATGGTTTAGAATTAGATAATCGGAAGATTCTATTAGTTCTAATATCAGGCGGTGGGGCGCTTGTAGCGTCGATAGTTGTGGTTTTTTCCCTTTTACATTTGTTTTTTGGGGGTGTTTATTTGTGCTGTTCTGCCACTCTGTTTGTTTGGTTTTTAGGACAAGGGTCAGAATAAGACGTGTGAAACGCAGCAAACCTGAAACGATCTTACCAGCTCTGAACCTGTCTCACTCTCCAAACTAATCTCCAGACTCGTCATCCTCATTGTCAGCCCCTTTTGCTCATCCTACTCCCCGAAGATCTTTGGCCACTACCCAGGGTAGACATTTGCTGGTGAAAGTGGAATTATCAACTATGAACACGTCCTTGATGCCCATGGCCAAACTGTATGAAACTATTGACCAGAAATTAGCTGACCACTCTATGTTGTCTGAATTAACATTGATAACTAAAAATATTGACTCTGGTTGGTCTAAAGCTAATGTGAATAGCCAGCTTGTGCAACCTGCTTTGTTGGGTCAAAGGGGGAATTATTCAGATGACATCCCCTAGGGGGATAAGGTCTTGCCTGCTGCGAGTGTTGTGATTATGTCAAGTTTGGGAGAAAACCACCTGGATGGGTTTGGTCATCACAGCGGATCCTGCGGAATCAGGTGCTGCTGTGGTGGCCCAAGGAACTGAGCCCCTTTTCTGCATTTTTGCAAATAAGAAAAAAAGAATAACTAAAGTTCAGTTGGCAAATAAAACTAAAAATCAATTACCCCTGCCTCCTTCCTGTGTGTCCGGGTCGCGTAAATTAATTACAATCCTCCCCAACCCTCTAAAAGATTTGGTTATAGCAGGGTGCAACTCGATCAAACCCAAATGTAGCCAAAAAAAGAAACCTGACCTCTGAATGGTCTCTGAGGTATCTATTTTGGAGGACTCTTTTCGAGGTGAGGAGCCTATTGATGAACTGCTCCAGGCAATTGATCTTATGAATGCCTCAGCAAGTGGGATCCAGGTCTCTACCCCTCAGCGTTCCCATGGAGTACCCATCCCCCCAATGGTGAAGATGAGACCATTTCTAATGAGTATGAGCAGGTCTCTGACAAGTCTTTTTCTGCACATGTCTCCCAGACTGGGGAGGATTTTTTGACCTCAGAGCAACACAGATGTCATCTCCACCCTATTGGGAATCCCCAAGTTCTGCCCCTGCCAAAGTGTTCTGCCCCGAGAGGCTACGATGGTGATAACGCTGGGAGGGACACAGGGAGAGCGAGGAGTGGTATGGAGTTTCTGCTCGTAGTCCGATGGTGGAGCAAGAGGGGGGATGGCTCCTCTGTCCCCGCCTCACCTCGGGCTAGGAGGGCACAGAGCGCTGCCCCACTGCCTCGAACCTCCTCTTCCTATGCATTGAGTTTGCATTACAAGGGGAAACCGTTTGAGGAATTTCTATTGAACAGATCTATTGTCTTGAATCTTTTGTTTGATACCCCTGGGCTGAAAGAGATCAAGTCATCAGATATTGAACAAGTGGAGTTTTTATCCGATTTAAACTTGGGTAAGGTCTGACTGTTAATCCAGTCTTGTTTAGTGCTAATGGCTATGTTAGCAGCCTTCTACCATTTGTATCATTAGGCTTTTCTGCTGAGCTAAGAAAGTTTGGACGATCTGCGAGATAGAGTTGGCAAAGCTCAATCTAGGGGAAAACCAATTTACAGACAACAGCCTTTGACAGTTTCCTGCTTTCAGACGGGGTTAGAGAGTGCCCGGCGGGTTGATTTTGTTACCTCAGTTACAGCTAGACCATATGGGAAATCTGGGACCCAAATAGGGTGGCAGCAGGATGGACATAGGCACTCTCCAAATTAAAAGCCACAGAAACAGCAGGGTTTAACTTTAAAATTGGCAATTTTAGAGTTTAGACACCTCCTGATAAAATCTGATAATCCTCTGCCTGCCCAGAATATCATAATGTTACAAGAAACCTGGATGAGGGAAGCCCCGGTTTGGGAGAGTTACGCTCTTTTGTTAATCCTGCAACTAAATGGAAGCAAGGGAGACCCATGGCGGGCCTCTTGGCTGCATGTAAAAGGAGCTCTAGTTGTCCCTTGGCTCTGTGGGCCTCCGCAAATCTGTTTGTTCAGTTTACAAGGTTCAAAACAGCTGTGGATAAATTTGCTCTATTGAATATCTACTGGAACCATAAGGCCATTCTGGCTGTTGTATTTTTCAAAGGGGTAATTGAAATTGTGGATTTGGTTAGAGCCGATTGGCTTACTTTAATGGATGACAGAGGTTTTGTCATGCTTAATGGTGCGCTTCACAGTGACATCCAGCCGTGGTCTACCTGGGGGAGAGGAAGGCAGTCCTCGATTATTGATTATATATTTATTATTCACACTTCCTTGGACTCAATGAAGCATTTTGAAATTCACCCACAGAAGAATATTCACCATCATTTGTTGGCTTTGCTGTGGCATTTGCCCTGCTCACCTACTAGACTGAGCCGCTATGGGATAGATCTGAAGCTCCCGGGTTGGAGGAATAGGTTTAAATGGACCTCTGATAAGCTTATACAATTGGGAAATATCATAGCTGATGAGAACTGCCTGCTTAGCCTTGACGTGACTAAGTCGGGTGGTCGCTATGTGGCAGCTTTAAGCATATTTGAACAACACAACATGGTGGAGTAACTAATAGACCACTCTTTAAACATAAGCATGCATTTGACATGGTAGTGAAGAAGCAACAAATTTAATTCCAGAGGGAAATCTGAGATACCTTTCTATAGATCCGATGGCTGGTGCTATTCGTGCTAAGAAACTAAAGTTGGGCTATGAGAATTGGCTAAATGGTCATCATGCAAAAATTTATCAGCATGATTTGGAGCTGATGTTACGAACATTAGCATCTAATCATTTGACCCAAATTTGGGATCTCCTCAATAAAGCAATGTCGGATACTCAACTATCGCTTCAGATCAATCCTATTCCGAAAGTTCTATGGGTTCAATATTTCAAGAGTTTGTACGAGTCACCGAGCTCATATCCTGATAATGACTAAATTTCAGACTTAAACCCTAATTCAGCTTTGACTTTTGACAAAGAGGATATTATTTATCAGATTCACAAGTTGACAACCTCCAGGGGGCCAGGGCCAGATGGCCTAACTAATTATATGTTCAAGGAAAATTCAGACGAATGGGCGATAATACTTTCTCACATATTTGATCAGGTGATAAAGGCTAATCTAATTCCCATCTCATGGAAGAGGTCCCTTACTGTCCTGATTTTTAAGAAAGGTGATTGGGATTTGGCCGGGCAATTATCACCCAATAACCCTGTTGGACACTCCGAGGAAGATTTGTGTGCGGCTGCTCCTTCAAGACTTTATTCAGTGGATCAATCTACAAAACTTAGTGGATACATATCATTTGGGTTTTGTCCATGATCTTGGTACATCTGCAAATCTACTGGCGATGTTCCTTATTAAAAAGCAAGCAAGCTGTTCAGGACAGCCTAAGTACATGGCATTTATAGACTTCAAAGTGGCGTTTGATTATGAGCTGCTTTGGACACAAATGAAGGAAGCCTTGCGTCCCTCCCATGTTCTGTCATTCATCGTCCAGTTGTATACCGGTACTTCTTTGCAAGTCTGCTTAAATACTGAAGGTTTGTTCTCCGGTCACATATCCACTGCACAGGGTCTGAAGCAGGGATGTACTTTGTCCCCTACTCTTTTTAATTATTTTATTGAAGATATTGGTTTGCAGTCATCTACTGGTTCCTCATTTCCACCAAAGTAGGGACGTGTGACTCTCCCTTGGCTCTTGTATGCAGGCGATCTGGTGATACTGGACAAGACTCCAAGAGGCCTCCAAAACTCGTTACTGGCTCTTGAAAAATATGTTGCCAAGAACCATCTAACTATTAAAGTTGAGAAGTCTAAGATTCTAATTTTTAGAGGCAAAGGGGTAGTTAAGACAGTCTCTTTTAGGTGGCTCTTAAATGGTTGTCCCTTGGAGCGGGTAAACTAGTATCGATACCTGGGTATAAACATGAACAACAGAAAGGATGATGAGCCACATGTACGGTTTTGCAACACAAGGCGACTTTGGCTGCTTCTCAGGCCTTAATAATTCATAGAAAATATGGGAAATTTTCCAATAGTCCAGTCCTGACCTTTTATAAGAAAAACGTTGTTGCCATGCTGATGTACGGAGCTAAATGTAAACTATCGGACCTGGGACTGTCCTGGAACAGGTTGGAGGGCATTTTTTGGAAGAAGGTACTGAGTCTGCCAATTAGTTTTCCCATACAAGTCATACGATTTGAATTGGGTCTCCTATCCTTGAATATTATTTGTGTATGGCGTATCATGGCCTTTTACAGAAAATGTATGCTTTCTGAAGGCTCACACAATTTGGTACTGGCTGCAATCGCCTCGCTACTCGGCTCTGATTGATATTGATATTTTATTTCTATCGCGCTCATACACAATGTGTTTCAGAGTGCGACAAGGCAAGGGAGGGGAACAGGGGAGAACAAAAAACGATTTTACTAGGCTCAGTGACATTGAGAATGTGCAAGTGGATGGCAGAGGGGGAGGGGAAAAGTGCATGGAAGAGGGAAGAAGTGGAAAGTGCGGAGCAAAGGAGAAACAGATTAATAATAATTAATAAATACATAATAAAGGCAACAAAAAGTGGTAGTGCAGCCAGCAAATGGCAAGTGCTGGGTTTAAGACAGCAGACAGGGTAGGTCTGACAAGTTCAGGAAGAAAAAGGGGGTGTGGGGAGCGTATGGGTACAGATACAGACACCAGTGCAAGGGGTGTCCCCGGAGGCTGTGCGGAAGGATGCCAGGGTGAGCAGGTACCTGTGCCCGGAGGACAGAGGGTGGCTAGGTGTACAGTGCCAAGAGAGAACAGATCAGCAGGGGACAGGGGGAGCAAAGGCAGAAGCAAAGAGGAAGGTGTTGAGGTGCTTCTGGAACCAGAGATGGTTCTCCTCAAGTTTTATAGTGGCATGGAGGCTGTTCCAGAGGGAGGCCCCAGCAGAAGACAGATCTAGCCCCAGCTCGTTTATTTGAAAAACGACTGATCCTGAAGGATTAAGAGGTAGAGGAGCGAAGAGCTCGAGAGGGGAGGTATTTGCGGAGGGATAGCTGAAAGTATTTTGGACCCAGGCCCCAGAAAGCCTTGTGGACAATGCAGAGGGTTTTCAATTTAATTCTTGCATCCACTGGGAGCCAATGGAGAGATTTCAGAGCTGTAGAGATACGATCCCAGGGCTTGAGGCCAAGGACAAGTCTCGCAGTCCTGTTCTGAATTAGTTGCAGAAGGCCGAGAGTAGAGGCAGGTAGATTTAGAAAGAGGCTCTTACAATAGTCCAACCTAGAGAGAACCAGAGCTTGGGAGACAGTGAGCTTCGGGGGGAAGGAGAGGAAAGGCAGAGTACCTATGAGGAGGTGCAGTAGGAAGTTGACGTTTTAGAGACAGAGATGTGGGCGGAGAAGGAAAGTGTGGAGTCAAAGATGACCCCGAGGTTCTTCGCCTCGCAGGTGGGGGTATTAGGAGGGCCAAGGGAGGCCAGCCAGAGAGTGAGGAGAAAGGATGGTGAAGGTGTGCCGATGAGGAGGATCTCCGTCTTGCTGGCATTCAGACAAAGATCATTGGCAACACACCAATCTTGAATGGCAGTTAGGCAATCAGAGAAGTGAGAGGGAGAGGAGGTGGCCGAGGGCATACTGAAAATGAGTTGAGTGTCCTCAGCGTACCACTGGAAATTTGAGCAGAAAATCGCAATGCACTGGGCAAGAGTTGCCAGATATTGGTTGAAAAGCCAAGGCGAGAGGTTAGACCCCTGGGGAACACCACAGGTAGAGAGGAAGATAGATGATAGGAAGGACCCAAGTTGGACCCGGGAGGGTCAATCAGAGAGCAAAGAGGTCAGCCAGGCCAGAGCCTGATCAGTGATACCCAGGTTATCACAGAGACGGTTGAGCAGGATAGTATGGTTGACCATGTCGAAGGCAGAAGAGAGATCGAGTAGGATGAGGACAGAGAGAATATTAGAATCAAGGTTGGAGAGGATGCACAAGGGAGTGCTTCAAAGGGGAGGGCAAGGATCCTGAGGCAAAGGAGTGGTTGCAACAATTGGCAAGGGACGGAGCGAGGGCGTCAATATGGTCCTTGATGGTTTTAGAGGAACAGGGATTAACCTGTTTTGACCAGGCTTTCATAGATCAGACTTGTCTAGCAACCTCATCAGGGGAGAAAAGAGGAAAGGACTAGAAGGAAGGTGGGGGGTGGCTGAAGGAGGGTCAGCAACGGATAGGGGAGAGGAGGGCCAAGGGAAGAGAGGGTGGACAGGATGCCCTGGTTTTTTAGATATAGTGAGAAGCAAGGGCATTGCAAAGAGCCTATGGGGCAATAGGAGGGGTAGAGACTGCAGCAGGGTTAGCCAGTTCCTTGTAGATTTTAAAGCATTCGGCTGAGTTGTTAGATGCCGCAGAGACACGGGCTTGAATGTGGACTGTCTTCTTGGTGAGGACAGAGAGTCGGTATTGCCTTTGGAGCAGGCGACAGGCCAGTTTGTCAGAGGATGAGCAAGAAGCCCTCCATTTCCTCTCAGCCGCCCTACACTTACGTTTAAGTGTATCTAGGTCGGAGTCATACCAGGAATTGCACTTGGCTTTGGACTTCAAACGGATCCTCATGGCAGGAGCATCAAGAGTATCAGAAATTGGAGAGTAAAGCAGAGACAGGGCTGTGTCAGGATGTGAGACAGCCAGAGGTTTAGGTGGCGGCAAACGCCTCAACTGACAAACGCTTCATGGGCCGGATGCCCGAGAAGGTAGGTGGCAGTGTTGGGGTAGGCTTGGCTTGTTGAGAGGAGAGGAGGGAATGATCGCTCCAGGAGAGAGGAGTGGTGAGAGGGATGTAGAGGGGGGGGGGGGTCAGAGGAGATCAAGACATTGAGTGCGTGCCCTGCAGAATGAGTCGGGCCAGAGGGGAGGATGGACAGGGAGAGGGAGTCGCAAAGGTCACGGAAGAGTACAGAGGAGGAACAAGGAGAGTCTAAATGGATATTGAGGTCACCAAGGAGGAGTTGAGTGGTAGAGGCCAGGAGGGAGGAGGAGAGGTCTGCCCACTCAGAGAGAAATTAGGTGATTTGACCAGGAGGCCGGTAGATGGGGGCACAGTAAGAGAATGGGTAGGAGAGAGAGCCTACAGAGAAGACATTCAAAAGAGGAGTAGGTCTAAGTGGGAATGATAGAGGCAGGAATCCACTCAGGAAAGATCAGGGCTACCACCCCACCCGGACCGGGAGGATCTGGATGCAGAGAGGATCTTGTAGCCATCAGGGAGGAGAGTGTCAAAGCTCGTGACAGAGCTGGCCATGAACCATGTCTCAGTAAGACCAAGGACATCAAGGTCCAGTTTTTCAAGGAGGTGGCAGATGTCAGAGGAGTGTTTGACAGCAGAGCGAGAGTTGAGAGTGGCAATATGAAGAAGGTTGCCAGCCTTAAAGGCTTTCCAGGGAGGGGTACAGATCAGAGGTACACCCTGCAAAGGAGAAAGAGCCCTAGGAGGGGCAGGAGAGGGGAGAGAGAGAGAGAGAGAGATTATGGGAAATGTGTTTTTTAGGGGATCGTGTTTCCATCTCCTTGGCAAGGGTGGAGTTTTTGTTGTCACTGAACATTTTAAGTGAATGCATTTTTGATCTCTATTTAATCTCAACTGGTTCTATATTGTAATACTAAATGTAAATCTATTTCATCAATTTTTTAGACTGTGAATTGTAATTATTTTTGATTAAGTATTGAATAATGTATTCATTGAATGGTTGATCAATTCAGCTATAACAATTAAAACATTTTTTTTTTAAATGCAGGAGTACATGAGTCCAAAAAGGTGGAGAAAGGCTGAGGCTGAGAGCTTACTGGAACAGTGGGGCCATTTGCCGGTTTCTGTTTCCTCTGGGTGGTGGGGGCAACCCCACCAGCGAGTCCAGGACTGCTCTGATGAACTGGAGATTCTGTTTTGGTGTTGTGTTGGACTTCTGGAAATTCCAAGAGACGCCCAAGCTGCAAAGCAGCAAACAAGTATCCTCGAATTGCCTCTACACTTGGTACAGTGAGAGGCCCCGGATGAGCCAGTTGTCCAAATACGGGAAGACAGGCTCTGTCTCTCCTCAAGTGGGCTGCCATCAGCTTGGTGAACGGCCGTGGTGCGGAGGTCAATCCAAAGGGAAGAAGTTTGAACTAGAAATACGTGTTCCCGATGTCGAATCTCAGGAACCTTCTCTGTGCCTCTGGTGGTTTAGCACATGGAAGTAGGCATCCTGTAGCTGCAACACCACCAACAAGCCCTGGCTTTGCAGAGCCTGGGGAATTTCTCGCAAAGTCATCATCTTAAACTTGTTCAAGCCGCTGCAGCCAAGGATGGGACGAAGTCCCCCTCTTTCCTGGGTAACAAGAAATAATAAGAGTGCCATCCTGTTCCTCCTCTCAGGACCTCTACCACTGCTTCCTTTGACAACTAGGCCAACTCCTTCGTGAGCTCTGACGCCGGGCAGAGGTAGGGACTGTAAACGGTCTGAAGTGGGAGGCAGCAATTTAAGAACTCAAGCATCAGAGGTGATCTCCCGTTACCTGCTGTAGTACTCAGAGGCTCTTCTCCCAGCCAGTGTAGCATAGGGGAGAAACCTCAGAGAAGATTTGAGGCCAGAAGCGCTGAAGTCGAAGCCGTCAGACTTCTTGACGCTCCCTAGATCCTACTGGGCCTTAGAACCTCTTCTGTGTTTGCTTAGCCTGAAGCACCTGTGCCTTCTGTGTTTGCTTAGCCTGAAGCAACTGTGCCTTCTCACCAAACGGTGTAGCGGCGGAAACCCATTCTTTTTGAATGTACGGTGAAGGAGGAAAATGGAGTAGGCTTTTAGACTGCCAACCCTAAATTCTTATTTAGAACTGGAGGGGTAGCCCTTAGAGACGGACAGGATATAGTGGGCTAAATGAGCAAAGTATGTACACATTGGGTGGTCCTGTCCTCCCTGAGTTCTGTATGCTGCGCACAATTTGAGGCAGCAAATGATTCAACCTTCCTAGAAACCCCATGCAGAGGTGCAGGGATCCCGAGCATGGGATGAGAAAACAACCATTAACAATATCTGGTTTTTTGAAGGTAGCCTTATTTTATTTCTTAAATGGCTTTTTCTTGTAACTTTTGTAAAAACAAACATTCAATTAGAATCAAAGATATAGAAAAACAGTAAAGCATGGAAAGCACAGTCAAGCACCAGAGTTTTAACGTCACATAATTTCAATCAAAAACTGGTAAGGAACTGTGTTATAGAAATAAGAAGGGTTTTAACAGTTTTCTGAGACAACTTATCACAAGTCTGAGTAACTAATATGCAGAAACTCCTTATGTTTAGCAAAAGCATAGAATAGAGGTATATGTCATATTACTTCATATTGAAACATAACCTTTTAGTTACAATGCTGTCCAGTATTATATTTTGCAATTCAATTCTTTTGCATATAGTAGCCTGGATGGGTTGTTGTCATTTCTGTGTAGAAATAGTTTAATGATAGTGGCCAGCCACGGCTGGTCCAAGACCGAAAGAGACTGGTCCGACGTCTGTTTAAAGAATAAAGATAGTTCTGTGTGTTCCTCGAAAGTGGTCTTGCAATGGGGGACCACGGGGAACACTGACGTTTCGATTGGTATTTATTCTCAATCTTCTTCTGGGGCCTTAATTATGAAGGTCTCCCTGGGGAAAAAGAAGAAAAAGGTCCACTTAGAGTGGGGTACCAAGTGTTTTCCTAGGGGATCACATAGTTTAGGGGGAAGGTTCAAAAGTGAATGCACCGGATAGAGTGCTGTTAAAAACAATTAGTGAAGGGCTGTTAGCCCTGCCAGTCTAGCCACTGACCTGTCCCCGGATGCTGTGTGGAAACTCCTGAGCTTCCATTGGTCGATGGGGGTGCATGGTGCAGTTAGTGTCTTGCAGGAGTAGTCACTGCATTAATGTGGGAGGCATCCATGTTCGTATCTGCTTGCCAGGTACCAGTGTCTGGATCAAACCCTGTAGTACAAGGGGTGACAAACGGGAGGAAGGCGGCAATCAGGGATATGTACTCGCTCATGGTAAGCAACTAATGTTAGTAGGGAGGGCAAAGGGTGGTCATAGTGCCTGTCCTGAGGGGATCTCACTTGAATAAAGAAAGGCTTGAGTACGGCATGGCTGCGTCCGCCTTCTCCGTGTAGCAATCGAAGGTCCGCGATGTGCTGCAAAACAGAGCTGTTAAAGCTCCTATATGTGCGCCTGTGCGCTGGCGTAGTGTCTGATGGTGCGCGCATGCGCAGATGCTGTGAATGTTTGTTAGTGTGTGGTCGCGTAGGGTTGGCGTCCGAGGCGACCTGGCGGGCATGTATGGTTAAAGCCCAGTGCGCATGTGCAGCGACGCTCTTGTGAGTGGTTGCTTGCTCTCGCATACGTGGATGATTGCGGAAGGGCAGCGTCCTTGGCAACCATGTGTCCTTAGCAACTGGGATCAAGTCCTGGTGTGCTGCGGCCTCGTGTGGATGCCTGTCCAGGCTGGGAGTGTCCTGGTGAGGATTAACTGTACGCAGATGAAAGGCCTGTATTTGTAAAAGTTAGGGCTGGGGCCCTAATTGGAGGGGAGTGGGCTCGTGGAGCTAAGTCTGTGTGCTAAGTTAGGAGCACATGGAATTGTGTCATACTGCAAAGTGCAGAGTGTCTAGTTGGAAAGTAATGAAAAGGGCCTCCCAGAGGTGGCAGGTGGCTTGTACCTGTGTGTGGATCTAAAAAAGGGAGGCCGGGGGGTGAGGCAGGACCTCCTCAGGTTTGAAAGTCCATAGGGGCCGCCTCGTTCAGGCCCGCGGCCAAGGTGTTGAGTTTAAATATCCACCATGATTCTTTGTAGTTCAGCGAGTTCGCAATGTTGGTGGTGCCTAATACACGGTCAATAACCCACCATTTGAATGAGTCATGGGGGTGTTGTAGTTCCATGAAGTGAGGTACCAGAGGTGCAGTGTGTATTTTACACCTGATCCTTGATTTGTGCTCGCTGATTCTTTTATGCACCGGTCTGGCCGTTTGGCCTACATATCTCAGTTTGCAGGTGCATTCAATGAGGTAGATTACGTTGGTGGTTTTACAGTTGGTAAATAGCCGGAGTTCCCATTCTTTATCTCCTATTTGGAAGGATTTCATTTTATTCGTCTGGTTGCATGCTTGGCATGTACCACATGGGTGGTGCCCTCTAATTTCTCGCATTTTCCAAAGTGTGGATCTTGTAGGTTTTCGTCGGGATCTGGCATGAGTCAATAAATCTTTTAGGTTCTTATTCCTTTTCAGTGCCAACCTAGGCAATGGTTCCTCCGGTAGACTGAGACGGACGATGGGCCAGTATTTTTTAATCAAGTGTCTGAATTGCGTGGTATTAGCTCCAAACGTCGAAATGCAGGCCAATGTATTCTCTGTCCCTTGGTCATGTATTTTGGGAGTTAACAGCGTTTCTCTTGGTGTGTAGAGGGCCCTCTTCATGGTATTTTTGAGTAATTTCTTGGGGTAACCTCTGCCGGCCAGTTTCTGTTGCAGAAGGTTCGCGTGGAACTTGAATTCTTCCGTATTGGTGCAATTCCTTCGTATTCTCAGGAATTGTCCGTAAGGCAGATTATTTCGTACGTTTTTGGGGTGATGGCTGTTGTAATGAAGGATGGTATTTCTGTCTGTTTCTTTTTTGAAAATGGCGCATTTCAGTTGGTTGTTTTCAACACTGATTTTGAGATCAAGAAAATGAATGCTCGTGGTGTCATGTTCCATCGTGAATTGTATGTCTTGTGACCTTCCATCAATCCAGGTGAAGAAATTCTGTAGTTCGCCGTTTTCTCCTTTCCAAATAAATATAATGGGCCTCATTACGACCCAGGCGGTCCGGAAATAACGGTGGCGGTAAACCCGCCGCCACTGTTGTTTCCGGACCGCCTGAGTCTGACCCCTGCAGGCGGGAGGTGATGTTCCCGCCAGGTCTGACCTGGTGGGTTTAACACCTCCCGCATGCAGGCGGACGAGGAAACACCGGCAGCATTACCAGATGCTGCCGGTGTTTCCATGATCCCCATTTCCATCGAGTCCCATAGGACTCAATGGGAATGGGGATTTACACCATTCCGCCTCCGTGATTCCCGGAAAACCGGGGTTGTAATGCCCCGGTAATTCCGGGAATCACGGAGGCGGAATGGTAATACGAGTCCGGCGTTAACCAGGCAGTTTTACCGCCTTGGTTAAAGCCGGACTCGTAATGAGGCTCAATGTCATCAATGTATCTTCGCCATGAGTGGATGCTTGCCTTGAAGGGGTTATGGTCATTAAGGACAAAACTATATAAAACCATATAAATTATTGCCATGCTCGGGGCGAATGCTGCGCCCATGGCAGTACCCCAGACTTGTAAGTAAAATGACTCATTAAAGCTGAAGAAATTGTTGGTGAGTGCCAATTCTAGTAGTTCTACAATGAAGTTTATGGGTACTCTTCTTTGAGTCATATGTAGAGTTAGATGACGTCTAATGCATTCAATCGCTTGGTTTTGTGGAATGCTTGTGTAGAGACTTTTGATGTCCATCGTGACTAATTGGTTCCTATTGTTGTCAAAGGATTGATTTTCAAAGATGGTGATAGTCATCATGGTATCTCTAAGGTAGGAGGCGGTTTGCTGGCAGAGTGGTTTAAGAAAGTAGTCTATGAATTGGCAAATGGGCTCCAGAATGGAGCCACAGCCGGACACTATCGGTCTTCCTGGTGGTATGGCGCTGTTTTTATGTATCTTGGGAAGCGCATAGAATGCGGGGGTTCTTCCCTCAGTTGTATTGAGGAAGGCCTCTTCTTTCTCCGAGATCCAGTCTCTTTCTGATGGGTGTTGTGTTTCTAGGAAGGTTGAATCATTTGCTGCCTCAAATTGTGCGCAGCATACAGAACTCAGGGAGGACAGGACCACCCAATGTGTACATAACCCTAAATTCTTAGCCACAGGTTTTGACTCTAAACTTTTCTAGAGACTCGTTGGCTTTGGGGACAAAGAGATGATCACTGTCGAAGACAATGTCTAAGTTCTGTTTGAACTTCTGGGGAAAACCCTGATGATTGGAAGTAAGCGGACCGACAGAGAACCACTGATTTCTCCATCCCATCTACTGCGTTTAAACCAGCCTCGAGGGCCGGAAAGGCGATGACCTTCATGTAATTAAGAATGTGCAGAAAGCCCTCTCTAATCTCTCCCACCGTTAAATAGGTTGATGCTTCGAAAACCACATTTCACAACACATGTGAAAACCTAACAAGAGCACGGGTGGCGATACACAGCCTTTAACATCATGCTGTCCAGATGTGAAGATTTTCTTGGCTACGGCGTTGCTTTTCTTTGAATCCCTTTCCTTCAGAAGGGTCGACATCAATGAGCGGACCACTCAGCCTCAGCATTTGGGTGTGATGAAAGGAAGGGCCGGTTGCCATGTGTAGGCTTGTATTTCTTGGTGAGTTCTCTGCCGACCTATGATATCAAGCACGGATGCTGCCACAAAGCCATAAGTTGGTCCGGGATGGCTGTGTATCATGCGAGAGCTTATACTGACTGAGGACCCTTGTCTAGGGTGATGGTCAATTTGTATTGTGCTAACGGCTTCGAAGATGCGCTGAGGCCTAGGGCCACCACCACCTTCTCAACACTTTTCACAATATTTCATTAGGGTGGCTTTATGTCACTGTCTGATACATCTCAACGTCAGGAGATGCGTCTAATCAGCTTGTGTTGTGAAGCCCTGATGCCAATTCTAAGAGCTCTGCGCCTCCTCTTCAAAAAATTCAGACACATAGTCAAACAACGCCCTGTAGAGCAGCAAAAGCAAAGGGAATCCTCGCCAGGTCGAAGATGGAGTGCACTGATTGAAAATCCTCAGCCCTTGGCTCTGGGACAGAACTCAGGGATTGCGGAGCAGTCAAGGTTGCAGCAGTCAATACCAATGCACTGGCACCCACAGCGGTAGCAACTGAACTCGACGTACCAACTTTTTTCAACTTCGAAGGGGCCGAGCCTGAGGCTGAGCAACTCTTACCATCTCCTGCATGCGCTGTAGTTGGCAATGCCACTGAAAACATCAAGACTGAAGCATTGCAAGAAGATCAAGTATTTGCTGCTTGAATAAGCCCCACTCTTTCCGAGATGCCCCCTTGGACGTGTACGACTTACCCCTCTTGGCTGACGACTCACTGTCATCTCATCTGGGCTTTTGCTTCTTTTTCTTGAGGGAAGAGGAAGAAGAGCAGTGATGAAACTCACTACAGAAGTGGGATCTCCTCTAACCTTTCATGGGGCTTGACCTCCGCCTCTAGTTCTTCTCCGGGGACGGTCCTTCAGTGTTGTTCTTCAAAGATTTAGTGTCCGAGTGGGTTGGCGACTTTGAAGGGAGACGTTGTAATGCCAATTTAGCTGTGCTTTCTGTGACGATCCTTCAGATGGTTTCCCTTCTCCCCAGGTGAGAACCCCTTTCCATGAGGCTAGGGTGGTGAGGCCTCTAACCAATAGTCTCTCTAGGGTTGGTAACATGCGGGAGGATCTCATGGAGTCGGACTCCTCCTGGGGCTAAGGACGTAATTTGGAGTCACAACTGCTATAAAACCACACCACGAAGGTTGGGGATAGTGCCCAAATCTTAACATAAGATCACTTCCATGTGTCATTGTAAAACATTGAACCCTCCTGATGACATAGGTACTGAGATGAAGTAGCATCAAAAATACTACATTTGCGCAGGACGAATGCTAGAACCACTGCAATCAATTCGACGGATGTTACGCTGGGGCCATTCCGCTATTTAAATTGAACAGCAAAGAAGGACTGTGTTCTTCATTTGCTGACTTGTCCAGCAATGGCCCGTGTGGTGCTGGCAAGCTTGAAGCTGTGATATGACCAGAAGGAGTACCAGGTGACCGAGGAGGCTGCGTTGAAACCGAGGAAGCTGACGCAGGCTTTCAGGAGCATAGACCGAGAAGGTTCTTTTGAGTCGGTTGGGAACCGGCGTGATAGATCTGCAGAGACTGAGTGGTGGTGGCACGACCTGTAGTGAGCAACTGTGTGGTCCAACAATGGTGCTGAGACGGCCTACCGTAGCCTATGGAAGAACTTCATAGGTGACTATTAGGAGAAGGCAAGAGACTGTGGGGGAGGAGGAACCTGTCACAGCCGGACATAGGGGTCCGACGGCTACGCTGAGGTGGTCCATAACAACTCGAGATGGAGAGAAACAAGACACGCAGGACTACTAAAGGGAAAAGTTGAAGTAGGAAACTGCGATCCCTGGCGAAACTGGTGAAGAGTCCCCTGGGAGAATAGTAACAGAAACACATAAGTCCGGCAGGGGTCCGGGAAGTTACGAGTCTGTAAACCATAAAGAAATAGAGAAAATCATAGACAATTTTGTGATACAATTACCAGGCCAATTCCACAAAAGGGTGATACTGGAAAGTCAAGAGGGAATCCAGGAACAACTTCATCGTCCCTGTGGGGGAGGAGCCAGAGATGTGTAAAACCCTGAGATTGTGAAAACCTCCATAAGGGAACTACAAACCCTATTAAAAAATGTGAAAGACATTAGGAAACAGCTTGGAGAAGGGAGTCCTTCTCCTAGCCCCACAAGAACTTTATGTGATTATTTTATTTTCTGTTGGGACTCGGAAAAACCAGAACCTTTATGGAACTTTTGCTTTTAACAACCTGAGAGGCATTTGGACGCTTTGCATCCAGGAGAAGGGAGTCATTCGCCTGGATTACTAACAGTAGCTGGACTTTTGATGGTATGTTACAGCAACAGAGAGAGTAGGAGCATTTATGACTCGGCCAGTACCTTTTTGTTTGGACTGACAGACTTCCTGACAAGCACCCAAGTTTCTTTAGTTTAGGTAGGGAAATCCCCTTAGAGTTAGAGATAGATGGGTTTGGTTTTTCATTTAATAAAAGTCTGTAGCAACCACTATGGCACCACTCGGTCAGTCTCTTCATTCCTTGACTCCACATTTCCCACAAGGCCTTCATGTTCATTGACTGGCGCGAGCTCCATTTCGTGGTCCACCCACAGATACTACACACAGATGATGTGCTGGTTGGTGATGGGCATCTTGGAGCTGCAGTCTCAGCAGCACGTAAAACCAGACAGCTTGGGGCCATATATAGAAGTGTTCGAAAATACTTTTTTGGAGATTGTTCTCATACAGTGTACTGAGTGTGCAAAAAAAAAGAAACTGTGTTAATGGGGCGCAGTGTGCACTATATTTTTTAACACAAACATGTCTGGGGTCAAACAACACGAGAGTTGAGGCTTACGAGAGCCAAGTAGAATGCCCTTGAGCAGCACTATGCCCCCTATCAATATTTTCCAAGAACAGCTTGCGCTGGAGGATTTCTATCCAGATGGGAACTCTATGGGAGGATGCAATCTATTGAAATAAGCAAAATTGATAGTTGACTCATGCTTATGATATAATAACACCAAACGTTCCTCCAAAGTATGGAGATGAGCGTGACAGCACCCATGCAATTCTCCAAAAAGGAAACTATGTGAGATCCGATTTCCGTATGGAAAGCAATGTTCACCAGGGCAAGGGATTTAAACCACCAGCATAGACGCTTCAGCCAGCACCCATTAACGTCAATTTGTAGTTTCATTTGGGATTGACTGGGAACATGCGTGTGAAGAGATCTCAAACATGGAAAAATGGAGTAGGATCAACTCTATCCTAGAGTGAATGTCAAAAGCATGACGTACATAGAAGAGATGACAAATTGCACACATCAGATATAAAACTCTGCAGACATTAACCAATTCTACATAAGAATGTGCATGTGTCAGCACATGTCCATGTGCTGATGTAGGCAACAATCTGGAATAAAAGCATTAGGCCTGTGACCCAACATGATCACCCATGGCAACTTGAAAAAGTAAGTAGAGAATCTAGAATCCACCCTACGGTTTGAAGAATTTGAAGCCCCAGACAAGTGTGATGCTTGTTGCATGGGAATTATCACTCTGTCTCGAGTTCACAATTCTCCAGGTTTTTATGCAATTATTCAGCCAATCAGTCTTTTAGCTTACCAGGGTAAACAAATCACGACTGCCCACTCCAGGGGAGATGCTTAATATGCCCGATATATGTCAACTGTGATGGTGTGACTGGAATTGCCAGAAATCACACTTGCTTCATGAATGTGTGCAATTATGAGTTTCTCATGTTTAATCATGAGCACACTCATCCTAAAGATGACCCCTCCACAACCCACACTGCCTGTCCACAACATTCAGTGAAATACCCACCCTGCAAGTGACCAAGTAAACTCAAATAGAGAACATAGCATACAATCAAACACTGCAAGGTGTTCGTAGTAGTCCCATCCTTTGTAGTGCCTTTACACAATTTGGCCAGCATAGAAGAAAAATTATTTCACTTCGGTAATGCTCTTTCTGGTGGATTTAGTACTTCTCCCACAGATTATTCATCTTTCGAAATATCTAGTCAATGTATTAGGCACTGGAAACTTTCTTTCTCAGGTGGTGCTGATCGGCTCTGTCCTTGGCTTGTTCATCTCACCGACTCTAGTCGGTGCAGTGATGACAACATCAGTGTAGGCATTGTTAAGATGGATTTCTAGAATGATCCCTGTCACACCACCATGACATAACGGTGGCCACTGTCCTTGAAATCATGAGGACAACCAACATCACGCCAAAAAACTGCAACCATTGACTGTGGATTAGCCACTGTAGGGAGCGCATCCTCAACTGGCACCAGAGAAATGCAGCAGGTGATAAGGCTCAAGAGACAGAGAAAGAGTGAGGTTGATAGCTTGTGAGAGTTATGGAAGAGTGTGACCATTTGACCAATGCGGTTGACTCTTTCCTTGGGGCAGGAAGGGCTTCCCCACCTGCATGTCTGGGACTGTCCCTGATAAATTTAAGCCTCTGTGTAGGCCCTCTGGAAATTCAGAGAGAAGCCCAAGTGGTGAGAAGCAGCGAATATGTCTATTTTGAGGTGCCTCGATATATGCTCTAGATAGCAGCCACGGATGAGCCAGTCTTCCACATACGGGAATACAAACTCCATCCATCCTGAGATGGGTCGCCACCCCTGCAATCAACTTGGTGAACACAGGCAGAGGTCAATCGAAAGAGAAGCACTTTGAACTAGAAATGTGTACTCCTGATAACGAATCTCAGGAAATTCCTGCGCTTTTGGTGGGTTGGCAAATGGAAGTAGACATCCTATAGGTCCCACAACACCACCCAGTCCTGGCTTTGCAGCACCTGGGGAACTTATTGCAATGTCAGCATCCTAAATATGTCCTTCCTCAGGAACCTGTTCAAGCCCCCGAGGTCCAGGAAGGGATGATGAAGATCTCTCCCTTCTTGGGTACCAAGAAGTAACAGGAGTGACAACCCATTCCTCTCTACTGAGCCAGACCCTACTCTGCTGTCCTCTTTGCCAACAAAGAGTTCAACCATTACCAGAGCTCTGACCCTCAGTCCAAGGGAGTGAATTTAGGAGGCTTGTCTAGAGTACTGCACAGGAACGAAAGATAGTAACTTTGGTCGAAGAACTGAAGCACTCAAGCGTCAGAGCATGTCCAGCCACCTGTTGCAGTGCTCAGAGATTATTTCCCCATACAGTGTAGAGTGGGGCAGACCTCAAAGAGGTGCTGAGGTGAGTGCTACCACCAGTGTCAAAGCCACCTGACTTCCTGCTGACCCCCTGCCGGGCATGAAAATCTCCTTTGTGCTCGCTTAGCCTGGGGAAACCGTGCCTTTCTCACAAAAGGGGTATGGCCAGAGAAACCCCTTCCTTTTGAACCAAAGGTTAAGGAGGAGTATGGGGTAGCCCGCTGGACCACCAGTCCTGAAGATTTAGCCATGATTTCTGTCTCTTTACATTCTTCCAGAGACTCATTAGCTTTGGGGCCCAACAGATGAACTCCCCATCAAAAGCCATGTCCAAGAGTTTTATTTGGACCTCTGAGGAAAACCTTATGATCAGAAGTAAGCAGCCTAGTAGGCTGCTTCCTTACCAAAGATATTCTTGTCTAAGATGTGGAACTTTTTTGAGTCTCCATCAGACGGTTCGACGTAGACTGCCTTGAATTGCGCATCGTCGCCTGGACAACTAAGCCGTTGGGCAAGGGTGAGTAGAAAGGAAAGGCTAGTCACCATGTGCAGGCTTGTATTTCTTGATGAGCTCCCATTTGACGGCATGGTTGCTACTGCAATGCCATAACCGGATACGCAATGGCTGCGTTAAATGGGAGAGCCATCTTCGACTGGGGTTTGGGGACCCGTGTCAAGGACATCCATCAATTCATATTGCACCAAAGGCTTTGAGGGGGTGCCGAGGCGTAAAGCCGCCACTATTGTCTCAACAATTTTTCAAAATTGCACATTAGGGTGCATGTTTAGTGCCACCTGCCGCATGAGTTGTGCAGTTGTGGACGACTTGGCCCATCTGCATGATTAAGGTGGTTCCAGCGCTTTATTTCTACTTGACCTGTCATCTGCTTTCGACACTGTTGATCATACCATCTTACTTGACCGCCTCATGGGGCCGGTCTTTCTGGTGCAGTTCCCTCGTGGTTTTCTTCTTTTCTTTCGGATCGCACTGAATCTCTTTCTCTTCCCCAGTTTCATTCTTCAAACTGGTTTGACATGGGGTGTTCCCCAAGGTTCAGCTCTTTCCCCGCTACTATTTAACATCTACATTCATCCTCTGACCAAGCCCCTCCTCTGCCACGGCTTTGGCTGTTATTCCTATGCCGACGACACCCAAATCTTGGTGCGTTTATTTATTTTTTTATTTATTTGCATTTATAAAGCGCACAGAACTGCCCTGGGGCATCGTGGCGCTGTTACAGCAGACTTAGTCATGAACACAAGCATAGGAATGTGTTTACAGATGTAACCGAGTTACATAGTACATTTCACATTGGTAATAAACATTGAGCTTAAAGGTTATGCTATGCTGTGGATACAATGCAAGCATGAGAGTGAATGTGGCAGACTTTAGCGGAATAGGAGGGTTTTGAGGTTTTTACGGAAGGTATGGTATGATTTTTCGTTCCTTAGTGAGGTAGGTAGGGAGTTCCAGTTTTTTGGTGCGAGGTGTTGGAAGCTGGTTCCTCCCGCCCTGGATCTTTGAAACGTGGGGACATCAATCATGTTGGTGCGGTGAGCTCTGGTGGGTCTGATGGAGGCTTTCGGTGTGATTCTTTCTGCGAGATAGGGTGGGGCATCCAGGGATAGGCATCTGTGTGTGATGGTCATGGCTTTGAACAGTATGCGTTCCTTCACAGGTAGCCAGTGGGCATCTCTCCTTGCTTGCGAGATGTGTTCTCTTTTTGGAATGGACAGTGCTGCCCGGAGCGCATTGTTTTGCGTGATTTGGAGTTTTTTTAGGTTGTGGGCGGAGGTGCCTAGGAACAGTGCATTGCAGTAGTCTAGTTTTGTACCTATAGTGGCTCTGGCGATGGACAGGCAGTTTTTGGCGGAGAGAAACGGCTTGACAGCATTTATCATCTTGGTGGTAAGTGCTGAGGAAGAGGCAATGGCGTTGACTTGGCGAGACATAGATAGTGAGGCATCTAGGTGAACGCCTAAGGTTTTAACAGACTTGGAGACTGAGATGGTGGAGTTGTCAATGTTGAAGGATTTGTATTGGGGGGGGAGTTTGTTGAGAATTTCATTGGTCCCTACTATGAGGATTTCGGTTTTGTCCCCGTTTAGGCAGAGGCCGTTGGCCGCCATCCAGGTTTGGATGGCTGTGTAGATTTTGGTTAATGCAGTAGCATCTTCTTCGTAGGTCCCAGTTAGAGGGAGTAGTACCTGCGTATCGTCTGCGTAGTTGGTGTACGCTATGTTACGACAGTCGAGGTCCTTGAAGAGAGGAAGGGTGAATATATTGTAGAGAGTGGGGGCGGTGCAGGAGCCTTGTGGGACGCCGCAGTGGATGGTGGTAGGGGTTGCCGAGGCAGTGTCTGAGAAGACTTTCATGAGTCTGCCATTTAGGAATGAGGCAACCCATGCAATGGCTTCCGGGGAGAAGTGTGCTTCATTTTTTAGGTGCATGCCTAGGATATCGTGGTTGACAAGGTCAAAGGCGGCAGATAGATCCAGTAGGAGAAGGAGTGCCGGTTTGCCTTTATCCATAGTGTCTGCAAGCTGTATTTTCAGATCAAGTAGGGCTGACTCTGTTCCGTGACCTGGTCGGAAGCCTGACTGTCTTTTTCCTAGGATATGGTTGGTTTCGAGATAATCCTGGATTTGTGTGTAGGCCATTTTATCCAGAATCTTGAGCAGGAAAGGCACAGTGGTGATGGGCCTGTAGTTGGTAGCTACTTCAGGGTCGAGGGTGGTTTTTTTTAGAAGCGGGCGCACCCAGGCTTCTTTTAGACTGTCAGGGACAGTGTTGGCTTTGAAAGAGGCATTGATGAATGATTTAAGGAAAGGGGCGAGTGTTTCAGTGCAGTCTTTGATCAGGCTGGCGGGGCAGGGGTCTCCTTTACAATTGGATGGTTTGATCTTGTTCATTATCTCAATAACTTCGTGTTCTGTGACTTCCCTGAATTTGAACGGGGTAGTGGGGGCTTTGGTGGATGTGGTTCCCGAGCTAGGGGTGGGCATGTGGCTCGTGGTGGTGTGAGATTTGAGGTGCAGTGATAGGTTTTTGTGGTGCTCCTTAATTTTTGTTTGTAGGAGTTCAATTTTATTTAACAAGGCAGATTGTATGGAATTGCACCAGATTTGGTCTTTAACAATGTCTTGTGATTTGGTGGCCGGTGTGGTGAGTTCGTTGAAAATGGCGAAGAGTTCTTTGGATTCGGAGCTTGCATTAGCAATTCTATCATTATAAGAGACTGATTTAGCTGTGATTATGGCTTTTTTGTATTGGGCAGTGATTTTTTTGTAGGAGGATAGGGTGGCTGGGGAAGGCGATTTCTGCCAGGAGTTTAGAGCTTTTCTTTTCTGTGAGCGGAGTTCTTTGAGTTCAGTGGAGAACCAGGTGTTTGAGTGTTTGATAGCTTTGGCTTTTTTGGTCTGCAAGGGGGCAATGGCGTCAATGGCGGTGCTTATGGTGCTCTTGTAGATATCTGCTAATTCTGACGGGTCAGATGACTTGAGGTCTGTGGAGAGGATGTGAAGGTGGGGAGTAATTTTATCTTTAGTGAGATTTTTTACACATCTTGCCAGTGCTGGGGGAATGGGGTTAGGTTTGTTTGTGTTAGATACAGCGGGAATAAAGAAGTGAATGAGGTGGTGATCTGACCAAGGAGTCGGGGTGATGGAGCTAATGTCGACGTGACAGTTGTGGTCAGCTATCCAGTCCAGGATACGGCCTTTGTTGTGTGTGGGTGAGGTTATTTTTTGGTCGAAGCCTAGTTCTTTTAGGGCTAGTGCAAGAGATTTAGCAGGCTTGTCCTTTTTGTCGTTATACCCCAGGTTAAGGTCACCTAGAAAGATGCTTTTGGAGGTGGGTTTTAGGTTTTCTGTTAGGCGGTGTACAAGGTTCTCATGGAACTCTGTTAGTGGGCCGGGCGGGCGGTAGACTAGGTTGAAAGTGATGGTGGAGTTAGGGGAGAGGGCAATTTTTATAGCTAGAGAGTCTATGTTGTCACCTAGATTGGAGGTGATTTGTCTGGCCTCGAGGTGATCTTTCAGGATGAATGCTACCCCACCACCTACTGAGGAGAGGCGGTCTTGCCGGATAATGGCGTACCCCTGTGGGATAGTAAGGTTGAGGGCTGGCCCTGCAGCGCTGTGCAGCCATGTCTCGGTGATGGCTAGGATGTCGAGGTCCAAGCTAGTTAGGAGTTCGTGAATTTCAATGGCATGGGCAGGGATGGATCTGGCGTTTATGAGGGCACACTGTAGGTTGTGTGTGCGTTGGGCCGAGGTAGGGGTGGTGTTGAGTGGTGTTGCCGGGATGGGGTGCGGCATGGTGGGTTTAGGTAAGGGTGTTTTGACTGTAGGGGGTGGCGTGTTAGTCGTGTTAAGAGTGGTGGGAGGTGCTTGGTGGGTGAGTCTAGGGTATCTAGAACGGAGACCTAGGAGTTGGTTCCTGGTGTGGATGGGTCTAGTGTAGGAAGTTATGCTGGGTGGAGGATGACGTGCTGTGGGGATGCTTTCAGTGAAGAATGATGGTAGGAAGTAGGTGGGAGGAATGTTGGAGAGGAATGCCAGTGGGGCAGCTGGTGAGCTGGTGGATTGTTGAGGCATGGCGATGGTATCGTTCAACATGGCACAACTAGAATCAGAATGCAATGTGGGCAGCAAAATTAGGGCACAGTATGCGACCATAGGGCACAACACAATAGTGTGGTCTAGATACGACCATAAGGCACAACACAGTAGTGTGGTCACTATGCGACCATAAGGCACAACACAGTAGTGTGGTCACTATGCGACCATAAGGCACAACACAATAGCGTGGTCACTATGCGACCATAAGGCACAACACAGTAGCGTGGTCACTATGCGACCATAAGGCACAACACAGTAGTGTGGTCACTATGCGACCATAAGGCACAACACAGTAGTGTGGTCACTATGCGACCATAAGGCACAACACAATAGCGTGGTCACTATGCGACCATAAGGCACAACACAGTAGCGTGGTCACTATGCGACCGTAGGGCACAACACAGTAGTGTGGTCTAGATACGACCATAAGGCACAACACAGTATCACAGTGGCCGCTGGGCGACCGTGGTAACGGTACTATTGTCATATGGCAGCATATTACAGAGTAAGGCAAGAGCATGGTTGGTTGGCTATGGATTGTGCATTATTTTGTTTTCGTTTAGATCTCTCTATTCCTGAGACAGCCACATGATTTCAGGTTTGTCTGAAAGCCATGGGGGAATGGATGTGTAACAACTGGCTCAAGTTCAATGGGGATGTTGGTGGGTCTTCCTTCTGCTGCTGCCTCATGGATGATTTCTTTCTGGCTCCTTTCCTTGGGCCCATTTCCTTCCCCGGTTCTATCTGTAAAGGATCTAGGAATAAAATGTATGCCTCTTCATCTGTCGAAACTCTGATTAGCTCTATATGCCAGAGAGGTTATTTTCAGATTAAAACTTTACATAACGTTCTCCCTTATCTCCCTTTTCATCTTAGGCCCCTTGTGGTGTCATCTCTGGTTATGTCTATTATGAACTATTGTAACTCCTTACTCCTGGCACAACCCATCTACTTACTGCAGCGTCTCCGGGTTCTTCAGAATTCCACTGCAAGAGCTGCTACCTCTACTCCTAGACATGCTCACATTTCGCCCGTTTTGTGTCAGCTTCAGTGGCTTCCCATGGCCAACCATGTTCAGTTTAAGGCCTTGGCTTGGTTCCTTCTATGGTTTAGGTGCACAGTATTTGCAGAAGAAATGTAAACCTTATGTCCCTGTTCAGGCACTTAGATCAGCCGATGCTCATCTCGTTTCCATCCCCCGTTTTAATGCCACCCGTATTGGCGGTCGCTCCTTTTCTGTTGCTGAAGCTCAGCTGTGGAATCCTATCCTGTCGAAGCTGTATCAGTCATGGGCTTGGTGAACGGGTAAAAAATGTGTTGCTTGAATTCTTCCCATGCCTCGCGACATACAGCCTTTTTTACCCTTCTTGGTTGACAATTCTGACTTGTCTGTGATTATGCTTATTTTTCTTGTAGGAAGAGGAAGAAGCAGCAGTGATTTGACCCACTATAGGATCTCTTCTTTGTTTTGTTATGACTCCTGCCCTCCCTGTGGTCCTTTTCCGGGGTCTGCCCTTCAATGTCGACCTGCCAATATTTAGCAGCCGGATGGGTTTGCAACTTCGATGCAGGCCATACTAACACCAACTTCTCTGAGCATTCCCAGAAGTCCTTTGAGCTCATGGAATAACAGGAGCGGCATTGCTCCATGACGTAGTCCACCACCAGAAACCACAAATAGATGTTGTGTGGGCGGTGATAGGTTTGAAAGGCTACCAAGACTACAGCTCCAAGATGTCCGACAAGCTAGAGCCCAGACATTGTGGCGTTCGAGAAATATTTCAAGATCGCATTCTGATACAGCATGCTGAGTGCACGAAAAAAAGGAACAGAGGGTGGGGGGTGTAGTGCGTACTATAAATATTGACACTGACATCATGTGGGAGTGGAAGAGAATGAGAGCCAGGGTGCACAAGAGCTGAGGAAGAGGTAATCAAAGCATACTACACCCCCTGTAGCGATTTTCCAAGATCACCAGGCACTGGAGGATATCTATCCAGATGAAGAATCTATGGGAAGATGCAATCCATTGAACACTATATTCCAGTGGTGGAGGAATCAGTCATTGGTTGGTGTGATAATTCCACAATGCATATCTTGTTGCTCATAACCAGGGTAATATACCGTCCATAAAGAAAAGACAGCAACCATCAGCCATTATTTGAAATATCTCCGCCATGGCTAGAAGCACCAGCACGAGATGATGAGCAGGTAGTCTCTCAAGAAATTCTGCTGCTTCATCCAGGCTTAAAAAGTGGGTATTGTCATCGCAGCAAAGCACATAGCATGCATTGCCTCTCTAAAACAGCTTCACCTTTACAGCACTGAAACCTCAGCAAGCGCTATTGACTGAATAGGTGAAGTATGGGTGCATGGCGATTCTCGACTCCGGATATATGGAGGTTACCCAGCTCGCTAGCCATGCACAAAATTAAATCACGACCCCTGCTCTTAGTCACAATTATGAGTCTGGCAGCTTGAGTTGGTTTTGGAGAAGATATAAGGAACTAGTGTGCTGTGAAGTGGAATTTAAAGTGAATAAAGAGGGATAACATATCTCCCGCAGAAGATTCTCAACTATTGTTCCCATGTTTTTAATGGGAACCAATTCAGGAATGCTGAGGGTCCAGATGCTATTCTGATGGGGCCCTGCTTCTAAAGCAGCTTTTTTACCCTAGAACCCAGTAATATTATGCATTAATTCCTCAACTGCATACCTACTGCTCTCTCAACCAAACCATGTACCTTAACCAAGGACATTTCACTATTCCTCTTTGACATGGCATGGAATCAATTTCTACCTCTCCAGAATTGATAGGGTAATTAATGATAAGGTACCTCAATTTAAGAAAATCAAATTAAGTTCCAAACAAAATAAGACCCATTTAAATGTGATTACGAACACACCATCGCAGAGGCTAAGCAAGTGCTCTTGGAAAACCAAATTGACATGGCAGAATCTGCTCCAAAAGCACTCTTCCAAATATTGCATCAATCTACAACACCGAATGCTTGCCACACTTCTATTCTTGCATCGTCTAAGTGGTGTAATTCATTGGCAGCAGCCTTTTAAACCAAAATAGCTAACATTAAGAATGTAATTGACAATAAATTAGCAAACCAAACATCAGCACAGAATCACACATCCCTGCAGGTGGAGAAACAAAATAATGCCTTTCCGGAGTTTAACTTTTCTCCAATTACAACAAAACGGGTAATTAATGTAATAATATCGATTAATCCAAACACATGTCAGGGGGACACCAGTCCATCCATACCGATTAAGCAATGTGCCTCAACTGTGGCACCTATTATCACAAACATTATTAATAGATAATTTGCTGAAGCGTATATCCCTGCAGACATTAAAATGATCTGATCACCCTGCTACTTAAGAAGCCATAATTAGACCGACATGACACGGGCAGTTACCGTCTCATCTCAAACTGTCAGTTCGTTTAAGAAATTCTGGATAAAATCACTACCAAACAACTACAAAACCATCTGGAGCAAAACCAACTGCTAGGTGAATTTCAATCTGGTTTTCAACCTGGGAGGTGCACGTAGACTGCTTTTTTAAAGATTTAAAAAATCAGCTCCTTAACATTATGGGCCAGGGTTCAACAACATTGCTCCTGTTATTAGATCTGTCGGATGCTTTTCATACACTGGACCATACTATACTCATTACTAGGCTGAAACATGCATCAAAAACCTCACTCAATGCAGTAAATGGATCTGCTCCTTCCTAAAGTAAGACTTGATGCATTTGAATTGGATGAACACAGCTGGGACTGTGGGGTGCCCCGGTGGGCATATCTGTCACCATTATTGTTCAATGTATATCTAAAACCACTGCATGACTGGTTAATAGCTCAACACATCCACTTTCAGAACTATGTTGATGATGTGCAGCTAATCTTTCAGCTGAACTCAGACAGCTTTCAAATGAATCAGGAGCACATTAGAAGGAGAAATTACTTATGGTAATGTTCTTTCTGTGAATTCTTCTCTGATAGATTCCTCATCAGATATACATCCCAGCATCAGTTGCTCAGAAAACATTTCGACAGGGGGCGTAGTGCACCTCGACACAGCCGTTGATTCGTCTTGCCTCGATGCCTCGCTTGTCGGCTATGGACATGGCATCGGTCATCATACATATACTGTGTCACTAAACCCCTGTACCTCAGTTCCCCACCTTTCTTCATGCGAGCTCAGCCACTGCAGAGGAAGACTAAACAAGTAACTCACAAGAAAAAAGAAAACCGAGGCAGTGTTTAAAAGATGTCATTTTTTCTTGTGAGGAAACAGGACCGCAGAAGAAATGCAACACCCAACAAGAAGTGGACGGTAGTCCATAAAAGAAAAGTTCACCTCATCCGCCCAAGAGAGAAGCAGCCATTGACCGCAGGCACTTTCATAGCGGGCATGTACCAGAGGGTAATGAGGAATCTGCAGGAGAACAATTCACAGAAAGAACATTATGGTAAGTAATTTCTCCTTCAATGGATTGCCTTTCTCCCGCCGATTCCTCATCAGATAAGACTCCCCAGTACTTGAGAAGGAGGTGGGATGAAAGTTCCTTAGAAAGCCCATTTTGTATAACCACTCTCCCAAATAGAGCAACAAATCCACGGGCCACATCCAGGCTGCAGGGTTTGGTAAAAGTATGCAGCGAGGACCAGGACGGCGCACAGCAGATTTCTCTCACAGGTACAAACCCTTGGCAGGGCCATTGAGGCAGCCACCCCTCTAGTGGAGTGGGCTCTGATGTCCATAGATAGTTCTTTCCCTGCATTGTGGTAGCATTTGGAAATGCAAAGCGTGATCCGCCGTGGGATGGTCTGCTTTGAAACAGCCATACCTTTCTTAGGCACAGAGAAGGCCACAACCAACTGATCCACCTTCCTGAACTCTGCCGTTCTGGCAACGTAAAAACTCAGTGCCTTTTTCTGGTCTAACCTGTGGAACCGCTCCTCCTCCTTGGAGGGGTGTGGTGGCAGGTAAAAGACAGGAAGGGCAATGGCTTGGAACAGGTGAAAGTCTGATACCACCTTGGGCAAGAACCCGTTTCGCACTTTCAGGGAAACACTCTCCAGGAAAAAACAAAGTAAAGGCAGCTTGCAAGATAAGGCCTGCAGCTCGCTGACCCGTCCGGCTGAAGTGATGACCACTAAGAACACAGTGTTCAAGGTGAGCAAACGTAAAGAATGTGACTGCAAAGGCTCGAAGGGAGTAGCCATAAGGAAGGTGAGAACAGGGGACAGGCGGAAAATTATTCACAATGCGCTTCAAGAATTGGGCCATAACCGGGATCATAAAGAAAAACCTTTAATCCAGAGACCTTTTGAACAGTCAAAGCCACCAAGTACCCTTTGACTGTGGTGACCTGAAGGCCTGAAGAGGCCAGTGGCAGAAGGTACTCCATCACTGTAGTGCTGGGGCAAGAGATATGGTCAATCTCGTGTTCCCTGTACCACGCCTCAAATCTTCTCCACCTGCACACATGCAGCGATCCTTTTGATTTGTCTACGTGCAGCCAGTAGCATCTCAAATACCTCCTCTGAGAGGTCCCTTCCTTTATATCTCAACCTCTCAAGAGCCACTCGTGTAGGGTGAGGGACTCCGGGTTCGGGTGGAGCTTCCAAGTGGGATATGAGATCCGGCTGATGAGGAAACCGGAGAGGTGGGCAGATGGCCAAGTCAAGAGTCCCACGTTCTCCTCGCCCAATCTGAGGCGATCAGTGTTGCTCGAAACCTGTTCAACCTCCTGAGAAACCATGGAATGACGGGAATCAGAGGGAAGGCAAGGTGGAGAGCAAAAGTCCACTCCACGAGAAATACGTTCCCACAGTGCACCCATCGCTAGGAATTCCCTCGAGAAAAACTGTCTGCACTTCCTGTTGGACTCTGTGGCAAACAGATCTACCGCTCAGATGCACCAGAGAGAGAAGACCTCCTCTAGGACGTCTTGGCACATGTCCGACTCATGTCAGACTGTGCTCTGCCTGCTCAGAGCATCTGCCAAACCATTCTCCGTCCCTGCCAGATGTACTGCTGAGACCGAGATCCGATTCCCAGGTAAGGGAACACATGGATACCAGATCTCCTGAGGTGAGCCGCAACTACCACCATGAGCTTGGAGAAGACCCTCGGGGCAGAGGTCAGCCCAAAGGGGAGCATTTTGAACTGGTAGGTCTTGTCCCCTATGAGGAATCGCAGGAATTTCTTGTGCTTCTGGTAGATCGGCACGTGGAAATAAGAGTGATGCAGATCTATCGACACCAGTCTGTCCTGAAATCCGAGAGCGTGGAGAATTTCTCTCAACGTCACCATCTTGAACTTGTCCTTCCTCTAGAACTTGTTCAAGGCCCATAGGTCCAAGATGGGACAAAGTCCTCCCCCTATCTTAGGTACCAGGAAATACTGTGAATAACACCCTGATCCTCTCTGCTCGGGAGGTACCTCTTACACAGCACCATTCAAAAGCAGAGCTTGTAGTTCTTCCTGGAGCTCCTGTTCTGGTTGTTGAAGGGGCAGAGGGCGTGGCCTTTTTAAGAAAAGCAGACAGTAAACCCAATGAACGAGCTGAGGAGCCCAGGCATCAGAGGTAATGTCCTGCCATTGGCCACAATGCTCTCCTATCTTCCCACCAACTGGGGAATCGTGGGGAGAAATCAAAGCTGCTTCGAGGGCGGAGCTGCCCCCGCCGCTGCTGCCACTCGCTGCTGTTATGTTATGATAACTTCTAGAGCGCACGGTCGCCCAAAGTATCTTGGCGCTTTGGGAGAGGAGAAAAAAGTCACTATCAAACAAGCCTAGTATAGGTGGGTTTTGACAAGCTTTCTGAAGGCTATATAATTCAAAGTTTTCTTTATGAAAAGCGGGAGATCATTCCATAGAGTTGCTGCGGCAATAGAAAAGGCTTGGCCCCCAACCAGAGACCGTTCATATCTTGGCACTACAAGTTGTTCGGCTGTGGCAGAACGAAGACTATGCGTAGGGTAGTATCGGGCGAATTTGGCTTGAAGATATTCAGCGCCCTGATCATGAAGTGCGCGATGCACTATAGATAGTGCCTTAGATTTGACCCACTGGGCCACAGGAAGCCAGTGAAGAGTCCGAAGCACGGGGAGATGTGTGCCCCAAAGGGCGTGCAAGTTGCAACTCGAGCAGCTAGGTTCTGAAGCTGCTGCAACCATTGGGTCAGGCCCTTAGGTTGGGCTAGGTACAAGGAATTACAGTAGTCAAGCCGTGACATAACCATGGCTGCCACTACCGGGGAACGTAGTGGAGCAGGGATCAAGGGTAGCACCTTCTTCAGAATTTTCAACTGGAGGTGACCAGCCTGACACACCGCTGTGACCGGTTTGTCTATAGAGAGTGATGCAGATAGCACAACCCCCAGATGTTTCACTTTATTAACCGGGATAGTAAGAGGACCTAGAGATGAGGGCCAAAAGGAGGACACTCATAGCGTGGGATCAGGAGGGCAACCCACCACCATCACCTCAGTTTTATCTCCATTTAGTTTGAGCCAATTGCAGTTCATCCAATCTCCAACGGCTGGCAGACACTCCCGCAGGCACAATGACACATCAGCCGGATCCAGGTCTAGTCAGATCAGAATCTGAGTGTCGTCCGCGTACGAGTAGCATCTGACGCCGAACGAGCAGATGAGACATACAAGGGCCCAAATATAGATGTTAAACAAAATAGGAGACAAAGAAGAGCCTTGCGGCACTTCCAAACTGAGATTACAAGGAATAGAGAGAAAGGGGGGCACGGAGAGGGTCTGGGTGCGATCCGCCAGGAATTACGTGAACCAGGCAAGTACTTACCCTGATAAACCAAACTGGGCGAGGCGGGATAACAGGATGGAGTGGTTGACCGTGTCGAAAGCTGCTGAAAGATCTAACAAAATCAGGGCTTGCTGTCATGATGCCTACCCCCGGGGATCCAGATCAAGTCCAGCAACCCCAGAAGCAGGCATCAAGTTAGTCCAAGCAAGCCCAACAACCCCTGCTAGGGCTATTTGGGTGCAGTCCTGGCGTCTATGGCGCCAGGCTCATATGGAGAGTCAGTCCTGGCGCAATAGGCACCAGGCTCATAGATTAAAACTTACCTGATGCAGACCATGCTGCAAACTCACCTGATGCAGACCATGCTGCAAGAGCTCCAAGCCAAAAGAGGCTTGGAAGGGACTACTTTACCTAGGGACTATTTTTTACTCAGGTGGGGTCGAGGAGGAATACTTACCTGGGACTACTTTGGGGGCTATTTAAACCATCCAGCAGCGTAACGCTCACCGTGCCTGCAAGTCTGCATCCAGTCTTCTGCCACGCCCGCCTCGAGTCTGGAGCGCCTAGAAAGAGGGAGAAAGAAGGAGAAAAGGTTAGAACAAGAGCAATACCTTTAATCCTTACCTGAATTCCCGATCCACCGCGCCTTCGAGCTGGAAGAAAGAAGTTATTTTATGCGCGTCGCCTTGCCTGCTGCAGCGCCGCGCTGAACTCACCGGCCTTTGCAGCTTCTTCACTATCCACCGCATCCTTCTGCATGTTTCCGCCGCACTCCGGCACCTAAGGGGAGCACAGGAACAGCAAGGTGAGCCAAGGGAATAAACAGAGGCAATATTAGTTGCCCCCCCATAGACTTACCTGATTTTACCGCCGGGGGTACTATTCCTCTTCACGGGTCGGCGCAGCCTCCACCGCATCTTTGCTGCACCCCGGCCCTTAAGGGGAACAAAAGGACAGCAAGGTGAATCAAAGGGACAAACAAGGGGAATCCTTCTCACCACAATAGACTTACCTAATTTTACCGCCAGAGGCATTATTCCCCGAGACTTCATAATTTCTCTCAGCACCTGAATAAGGGAAAAAGCCACAGGTTACATACTGACATTATTTTATCGAACTGTGTTGGATAATACAAACCCTTACCTGAATGTTACCGGTTGCCACGAGGAACTCTTCGCTAGGGTCAAGCTGCAACCTGCAAGGAATCGGACAAGAGTGAAAGTCAGACATTTGAACTCAAACGAACTACATAGTTACGGCGTCTCGCCGGGAATCTCAGAGTCAATATTGTTCTGGAACTCACCAATTCCTTCGAACCAGTGAAGCAACTGGTAATCTACGTGCACCTGCGCTCAATGCAGGATGGAGAGCTCATCTTTCCAAACCATCAGGTGAGACTATAAGAGGGGACATTAAAGGTGATCAGTGGGGAGAACAGCGGGGGAGGGGGTTAACACTCAACTCCACGGGTGGTTAATTCCCTTTCTCCATTTGCAGAAGAATACTCTTACGGGCCAAGCAAACGAAGCTAGGTGGGCCAGTCCAGTCTGTCATCTCGGCACTACGCGTCACATTGGTGGAGACCGCAGCTGTCCAGTTCAGATTGACGTCCCTGTGGGAGCCAGGTGAGCGCAACATTCCCACTCCACCTGCATCCACCAACCTGGCCATGTCATCCTGGACGGCGACCAGAACACTCTCCGTGCCCCTACCTAAGAAAAGTAGACAGCAAGGGAGACACCAGTGATTCTAGGAGTTTAGACAGAAGGAGCAGAAGTGAAATAGGGCAGAAGTTAGATAGTATAGTGGGAGCAAGGGATGGTTTCTTCAGTTGAGGAATAACCCTGGCTGCCTTCAGTTCCCTGTTCTCCAGTAATCTCGGAAAGAATATTGGGTGCGATATTTTTCATGACTCGTAACGGAATGGCATCCGAAGGGGAGCAAGATTTAATTTTAAGAATTGCTGCCAGGGCAGTCTCTTCTGAGAAACTGGGAAAGGTGGACCAGTTCTTAACCTCGGAAGGAGGTGCAGTGGAGGTCCCACCACACCTTCCGGACAGCGGGCAACACCTCTGACCCTGTCTGAGTTGCGGGAGCTGAGCCTTCCTGCCAAAAGGGACATACCATCGGGAGCCTCTACCTCTTGAGGCGAAGCTTAAGGCAGGTTTGTCTGGCTGTTGGACAGCTAGGCCTACCGATTTAGCAGCCAGCTTCGACTCCTTGAATTTCTCCAGGGAGTCATCGGCCTTGGGGCCGAAGAGATTCTTGCTTGCAAAGGCGAAGTCCAGGAATTTGTTCAGAAAACTTGTCGAAAATCCAGATGTATGCAGGTAAGCCTGCCTCCTTAAGACTGTCGCTGACCCCATTGATCTGCCGACACAATCCCCAACGTCCAGGGCTGTCTGCAATGACTGTCGTGCCACCTCCTTGCCGTCAGCTACCAGCCTCTCATAGCACTCTTGCATCTCCCCTTCGGGAATATACTGGCCAGCCTCACCAATGGCAGTCCACAAACCAAACACATAATTAGCAAAACTACAAGAGGCCTTAACAGCTTTCAGAGCCATGCTGCCAGAAGAAAATATCTTCTTGGCCAAAGCGTCCACTTTCTTCCTTTCCCTGTTGGTCGGGAGGATAGCTGTGGATGAAGCGGATCAGGTACTAACTGTGGCTGCCTGTACTACCAACCCCTGCGGCGTTGGATGGGGGGAGAGATAGGATGTGTCTCCCCTTGCCAGCCTGTACTTCTTAGTGAAGTCTGAGTTAACCTGGGGTGCAGTGCATGACCTTTGCAACAAGGTGGCAATGGGGTCTGCAGTAGCTTTGTTAAAGGGCATGGCCCTCTCAGTAGAAGGATCTTCATCCAATATATCTGTGAGATCATAGCCTGACAAAGGCTTGGCTGCCACACTCCAACCCAGGGGGTCTCCTACCCGGTCCACCAGAGTTCTATATTTGGCATTAGCATGGCCACAGGGGTGGGCCTGCTGTGTTTCCACATCCAGTGACGAAACCAAACCAATGACGTCATGAAGGCCCTCAGCTAGGGCCACCAAATCTGCCTGGTCAATAAGCAGGGTCGAAACCAGTTTGATTGTTGTCATCAAAAATATCAGCCATGGTGCCCAAGAACTCAGTACTTGATTGAGGAACATAAGACTGCCCGACAGCAGCCGACGGCGTCAATGGTTTTGTTGTTGGTGCCGGAAGATGCTTAGAAGCTAGGGGCACACTGGCTAGTATAGGACCAAAGGTGCGCTGGCAAGTTATCAGCACCAAAGACAGCCCAGATTTACTCAGCGCCGACGATACCAACGACGTAGCAGTGGTCACTCTGGGGCTGGGATTTCCAGGTGCCGCTGGAACCACTGGGGCCTGTTGCATCTAGGGGTCACCCATGCCCGCAGCTACCTTTCGGAACATATCTAACATGTGTTCCTTGAAAGCCTCCCTGGAGGTCAGCCCCGCCGACGACTTACAGAGGACGTCCACGGAATCAGACCTGTGTCAGTGCCAATGGCATCTTTTTTCTTGTGGGAGCAAGAGGAATGACAATGGGAGTGTGACCTCTTCTTGTTCTTTTTGCAGTGTCTTTCCTCCTTATCAGGAGTAGGCCTCTCCGGCTCGGATTCTGACGATCGAATGGTCGACCGCACCAGAGATTTTGAAGACAGTCGGTCCCACCGGGAGTTTTGCCGTCGGTTCCCTGAGGGATTTCGGATTCATTTTTCTGCAGGAACCACAGCCTTCAATGTAGTGACTGGCACTGAGGCACGAAATACAGATGTTGTGCAGGTCCGTAATAGACATCTTGGAGCTGCAGTCCCAGCAACTACCGTATACCTTGGCAACGGACAGTACTCTAATTTGCATCAAAATAATAAATATAAACAAAATCTTCGAATGAAAACTATCTAGAGCAGTGTTCCTCAAGCAACGTACTTAGCGCGCAGACAAAATGAACTGAGGTACAGGGGTGTAGTGACGCAGTATATGTGTGATGACTGCCGTCACATCCGGAACAGACGACCACGGCCGAGCCGAGGTGCACTACGCTCCCTGTCGAAATGTTTTCTGAGCAGCTGAAGCTGGAATGGATATCTTTCTGATCAGGAATCTGCGGGAGAAAGGAAATCCATTGAATATATTTTTAGTAACATCGAACATTGAACAGACACAAACTGGCTCAGCCTCCATGCTCAAAAAACAGAATGCCTGATTACATCTCTATGCCTGGAACCCTGGAATACTATAAAAGACATTACAAGAGATACGCTGAATCCTATACGTGAAACGGTCTGGATTGAGTTTGTAGAGGCCAACATGTTTAACAGTCTTTACTCGTTTGAGCAGGATTGGCAAACCCCTCCTCATTGGCCTATTGAGTTTAACATCAGTAACATGTCTGTACATCTAAGGAAACTTAAGAATTCTACAGCTCTGGGTGCAAATGGTTTGTCATCGACTGTCATGAAGGGGGATGTCGATTTATGAGCTGAAGTTCTGTGCCCCTAGTTCACAAAAGTCTGTTTGTCTCAAACTATCCCGGACTCCTGGAAGAAGTCAATCCTAAACCCAGTATATTATGCTGGGGATCGGCTGGTACCAGAACCATTGCATTTGTGGATTTTAAGTCTGCCTTTGACCAGGTAGATCGCAGCATTCTTTGGAACAATATGCAGACTTGGGGGTGCCCGGGCTGGCTCGTGGAGATCCTAGTAGTCCTACACATAGACAACTTGGCTAGGATCCAGCTGACATGGGTCAGCTATCAAAGAAGATGCGTAATAGCAGGTGGGGGGGGGAGATAGACAGGGATGTATGCTAGCCCTTTGCATTTCAACCTGTATATAGCACACCTACTAGGCAGGCTGTATGCCGAAGATCAGCACCATCCCTGTTGGTGGAATGCTTTATGCCAACAACCTAATTATATTTGACCATCTTTTGACTGGGATAAAGGCCATGCTAGATGAACTTCGGGTATATGCTAAAGAAAATCGCCTTGCGATAAACCTATCCAAAACCAAAGTAATGCTGGTTGCGCCCCAAAAAATATCAATAGATCTACGATAATGACATCAGTGGGCTTTTTTGATTATACTGACACCTACAAATACTTGGGGCTGGAGATGTCAACAACATTAGGTTATACTGACATAATTGAGACCAAGTTCAGAAACGGGAGGCAAATTACATGCATCTCCAAAAAGTTCTTAGTTGAATATGCTGGCTTTTCTCTCAAAGGGGTTGTGGTAATATACAAACAAAGGCTATATCCCACAATCCTATATGTGCTTGAAGCCTTGACCATGAGAGATCTCCGATGGCTAGAGGGGGTGGAATCCTGTTTATGGAAAACAGTATTTGGCTTAACAAGATCAACCTCGATCGAGTATGTGCGACTAGAGTTCGGTCTCTTGTCACTGGGAGCACAACTCCTGTCTCGTAGGGGGTCCCTGATGCTGAAGGCAAAGGCACTGCCTACTTGCCCTCGCCTGGAAAAACTTGGTGAGAGCTACGTGTTCGGTCAGGATGGGAAAGTCATCTTCCCTCAGGTTCAACTCTTTAATGATCTATGCATTGCGATTTACTGGGTTCCTGATTTCAGTCGTTGATCAGTTTTTTCTATATTAAAAGGGCCTTTACTCTGAGGCTGACGAAATGGGACTGTCTGTGCAATTATGATTACCTTTCCACACTTAAGAGTAATGGTAATGTGGCTGCAGTGGTACACCATTTCATGAAGCCTGAAAGGGATCTTTTGCTCTGTCCTAATCAAGCCGCCCGTAGCTTCCGATTAAAACTTCGGACTAACCAATTACCAGTCTTAGCGGTGTGTTGCCCGAAATAAAACATACCGGCGGAAGAAAGATTCTGCAGAATGTGTACAGTTGAGTCAAACCAAGAGACGGCAAGACATGCGCTAACAGAGTGCCCAGTAATAAGTGTCTATTTATGGTGCTGCTTGGCCCTTTGTCTAGGACTACAACTCTATCAAATCAGCTTAATTCTGGGTGTTTTGTTTAAACACTGAATCCATGAAAGTTATTTTGGGAGTATTTGGGTTCTGGCAAAGGATTCAGCTGTTATTAAGCAAATGAGGTTGACGAGTTGCTGAGTTCAGTAAAGATGTTCAGTGGGTGCATTAATACAGCCTGAAAAGAAAATGAAATGAAAAGAAGAATCAGTGTTCGACTGTTCTTTTAGATTGATGTGTGTACGTATCTATGACTATGAATATGAAATCTGAAATTGTATTGTAAATAATGTTATTGTATTGTATTTTTATTGCCATTTGAAATCTAATAAGTATTTTTCTTGTTGATGTAATATCTATGATTGATTGTAGGTTCTGTTATGGAAGTTCTGCTGTGGACTATGTACAAGTAAATTTAAAAAAATACTTTAGATACAGTTAACATCAAAATATAATCATTAGATAAGAACCTGGGAGTCTACTTTGACAATCACCTGTCCATGAATCAGCATGTTAATAAAATAATCTGTTTTCCAATTTTCATTTGAGGATTTTTAAAACAAATTGGGCCATTTATTTCAGAATGCCACACTGCAGCCATTGATCATGCAATCATCAGTTCCAGCATTGTCTAAGGAAATGCATTATTACTAGGAGCTCCTCATGATGTATTGAACCGTTGCTAGGATGGTAACAGGTCTTCCATATGGAACCCACACACAACAACCATTCTTAGAAAGCAACATTTGTTAGCCCTATCAACTAGGATTAAATTGAAAGCACTTACACTTGTGTTCATGGCACTCCCCAAGTCAGGCCCAAAATATCTGAAACAGAAATTTCAATTCTACTTGCCTCTTCCTCTTAGAGCGACTGCAATCACTATCTTTAATAAGCATAAGATTTAAGCGATCCAGAGCAATGGCCCGCTCTTTACAAGCATAGGCTTGCAAACTCTGGAATTCCCTTCCTTATGATCATAAAGCCATCAAACAACTTCCAGAGTTCAGACGAAAACTCAAACCTTTCTTCAATTAGTAACCTATAGAAGTCTATAATGGTATATATCCGAGGTAATTGTTGGCTGGTTGGCTTATGCTGATGACCTAATCTTGTTGGACTATACCCCTGCTGGTCTTCAGTACATGCTGAATGCACTAGCAAAATATTGTTCAGAGAATGGGCTACTTATAAACATCGATAAGAGCAAAGTGATGGTTTTCACTAAAAAAAGAAATCCAAAAAAATATGTGTGGCAATTGAATAACAAAAAGATAGAACAAGTAAATTCCTATAAGTATCTGGGTGTCATTGTGGATGACCGTTTGAACTGGAACACCCACTAGACATCTCTTCAAAATCGCTGCACCATTGCGACAAATGCTCTGAGCATATTTATTGGCAGAAACTGTGGCTATTCAGTATCCTCAGTACTGACCATATATACAGCTAAAATCAGAGCCATACTACTATACGCAATAATCATCTGGGGACATAACATTATCAAGCTGGTGGAACGGTTTGAAGTTCGATTGTTACGCAAATTATTCCGTTTACCAGTCACTGTAAGCGCAGAATATATTTACTTAGAATTTGACCTAATGGGAATGTCACGTTTTTACAAGTCACTGTGTGCTAAACTTCGAAAAACTAAAACGTTTGAATGTTGACACCATAATTGTCCCATATGTTGCTGCTATACTGAGCCTGGATGGACCTGCTTCATTTGGAATAATGGGCAAATTGAAAAAAATCCACTTACAGTGGATTGGTTCATTGCCCTTACAATGTAATCCTAGCATCATGAGCATAAAAACAAAACAAAGGAATAATGAAAGAAATCTGTTACGAACAACAGTTAATTAATCTTGCCACTAAATCCCACAGTGGATCCTACTGTCAAGAGCGAATGCTAAGAACAAGAATACCAAAATACATTAATGCGTACCCAAGCCCGCAAACTGTTAGAATATATCTCCTACTGAAATTCAATAAATCAGTGGCACTCGATACTCTAGGTGCACGATTGGGATTATCCTATACGAAGCGTATGTGTCGATTATGTGGAAATAATACAACTGAGACATTACATCATCTATTAATTACTTGTGAAAGCTTGGATGCTGTTCGTTATAAAAACATGAAGTCATATAACAATTACTATGATCCTAGCAAAATAGAAGATCTATGGCCTCAATTCCTGTGTGGCGATGATCTGAATCTGATATATTTTATTACAATGTTCTACAAACAGATAGTACTGATTTTAAACTGCCTTGAGTGACTATATAATGTACTGTAGTGTATATATATGAATTGTGAGTAATGTTTTTGATTTTGATTCAACCTGGTTTTAATCCATGGGCTATATGTATTGATGAATTGCTGATGTTATACAAAGCATTTGTTTTGCTATTTGTATAAATAAAAACCTTAACCATAATGGTATATAGATGCCTTTTGACCATGAGTGCTTTATAAGCACACAGATTGCTAGATACTGCTTCCAAGTCTCTTTGAAACTCCCGCCATCCTCGTCTATACGGGCCTGGTGGGCATGCACCTCGCGGATCAGATTATCTAGCTTCAGATTTACTGCATCAAACCCGATTTATCACTGATAGGTTGGAGTGTTGTAGTATCGCCTACAGGAAGTATAGTAGGGAGCTCACTCAGTGGACGTGCCAGCTGGGAACCGTCTTGAATTTTATGAGGGAATTCTATGCAAGCTTGCCTCTGCCTTCTCTGGTCATGAAAACAAGGGGGTGTATGGTCAGTGGAATGGCAGGCAATCACAGTGGAGATGGTTGGTCGTGCACAAATGAAACCCAAATGGCAGGAGGGTTGAACATCACCAAACTAGTATTATCATTTCAAGTAGGAGAGATAGAGCAAATTTGCAATCAAGGACAGAGGGATGGCATAGCCCAGGAGAGTACAAAGACAGCAGACCACCACTAAGGACCACACTTCTTGTCACGGCAGGGAGCAAAGCCCAGAGTCACAGGGCCAGCAAAGCAAAAGCAGGAGCAGATTGGTGTTATTGGGGCAGAGTGGGGAAATCAAAGGAAACAGAGGGCTACCAAGCACAACTCCACACAAAGCACGGGAGAATGTCAACTGTCAATATCCACCATTGGTCAAAAACCCAAAAGCACTGCACTCGGCCAGCCACTGCACCCTCCAGCAGACCCTTAGTGTGACTCGCCTGCAAGAATCATAAAGCAGCAAAACCACTAATCAGGTCAGGATATTGCCCCTTCCACCCCCTCTTCATGATGGGACTGTGGTAAATAGTGCATGTATTTATTTATTTACATTTGTAAATAGCTACCATTATATTTCAAGTTGCACAATTACAGTGTAGTCCCAATTTTACAGAATCCCAGTAAACCCAAAATTAACTGCTCCACACAATGCCACAATCACAGTTTGCGTGCCGTCTAGAAAATCTGAGGATACAAAAAATTCCAGTATGCTTCTACTTTGATAGCCAATGATATTCCCCCTTTGCACTATATTCCAAATGATATAATCCTAGTATATTCTCGAGTTGTTTAGTTTACCAGTCAACACACAATTCTAGAATCCTCCTAGTTTCAACAACTGCTGCATCCTCATTTCTCATTTGCATAATCACAGTTTATGCTCAGTTTGCACAGCCCAAATATATTGACGGTTTACACAATTCCAGTATAATCCAGTTTGACAATCCGGGTGTGAAAAACCTTAAACCAACCCCAAACATAACGAAGAGCAAACTGCTGTTGGAGAAAACCCTGCTTGAGCAGTGCAAAGCGAAAATACACAACGCACATCCCTACACCTAAAACAACATTGTGGCAGGCAGCAATGAAACATGGCTTTCCAGTACCCCAGTGGGTGGGCGCTGAACGAAAGAGTTCCCGTGATCATATATGGTGAAACAGCTATGTTCTTGGTGCCTAAAAGGCTACCTTTAAATGGAGGTTACAGAGGCCAAAGTCTTCGGTGAAGTCAAGCTAAACAAATTCTGAGAATACAGGAAGATGGGGGGATACACCTCACATGAAGCACAGGGGCAAAAGATTCCTCAGACAGCAAGAGTTGCAGACTCAGGCACTCCACACAACCTATATGAGTCAGCTGTGGCATTCTTTAAAGCCGGTGACCAGCGGAAGTCCAGAAAACACAGAGTAACATTTTGGACGGAAAAGTGTGGCCTGAATAAACCCGGTACTTAAGGCAATTGCAGGAGCTTGAAGGAAACCTTGCATATAGGCAAAAACATACATGACTTATCCTGGTCAAGTGAACAGAAACCATGAAAAGGCAGAACCTTATGGGTGTTGGTGGAGCTGAACATATGCTCAGGCTTTAAACTCTTGACCATTTCAATGCTAGGCAAGAAAAGTCCCCAGGAAGACATCTCGTATTGATGGGGACTGAGAACAGAGTGAAGAGGAGGGGGTAGATAAGTGATTAAAGGGTAAACAAAAGGATTGGCTATAAAGCCCCATATAAGGAGAAAATAGAACCCAGAGACAGGTACAAGAGTGCATCAAGTGTGTGGGCCTGGGAAGGTTCCCAAGGAAGACAAATTCTGCTTCTTGGATCTATTGTACAAATCTAGTGCTTCTGGTAGAAAGAACAAACACATCCACTGCTTCTAGAATTAATGAGGGAGCAGGAAAAAAAAATAATGGCGAAGGTCGATATACAAGTGGAGGGTCAGAACAGGCAGACTTTCTCACTGGTTCATAAAGTCTGAACAAGGTTGGTCATATCGGATCCTTTGCCCGCATGTCTCGCCAGCTGGAGCAACAAGTAGTGAGAAATGAAAAGTCAATGTTCATGATGAATTGGACACTTAGCAAACTAAATGAGTGGGATAGAAACCTTGAAGGAAAAAACAAATGCATTTATAACTCAAACACAGGAGCAGGAACAAACTGGTTGGACACCCCAAAGGTTAATAATATTGGGTACAGAGAACAGACCCGCCCAGACAAGGAGTAGGAAATATTTAGAAAATGTTGCCAGGATAGTTGACCACATAAGAGTCCTAGCTCCTCCATCACAGGCCGAGGAGGAGAACTTCACTGGATTTTCATCTACATGAAACCCTTAGTTGTTCAACCTAAAAGCAGGAGCACCCAGATAGAGCAACAGAACAAACAGAAACAAGCCAGAGACTAGGCTGACCCTAAAACTCAGACTAACGGGCGTCAGGGATACGTAAAGAATGTTAATGGAATCCATCTCTGGAATGCAAAATTGACCAGGTCCTCATGTTTCTCACAGGTACTCCGGCAACAGCACTACCAGGCCTGGTTACTAGAGGCATAATGATGAGGTAGTCATCACCCCAAAAGTGCAGCTAGGGCACCGCTCCTATAGCCACTCTGCCAAGCTTGAAACCAGAGCAGCACTGTCAGCGCCCTTCCTAGGTACACTGCCCCATGGGGTTCCATGTGATAATGTCCCCTGGGAAAAATTCACCAGGTAGGTGACTTTTTCCCTGCGTCCCTAAAAGCCTTCCCTCACACATTCAAGGACTGGTACAATTTTCTATTCTAACTCCAGTCTTAGAATATTTGGGGAAGTGCTTGATTTTAGTGGGAGTGCAAATTTGGGGAACTGTCACTCCCTGGCGACCTTTTCCCAGGCACCATTGTCACTGGATACCCACCATGGCCGCAAGCTGCTTCAACACATGTGCGCCTACTCCACCAGACCTCAAGATTATGCCTTCAGCAATTCCATCAAGCAATCAGGAATATTTCTCTGGTTGCAGGAATTAAACGAAACTGGCAGGTACGATGCCAGGCGTTCAACAAATAAACACTTCCTTCGACCACTGCATTGCAGGCAATTCACAACACACGAGTAGCGGCAGCACCGGTCGTGCACAATGCCCGCAGTGAATCAGCACAGACTTATTAGTTGTTCGTATTCCCCATCGCCACCACAACCTCCGTAGCTTTTGGGGCACCTCTTGTACTTTACCTCTTTGCAGCCTTGGCACGCCTGCGATGTTCTTCTGCAAACAGGTTTTACGTCGTGTAATGAGCACTTGTTGTCCTAAGGCCCTTGGAGTCTGTCATCGCAGGCAGGCGGGCTGTGAAATGTATGAGGGATAAACTCAAACAAGGCAGCAAAAGCACCACAAGAGAGTTTAACATGTTCCATTTATTCAGCGCTAATTAAAACGGGGGAAAACACGTTGCCGTTTGTGTTTGCAGACTACAAATAGAGCCGCAGGGCTAAGAAATAAAAGCGTCCAGTGAGCAGCAACACGGACAAGCCAACGGCTCCTGAGTAAGTCCATAAAGAGGGACGGCTGCGCCAAGTGGGTCGCCATGAAATGACGCCACGAGCACTTTACACAATTACTCTGCGTCATTAAAACAAGCACTGCACCCAGGCTCGGACTGCCCTATAGGGCAATAGATCAAAAGCGCAAAATGCTAATGTAAATGTGGGCCTTTTTTTGGGCCCGTGTGGGCCAGTTTGATAAGATACTTCATGCGGCTAGTAGTGTTGACCAGTGTTACTGAATACATATTCTTTAAAAAGCAGTTTGCATCACATTTGATCAAAAACCTCCTTCTTGGGTATTACTCAAACAGTTTGTCACAAAAGGAATGAATTACCATTTCCAATGGTGGGCAAACGAGACAATGTTATGCCCCAATCCGACCCTGACCGCACTGATAACCACTTGACAGAGTTTGTTGCCTTTAATACACTCAAACAGTAACCTAAAGAACTTTACAGAGATAATGTACGCTTGACAACTTTACACAAAATGAGCCCTCTTTCAGTGGAAACACGGAATGCCCAAAGGACTTTGCAGAGATCAGATGAAGACTCACAACACCATCAGGATGTTCAGAAGTGAGACAGAAAAGCGTCTTTCACTTGGCAGCTTGCAACACTGGCAATAACTATTCAGTACAGAGCAGGAAACTCTATACATATCTTCTCTGATCACTCATTATTTGGGTTAAAATGCTGGCATCACTGCTTAACCAAAGGGAGATCCTGGGCAAATAATTGCCTTATCAAGTAGTTTGAACTGGACCACTAGGGCATCCCAATTCCTGCAGATAAGCCTCTGGTAGACTGCACTATTTTCATTGCAGCAGGTTGCCACTGATTAGAGCCGGCGTAGCATCTCGTCAGCGGGAAGGAAAGCTAGCAGTTGGCCAGAGGAACCCGGTGAGGAAGCGAGTCAATGGAGAGGGAGGATAAGATGGGGGCATGGGGGAGGGAGGGAGCAGTAAACAGGAAGGTGTGCGTTATTCAACAAACGTCTCCCTGAAGGGAGAAAGACTGAGAAAAACCTATACTGGGAAGAGACGCAAAGAGACCTGGAACTCCAGCGCAAAAAGAACTATATAACTGGAACTGTAAAGATAGGCAAGGGCTAACGGTAAAGGGGCACAGGGTTGGAAGTCAGCAGCCACTCCTTTCAGTGGGTAGATCCCACAATCATGACTTTGTTGTCTCATTTTCTTTTGAGAAGTAGGGAATGTGACTAAGAGTAGGATTCAGGGACTAGGACTTCATTTATGTTTAGACATCCTGATGAGTACCCTTTTTACTTGGTTTTGTTATAGAGTAGGGCATGGATTTATAGGTTTAGGAAAAGAGAATTCCTTTTTTGACTTTGGCAATAATAAAAATCCTAGAAATCATGACTCATCAAGGTTTTGGCTGCCTTGGAGATTATACTCCACAGACCAAAGGTATATTTAGCCAATGTGCAAGTGGCATTGCCTGCTGTGAGAAACCTGAAGGTGTCTCATTGATTAGTCCCTGGGGATCTGTCATCCACATGGCCAGGACACGGCCATCGCTATTGGATTCAGTTCCTGGGGGTGGACCAGTGAGGGAGGATCACCTCGATGGGGGTTCCTCAGTTAGTGGAAGCGGGACACCGATGGGTGGGACGCGGTATCCCCCTTCTTCTAACACCTTTTCCCCAGCCTACCACGTAGGATACTCATTTCCAACACAAACACTTTCGCACATTACGAAAGACAACAGAGCCGTTTACTTGACATGTCCCAACAAAAGGGTCAGGCAAAGTCAGGCAATTGACCAGAATCGCACACACCTGATGGTCCTTTACCTTCCCCACAGGGATACAAGGTGGAGCACGAGAGCACAATACGAGCAAGGCAGACCGAACAACGAGCGAGCTATCCAAGCACAGCAGTTCAAGAGGAGGAGAAAGGCAGAGAGAACCGAAAGGCTGACCAGAACAGAAGCTACCTTACCGTTTCCGACCCAGACCCCTGAAGCCTCCGTGGAAGGAATCGTAAGACCGCAAACAATGGCCAGCGTGTGTTGCAGCAGATGTCAGCGGTACACAGAGCATGGCTATGCTGATAAGCAGGACAGAGAAAGATGCCTGCTACTTTGGTACCGCCCTTGACTCCAGATTCGAGGGAAGCCAAGCAGTTCATCACAGCCAGTGAGTTGAAGGGAGAACCGATGAAGAAACCGAACTGTGTTGAATGAAAGTCGCCTAGTGGCAAATTAAGAAAAGTACAAAGAACTGTTATCATTAAGGGAAAACCAGCTGCAGAGGGGTCCGGCACCAGGTGGGTGCTCACTCGAGAGACTTTGATTGATCCCGCGTTTGTTGAAACTAGCGAAACCAGAAGGCCCCGGGAGAGCCGCAATGAAAAGGTCAAAGTGGTCATACAGGGGTCTAGCAAAATCCCCTGAACAGTCGAAAGTCTGGCTTGCACGTAATTGGAAAGCTAAGCGAGATGAATCCTGCATAGTGAGTTCAAGAGAAAGAACTGTATGATTGGCAAAGAATTGGCAAGAGTGAACCTGACGGAGGGATGCCGATAGAATGGGGCAAAGCCTGAAGTCCCAATGAACAGTGTGTTGACAAGAGTTAACCCGGCAGATGGATGTCAACAGTGAACTGTTTAATAAGACATTTAGACTGGTGAATGTCACAGATGAGATTGTTTTGCAAAGCCGTAGTGAACCTGACAGAGGGGGGCTGATATTTGAGAGGGGTCTGAGCCGAGAAGAGGGGGACCCAGGTGTGAAAGGTCATCACCCAACGTACATGCAGAAAGGAATTATTTTTTAATATTTTGAACACATCAGGTCCTCGGAGGCAAGAGACTATTTGTGTGAAAGAGACTTAATCGGCAAAAGTCCTGATAGCTGAGAACTGAAGTGTCGTCTCCTGCTGGGAAAGCTCAAGCGTGTGCTATGCTCCGGAATCCCACCTTGTCCCATGCTCAAAACTTGGGGAAGGGAGACCCGGCTTCGAGCAAAGCTCGACACAGTGGCGCACCTGGCCTCACCGTCGGAAGGACGAAGGCCATCCTGGGCAAGGTGCAGCGCCTGCTGGCCACGGATGTGGCCAGGGTGAGGTCCATCAAGTCCCTCCTCAGGATGATGTCCTCCTGCATATATCTCGTGCGCCTGTGCAGGCTTCGGATGCGCCCTCTGCAAGAGTTCCTCGACTCCCGCTGGATCCAAGTGACAGGCAGCTTCGAGGACGGGATTCCGCTCGACGAGACCTTCCGACGAGCGATCCGGTGGCGGGGCACCCGCGCTCATCTGACGGTGGGCACAGACTTTCAGACCCCATCCCACCAGATAACGGTGACGACGGATGCCTCCGTGGAAGAGTGGGGAGCACACACCAGAGATCTTCACGCAAGAGGCCTTTGGCTCCCAGAGGAGAAGACGCTCCACATCAACATCCTGGAGCTCCGTGCAGTGTTCTGGGCCCTCAGGTCCTTTGACCCGTCCCTCAAGGGCAAGGTGGTGAGAATTTTCACCGACAACACCACCACGATGTTCTACATCCGGAAGCAGGGAGGAACCAGATCCCCAGCCCTCTTCAAGGAAGCCCAGGATCTGTGGCATTGGGCCGTCGCCCAAGGGATGTTTCTGGTGCCCTTTCATCTGGCAGGGATAAAAAACACCATCGCTGACTCACTCAGCAGGGAGCTGTGCTGGTGCCACGAGTGGGAACTACGTCAGGATCAAGTGTATCAACTCTTCCGACGATGGGGAAAACGCCAGATCGACCTGTTCGCGACAGCGACGAACTCCAAGTGCCAGAGGTTCGCCAGCAGGTTTCCCCAGCCGAGGAGCATGGGCGATGCTTTCTCGTTCCCCTGGGAAGGCCTGCTCCTTTATGCGTTCCCTCTGTTGCCGTTGCTGCTCCGACTCGTCAACCAGCTCAAGAGGTCCCGGTGCAGGATGATCCTGGTCGCAGCGGCGTGGCCGAGGCAGATCTGGTTCCCGGACCTTCTGGACTTGTCAGCGTCCCCACCAGTCAAGCTGCCGACGGACACGGATCTTCTCTCCAGAGAAAGAGGCGCCATACTTCATCACGACCCGGAGTCGCTGAACTTGCAGGCCTGGCTCCTGCAGCGCTAGAGTTTGGAAGGTACGATATCCCGGCTGACTGCAGAGAGGTCCTTGCAAAAGCCAGGGCGTCCTCAACTCTCAAGTGCTACGGACATAAGTGGAAGAGGTTCTCTGTCTGGTGCCGTGCACAGAAGATTAACCCTCTAGGGATTACGGCCCCTCAAGTGCTGTCATACCTACTGTCGCTGGCCAAGGCTGGACTGGCTCACGCCTCCATCAAGATACATCTGGCTGCGATCTCCCGATACACCAGAACCACAGGATGGGCGTCCTAGTGGTCCCATCGCCTGGTGAAGGAATTTATGAAGGGACTGTTCCGATCGTTCCCGCCAGTGAAGGCCCCTGCCACGGCGTGGGAACTCAACGTGGTGCTGACCAGGCTCATGGGGGCGCCATTCGAGCCCCTGCATTCAGCGCCGCTGAGATTCCTGTCATGGAAAACTGCGTTTCTTGTGGCCATCACCTCCTCACGGCGAGTGGGAGAGATCCAGGCCCTATCCTGCAAGCCTCCATACTTAACTTTTCACGACACGAGGGTGGATCTGTGGACGCACCCCTCGTTTATGCCCAATGTGCCGTCGGACTTCCACCTCAACGAGCCCTTGGTGTTACCTGTTTTCGTCCCGTCGCCTTCGTCTCCGGCCGAGAGGACTTTGCACTCGCTGGATGTGGCTAGAGCGCTGAAGTTCTACTTGGACCGAACAAAGAGTTTTCGGAAGACATCACAGCTGTTTGTGAACTTTGGACCTGTGAACCAAGGGTAGGCTCTCTCGAAGACTTCCATTTCCAGATGGCTCTCCAGCTGCATCATGCATTGTCATCGGTTGGCAAACTGACCGTTGCCCGGCCGTCCGAGAGCCCACTCGACCAGAGCGATCACTGCTACCGCGGCGTTCTTGTCTGGTGTGCCCCTGCTGGACATCTGCAGGGCTGCTACGTGGAGATCAATGCACACCTTCACGAGATTCTACTGCGTCGACCGGGATTCCAGGGAGGAGTCCAGAGTCGGCCAGGCAGTGCTGCGCAACCTGTTCGCCTAAGGTGAGCCTGGTGAGGAGGTAAGAGATGCTTAATGTTGAGTTTTATGTAATGCTTAATGTTGAGCCTTGCCACCTCCCGTGGTTGTGCATGTGATCTGCTAAGTATTCTTATATTCATGAGCATGTGAATCCATGCCAGACCCCATGCTGGAGAAGGAACAAGTGACTTACCTGTAACTGTTGTTCTCCAGCATGGGTCTGGCATGGATTCACATGCAAACCCTCCCTCCTGCCCCTCTACGGCTCTTCACTTGGTCATACTGCCACTTTGCGTGCTACCAAATCTGAAGATGGCTGCCAGAGGCGGGGCTTAGGGAGAGGGCAGTCATTGGCTGGGGGCAGTATGACCCAGAGACCAGTGATTGGTTACTACTGAGAAAGACAGATCAGAAACGAAACTGATACTGATTTTTTCTTTACCGAGGATTCCCAGCCTGACGACGGGGAATATTCATGAGCATGTTAATCCATGCCAGACCCATGCTGGAGAACAACAGTTACAGGTAAGTAGCTTGTTCCTTCCAGTGCCTGGAAAACCCCACTGTTCATGTCAGAGGATCATTGCAAATTTGTGGAGACTTGGGTTTGTCTGCTCCTACGAGTCCATTAGGACTGACAGACGTTTTGAACGAGTGTCCTTCATGCTAGACTCTCTTATACTTAAACCTAGCAGTGGCCGCTCCAATTTTAGTGGCCTGGGAGAAGCCAACATTGATCGCTGCAGTGGATCGTAACCTTGCCAAAAAGCATCACACGTCCAGGTCACCTCGGATCCTGGTTTTCTCTCCACACTCCCCTCGCCAGAGAGCTTGTGGGATTTCTTCTGCAACAGTACGGCTGACAACCACGCCCTTCTGCTTCTTGGCCCCTACATGGAAACAGGAAGCTAAATGCCAGGGGCCGCAATGTCTTCATGTTCAGCAGTCCTCCCTTGAGGGCAGCGTAAGGAACTCATGGTGGCAACAGTAAAGACCGACACAAGTGAGCACATTACAAGGGTGTTTATTAAACTGTATATGTAGGGTAGAAAAACGCCGAATCTAAACCTAAATCTGAGATGGAGGCAAGCTATGACCATCAAATAATAATAAGGCAGACCTAGTGGCGTCTTGTCAAATAAAAGGGCCTACACTACTATTGCCAATCCTTACACCTAAATACAAAAAGAGTGTAGGATAAGGTTCACAATAAAGAAAGAAGTGATAAGTCTTTGCAGCTGGACGGTCTTTGCTGTGTGATCCACGGCGAGCTCCCTTGTCCCTGCTCGGATGAGCCAGTCGTCCAGGTAGGGGTAGACGTGGATCCCCTGCAGGCGCAGCCACGCCGCCACCGGTGCAAGGCACTTGGTGAACACCCTGGGTGCTGACTTCAATCCGAACGGGAGGGCCTTGAACTGGTAGTGCTGTCCTTGGACCACGAACCTGAGGAACTTTCGGTGACCTTTCAGAATGGGGATGCGGAAGTACGCATCCTCCAAATCCAACGACGACAGGTAATCGCCCTCCCCCACTTGTCCCAGCACGTGCTGGAGGGTGACCATCCGGAACTTCTGTGCCTTCATGTACTTGTTCAGCCGTCGCAGGTCCAGGATGGGGTGCCATCCTCCTGTCTTCTTTTTTACTAGGAAGTACCTTGAGTATACTCCGGAGCCCCGGAGCCTCTTCGGGACGAGCTCGATGGCACCTTTTCTGAGCAACGCCCTCACCTCCAAAAGTAGTTGAGGTATGTGATTTTCCTTCCTGACCACAGGTGGAATGCGGGGGCACTTTTTTAGAAATTCGAGGGTGTGCCCCTGGGCCAGGGCGTTCAGCACCCAACGGTTGGTGGAGATGGACTCCCACACGCTGACGAACTTCGCCAGCCGGCCTCCCACCGGGGTGCTTCGGCGGGGGCCCGACCCCGCTGTCGGTTCAATCTTTCTTGGCGGACGCCTTGCCGCCTTGGCCTCCCTGGCGATGACGGCGGGGCCCCCCCGACTTGCCTCGTCCTCTATAGGCTTCCTGCGATGAGGAGCGGGCCGCTTGGCAGTACGTAGAGGAGCCACCTACGAATCCCTTGGAGGCACCCTGCTTGCCTCCGGCTCTCCGAAAGGACGGCCTCCGTTGCCGGAGAACGCCTAGGGCCCTAGCAGTCTCTGTGTCCGCCTTGATGGCTTGGAGGGACTCATCCACCGCTTTCCCAAACAGGTTGTTCCCGTCGAACGGCATGTCCAGCACCTTGGCTTGTACATCCTGGAGGAAATCCGTCGCCTTGAGCCAAACTCGCCGTTAAAGGCACACGCCGTTGCCTAGCTGGCGGAAACCGGTGTCGGCAATGTCCGTTGCCACCGTAATGGCGTGGTCCGACGCCACATCGCCTTCTTGCAAGATCTCCAGGGCCTCAGCCCTCTTGTCATCCAGTAGTAAGTCCAACAGGGGGGTGATCTTGTACCATAAATCCCTGTCATAGCGGGCCACGATCGCGAAGGCGTTGGCCGCCTTAATAGTTGTTGCCGCCTACGAGATAACTCGTCATCCCATTGCGTTCAGCTTCTTCCCTTTGCCGTCCGGCGGGGAAGTTGACTTTGAGACCGATGCCCCCCCCGCTTTCTTCTTGGCCGCCGCTGAGACGACCGAGTCCGGGGTAGGTTGTGCCCTAAGGCACAAAGGGGCCACGTCGGGGACCCGTTACTTCTTCTCGTACCGATCCTTCTTGGCCGGCATCGTAGACGGGTTCTTGAGAAGGGTGAGACCCTTGTCCCAGATGTCATCCAGCAGAGGCACGGCGAGGACTGACTTCCTCCTGGCCTCGCGCCGTTGGTAAAGGAAACCTTCCTTCTTCACTTCGGGGCAGAGCTGAAAAAGCTTGGATGCCCTGGTGATCATTGCATGGAAAGATCAGATCTCATCGGACGGGGAGGCCCGGGCTGGTGAAGGGAGCTCCGTCCCGTCGTCGGTACCCGTCGTGGCCGTGTCTGTTCCCATGTCATCCCCAGGGACGCAGGATGTGGGTAAAGGCCAAGCAGGCCGCGAGGGCTGAGAAGGCAGGGCTGGGTGGATCCGTCTTCTCTTGTTCGGGGGGCTACCCGCCGGGACCGGCTCTGGTTCCTCCGTTGGACCTGGTACCGGGTCCTCTGTCGGTGGTAAGGGCAATCTTGTCCTTATCTCTGAACATAAGGATTGTATTGCCAACAAAATGGCCACCGAGTTATCCTGCGGCTCCGGAAGCGACGGCTGACTAGGGCCCTCGCCGGTGCCGCCGTCACTCTCATCGTCACACTCGTCGGGATCCCTCCCGTGGGGACGGGCCTCTTCGACGCCCTCGTCGAGGCCCTCTAGGACTTCTGCCAGCTCCTCCTCGGATGTTGAGTCCGTGTCCACAATGGCCACCGCCCCCCTCCCTCTTTTTCCGCTGGGGTCTTCACGGGGGTCTTTTCGATGGGTCTGAAAGAGGCTTCCCTCCGCGGAGGCAGGGAGACTCTGGGCCCCGAGGTCGCCTCCACTGGTGTAGCCTTCACAGGCTGCGCCAGGGCCGCCGCGACTCCCTCGATAGAGGCCTTGGCCGGGTGAATCAAGGCCTTCACCGCCTTAGGCACGCTTGAGGCCTTCACCTTGGGGAGAGGGTCACCGCCTCGCTCCCCCTGGGCCAAATCCTTCGAGATCGACCGGGGCCTCTCCAGTCCGACTCACGTGCGGACTCACGGTGCTTTGCCTTCTGTGGGGCCCCCGTCGCCAGGGCACCCTCACAGGACTTAGAAAACCGCTCAGACTTCTTCTTCCTCTTCTCACCCGACGGCTCCTTCCTACCAGCCAGTTGGAGAGATGAAGGTGTCGGTCCCTGATGGTCCATTCCGACATGTTCCTGCAAAACGCACAGTCCTTCTCCACGTGCGTTTTGTCCTCATGAAGGCAGTAGAGACATTTTGAATGCTCGTCCTCCTTGAATACATTCTGTAGCTGGCATCCAGGGCAGACCCTGAACAGCTTTCCAGGCGTCGAGCTTCCTTTCTCCTGGGCCATGTTCGGGTAGGCTGCAGAAACTTCTGGAATCCTCCAAGAAGTGTAACTCGACAAAATCTTCACCCTTGAGGGGCGTAGAAAAATCCGACACGGATCCCCGTTAATCGGATGTAGAGACGGTGGAGCTTGAGGCTCTAATTGACCGAAAAATTAGAAATTCTCTTTGAAAAAGCGCGAAAACGCAGCAAAAGCTCGAGAGCTAAACACAAGGACTCCCAACATTTGAGCGTGCGGTAAAAATCTGAAGACGGCTGCCAGAGGCGGGGCTTAGGGAGAGGGCAGTCATTGGCTGGGGGCAGTATGACCCAGAGACCAGTGATTGGTTACTACTGAGAAAGACAGATCAGAAACTAAACCGATACTGATTTTTTCTTTACCGAGGATTCCCAGCCTGACGACGGGGAATATTCATGAGCATGTGAATCCATGCCAGACCCCATGCTGGAGAATATCCATTTTAGGAGAAGTCTCCCAACCACTAGCCTTGGGTAGGCCAGTAGCCAAATCAATAGATATTATTTATCAAACTCCTCAGCGAAGTCCTGAGCCCCACGAGAGTAAACAAGTTCCAGAGGGGATAACATCCCCTTCCTCATCACCTTTTAAAGCAATGCCCCATCAAAAGATGGGTGTATCCCAATTAGGCCCGTACACCAAATGCTTTGAGAAAGAAGGACCCAATGTTGAGATTTTGGCGCACATCAGCTGAGCCGGAACTGAGTCAGAATACGTGCGGGTGTGGTCCGAGGAAGGGCCTCGGCTAGCATCTAAAAGGGAGTTGGGGGCCTGTACTACACCTACACCCGATTGATTACTTAAAAGAGTGCTCAATGTCAACACAATGCTACATAGAATAGCTATATCCCTAAGCTATCAAGACAGAAATTACAGCTGGAATGTACTCCCACTCTTCACTGGCTAAGGCTTTTCGCATTAGTAGATCGATCATGTAAGGATAGTGTAAGAGAGAGGGCTACATTAAAGCCACCGCAATCATATTATTACTATATGTAATGCCCCTAGAAATGCACCATATTAGAACTCGTTACAGCTAATCACTACACTAATAAGAAGAGACACATTTCTTTTATATTATGCACTACACAGAGGAAGTGTTTTAAAAGATCAGCCAACATTAGACCATATCTTTATATAAACACATCATTATATTGTAGTGGAACCTAGCAGTATACAACATACGCTGTAGAGCCGGCCAAATGGAAGCGTTACCTCAACCACATTTATAGATGGCCGCTGCGATCTCGGGCAGCGAAAATATTCTATAATAATGACAGTCATGGTGACCTAGTTAACCGGCTATGACACAGACCAGAAACCATGGCTAGACAACACTTTTTAACCATATCACCATGCTGTTGTTCTATCTAGTAATAGAAGGATGAAGGCTATACACATGGCCGTAGTAATGGGCTACCTCTACTACATTCAATGATGGCCACCCGGATTTCGGGCAACGATAAGATTCTATAATAGTCATAGTCATGGTTGCATAGGTGACCGGTCAACACACACACACAGCAAACGCTGCGGCTAGACGCTGCAGCAACAGAGCGGCTTCCCAGGTAAGACATAGACCACTCAGCTCACAAATATAAAAGAGGGTGATCTTACTTTATTTAACTCTCACAATCTAAATAGACAACAGAAGTAGCTTTAGTGATAGCGCTGCGAAGGGTGCAGCATATCAAGAGCCAATCCAGGCTACCGACTAACACATCCTACTAAGTGTATAGCAATCAATTACACAAGTGTAGTACATTTACGAGAATAAACAAGATTATCTGCTTACCTTCTCCTTTCTCTATTGCCTGGATGCAACTTTAAAGCCTACAGTTATCTAACAAGACACAGAGAAATCTGGCAGTACACCACCCTCGTGTAAAAGGGAAATTCTTCACAGACTTCTACTTGACTAACACGGAAGGACTGGATACACAGTCAAAGGCGCTTGTAGGTTCCATATAAACCAGCAAGGTCAGTAATATACATATATGTTTTAAAAGCTGTACACTGAGGCTACATTGAGACAAAAAGGGTTTGACATAGGGGAGGAATGAATTAAGGTTAAACTTAGCTCCTAAACACAATTTTGTGTTTTTTTCAGATCACGCATGGATTTCAAGTCTATTTACTAAACGTCTCCCATGCAAAACCTGGCAACCCCCAGGCACCACCACAGGTAATTTTACCCTCTGGATGGTATATGGATTCTATCTAGATCCCACATATTGATTGTAGTGCTAATAGCCATTTTGTTTTTATTGGCAGCTCATGATGTGGTGATATTGATGCGTGTCCACGGAATGACAAATGGAAAGCAGACTAAATTGAGAATAGAAGAACTCTCAATTTAAAAGCCTAAGCTTTACTAGTGACCTCCACCAATACACTCCCGATGAATGTTCACCCCTAACAGGAATCAGAAAAGAAACATGTTCAAGATAAAGCCGATGCCGAAAAGCAGAGGCAATTTTGTGTAAAAGGTTGCACTGGGATAAATGATTGGTATCCCTAGGAGATTGCAATGAATTCACTCCCTGCCAACTAAAAAGCACTCTATATAGAATAGTTCAACCTAGATAGACTAACAGTCACTATCCTGCATTAAGCACAGCTTTAGGGCACTACATAGTTGTGTTATTTGTTTGTTTATTTTGTTTTTCTAATTTTGATATATGTTTTTCTAATTTTGATAGATGTATAACAGATTTTGTCTATTGAAAAACTGTATGCATTTTATTTTATTCGACTTTTTAACATATCGAAATAAAGTTCTATTTTGCTATATTGGTTACATTTTTCATTACACTACTTCATGGGCTGCTCACTTTATACCTCTATGTTTAAGTTTATAGTCTTACTCCGGGAAGAGGCAGAAACTGCAAGTTTAGATTTATAAATAGCTGCACCCCGGTATTGTCTCCTTTATCCAATGCGGGGACCTACGGTTGTCACAGGCACCAGGTTCTTTACAAAGACATCAAGTATTTCCTGAGGGATAGTCTGACACTCCTCCTGAGCCGAGGACTTAGCAGGGGATGGTACATTAGGTATAGGTGGCCCTTCCTCCAAAGTATCCCTAGAGCGTGAGTGAGGACTCCACGAGGACAAAGAAGAGTGATGCATGGAAGAGCATCTGGGAGGGTGGGACCTCTTTACTATGCCGCTTCTTATTGTTGTCCTTCTTGATTGGAGGAAGTTCCGGTTCTTTAACGTCAGTCTTCTTCAGCTCTGAACCAAGGGACTTGGAAGGCATACGCTTCCTACCTTTGTGTAAAGTTTGTGTAAACTTTGTGTAAAGGGTTTAGTGGCAAGCACCCAGATGGACTTTGAGTGAATGGACTGGCAGAAACTGGAATGCTCCATATTGTAGTCGGTATCCAGTGATTATATCGAATAAAAAACAGAAATATTTAATAACGAAAACTTTTACAACGTAGAAACACCAAATTTGAATTATATATATATATATGGGGGTGGAGTAAGGGGTTAAACCAGGTGGAGAAGGGGTTGGGGTGGGGTTACAAACATAGGGAAACTGAGGACTTGGCAGGAGCCCAACAAATAAAAATAAAAAAAATCTGTATTTTGTAAAAGTTTCGTTATAAAATACTGCTCTGTTTTTTATTCGTTATAATCACATAGAACCTTTGTGGTCCTCATCAAGGCAGCACAAACGTACTGTGTGGGGGTCCGACACAGCCATTTGCCTACCGCAGTCAGAGCAGTGCTTGAAGATCAAGGCCTCCAGAGGGTTAGGCATAACACAGCAAGTTAGAAAAATCTAGGTGGGGGTTCCAGAAGCGCACTGAGCGTACAGAAAAAAATAAATCAAGGTCATGAGGCACAGCAGCTCCATATATACTGGCCCCAATGTCACATCCGGTGTATACTGGCCCAAACGTCAAATCCAGCGTCTGGATGCACAACAATGTTGGACAGAGCCGATGTGGAGCCATGCTTCGACCTATGGTAGCTGAAAAAAGATTTCAAAGACAGCTGGTGATAGAGTGAGATTATCGAAGATGGGGAATCTGTGGGATGAAGGAAGCCAGTCGAAAGTTATTGCTCTGCACACGCAAAGCGCGTGAAAGCTTCTCCCCCTCTCATATTCAGGTTTTAAAAGAAAATGGGCCATTCTATGGACAGATTCACATTAAATGTAGAAATTAATTTTGGTGATAAAAGGTGCGAGTAACAAATACAACCTTATTTCTGTGTATTGTGACAAAAGGTTTGTCTTATGAGTGCGCGTGAAGTTCACCAAGTCTCCTTATTGATGTGATCGATATGAGGAAAGCCATTTTGTAATTGGGGCCCTTCAAGAAAGCTCTGTGCATAGGCTCAAATGGGGAACCAAGAAGTCTATGTAGGGCTGTATTTAGGTCCCAGTCTTATGGTGGGGTGTGTCACCAGCAGATCTATGCTTTTTCTCACTTCCATGAAAGCTTTAACTACAGGTACCATCCACCCAGGATATTGTCAAAATTTCCTTAAGTAATTGTTGTATTACTTTGCATAGGAGGGGAATCAGTGAAAAATCATAAGTAAATATCCCTGACCAATACATCAATAGTGCGTTGCTGAGGGACCCTGGTTGTGGGTATGTGGGCATGTGGGCAAAGAGACTGGTCATTTTGCATCTTACAAATACGTCTGTCTGGATGACTCCATATTGTGTAGATTTGAGTATATATCTGTTGAGTAACAACTCGTGCTCCTGAACTGGCAGCCTGCTTATGTTGTCTTTGAGGCAACTGTGCACTTCTGGCACAAAATAAAATTGAAAGTGTGGTTACCTGTGAATGCACCATTGCCATGTTTTGTTATGCCATTTATTAAAGAAAATGACAGCAATGATGAGTCCGTTCCGACCGGTTAGTTCACGTAAAACATGGATTTTGTATTGCCCATGTTCGAGGACGCCCTTTTGGTGGAGCCGTCTTAAAACTGCGTAGAGCTTGTTTGATTACCAGTAGTTCTAATACATTTATGTGGAGGAAAGCCTTCTGAGCTGTTCATTTGTCCTGTGCCATGAGAGACTGGCAGGGAGCTAATGATGTATCTTGCGCTTCCGTCAACTGCACTGGCTGATTCACAAAAGATTTCTGATTTAACATTTTAGTGAGATTACACTACCTTGCTGCCTTTCCCACGTTTTGTGAAAACACCCGGTAGATTTAACCACTAATTTGTTGCTTGTGGCAATTGACTTGCAAGCCATTCTTGCAGCGACCAAATGTATTAGCGTTTGAATGTAATGAATAAAATGCATGATGCCATCATTCCCAGTAGTCCTATCACTGCGCTTACTGTTATGGACTTGTTGGATTGATGAAAAGTGATCTGTACCAAAAGAGCCTGTGCCCTTTCCTGGGAAAGGAAAGCCATTGCCTCTTGCGTCTCGAGAATTACCCTGAGGAACTTTTTGGGACCCGTTTAAGATTAAGCTTGATTTCTGGCCATTTATGGAGCATTTAGTTGGTGAAGGAGACTGATAGACCTTTGGGTGTTTGAGTGGCATGTGAAGGCCCTTCCCCTATTATGAGGCCATCATTCAGATAGGGGTACAATGGAATCCCTGGCAGTGCTAGATATATGGGAACTACTGCCAGCACTTTCATGAACACATGAGCTGCTGATGCAATCCCAAAAGGAAGGACTTTGAATTGAAAATGACGTCTTTCCACCTTAAACCTGAGCTATTTGTGATCAATGGATACAGTGGAAATATGAAAGCATACATCTTTCATGTCCAGTGTCCCCATGTAATGCACTCTGGCGTTAGTCTGAATTGTTGACTTTTGACAAACTTGTTTGCCAGATGTAGGTCTAACGTTGGTCTCATTGTTAGTTCTTATTGGTACTAGGAAATATACTGAACAAATGCTGGTGTTGTCCTCATGAGTGGGCACTAATTCAATGGACTCCTTTTGCATTAGTGCGTCCACTTTTTGAAGAAGCTTTAAGTAATGTGGTAGCATTCTGTTGCATGGTGGTAGTCCAGCCTGAACTGCTTGGTCACATCCTCTTTGCACGAGATCTCAAGCATCCCCAAACATGTTTAGAAACATCAGATCTTTTGTTTTGCATCAGTCACCCCGAGTGGGACAGGTATGCCCCGACGTGGGTCCTGTGCCTGCTGTGCCTAGAGACCCAAGCTACTCCTCAATGATGAGGCTCAACAAGGCCAAACCATGTTTGGGGATGCTCGTGGTCTCATGCAGAAGGAATGTAACCAAGCAGTCTGAGCTGGAATGTCCCTTTTGGGGTGGGCCCAAGCCTGATTTACATATGGTTTTTCCCCTTTTGCAATGGCTTGGCAGGCGAAGAACAATCGTCTGGAGGGTTGCCCAGAGCAATGCCAGAGCTTAGGATACATTCCAAACCTTCGAGCCATCACCTCTTTTGTTTTGCCCAGTGTTGAAGTTCCTGTGAAGTTGAGAAAAACATTCCCTGCTTACTCGCTGCAATAAATCAATGGTGGAAAAAGAAACCACAATCTCAGGACATCGATGCGTACGATAATGGGTACCTTTACACGTAGTGTTGGGAGAGTGAGACCGGAATGCCCCTGTTGGTGCCCTTTCACTTTGGAAGTAAACAACTTGTACAACTCTGGACCAACCACTAGATGGAGGCCTATGTAAAGCATGCAAGCCTAAACAGATTCAAAAGCCTCAGATACTTATATACATGTATACTCAGTGAAAAAACATTGAGACAGTTAAGGTGGAACAATTTATTGCCACAAAATTCATGAAATTAAGCATGTGTTGGTAATAACGACAACCTTAACTCGGAGTTCTCTCATGGATTTAATTAATGATGTAATTGCTGATGCCATCTGTGATATTAATGTGTTCATGGGCTGAGCTATGGGTGGACTCAGAACTGAGGTTAACATCACCTCCAACAACCTGTAATGTTCATGGGTTTGGTTGTGATAAATGGTTTCACCTTAACGACCTCTTAACTATAGTTTTTTCACAGAATTTCAAGGTTTTTGTTATGGTATACCTTATACCACCTGTAGTAGGAAATGGTCATGCCAAAGTAGCAACCACCATTAGCCAAGGCCATTTTGAACAAATTAGGATAGATCTCCGTTGGTAGCAAATAATCATGTCTCACTAGCCATATCTTCAACCGTGGCCCTGGTCACTTTGCAGCAATCGGGTTGAAAGGACTGAAAACTTTCCACCAATTACAGCACCATTGCCCAATTTGGTCCTCGTGCCAGTAACCACATATTTACTGGTATAGCAAATCACAAAACACTGTGCGCCCAACACAATACAAGCTGTAACAAAGGACCTTGCAGAGGCAAAGCGTTTGATGAAGACATGCCTGACCACTTATGCAGGTTGGATTACCATTGCCTCTAATATTAATCAAGTTCTGCTGGGAGGCTACCCTGCAGTTCTGATACCGTCCTATCAGATTGGGCCCTGCCTGCGGCTCAAACACTGTTCTACCAATATTGATCATGCAGGGTAGCATGGGAGTGCTAGAGGCCTTCCCGTGCCACTATTCTATCAGTATGTATCGTGCAGGGTACCGAGATGCTGCAAGTAGCATACCTGTGGTTCTGACACTATTCTATCAGTACTGATCATCCAGGGTGGCCACAGTTTGCAAGCGGCTCCCTTTGGCTCTGACACAGCTTTAGCAATATGTATCGATTCATACAGGGTATCTGCTAGAACACTTTCCGGTTGGTCTGACACTGCTCTATCAATTTTGTTTATTCAAGCAGGGTAGCATGGGGCTGCTAGGGTCCTTCCTGTGGATCTGGTATTGTTCTATGGGATCATGCAGCGTGCCCAAGGTCGTTTCTGCTAGCAGCCTTCCTTGTAAACTGATATTACCTCTTGGTGCAGGGCTCTCAGGACATGTGGAGTCCTTCCCCTTTCCTCTGACTCTGTACTACCACTATGAAGGTGGTAGCTATTTTGAAACTTTTCTAGAAATGAAAGGTTTCTGCTGATACTCCCTAAAGGGATAGTCTGGCACTTTAAGAGGGAATTTGCCGGAAAGCTAAATCTTTACGTAGCAACCCAATGTCCCAGTTGTGTCTTCCCTGCTGGCCAAAGGAAATGGACACTGCCCAACCCATGATATTGCACATATGAAGTGTGCTTAGAGGAAAAGCGGAGTAGTCAGGGCATTCACGGTGGTTAGTAACCAGAATAGGAAATCGTTTTTCTTCCTCTGTATCTTTACCTCAATAGTATTGCTTACATGGGTGGCATACCCCCAAAGAAAGTATAATGAAACCTTGCAGAGGCTTTGCTTGCCATCTGAGGTTGAGAAGGAAACCCAGTAGCCAATATCTGCCATAAGACAACTTATTAAAACCAATGCAATCACTCACATCATTCATCACTAAACCGCTTAAACCTGCAGAGCTACTCACCGATCCTGCTGTCAAGGACATAGGTTTCTATGATGGCACTCTTCCGGCACAGGTCCTCTGCCATTGAGGCACTGCTTACCTCCAAGTGCTTCACCTGCATGGAAATTAGACCAGTCAGCACTCTTGAGAACAGGTGCATCAGAACCGTGGGCACAGAGATATAGTGGCACACATACAATTTGTATAAAGCGTTCAAAGGCCAGCAAACAAATTACTTGCCTTTGGGAATGTTCTTTTTGATGGATACATGTAAACACTCCTCTTCAATATGAGCAACCTCTGTGAAGAATTGATGTATGATCCATCAATTCTTCACAGAGGTTGCTTATATTGATGAGGAGTGTTGGTGTGTGGAAGGAATTGTTGATTCGTTTTGACCTTAAATCCGATTTTCCCTCCCTTTGTTAAGCCTTAAAAAAGCCCTTTGTGTCCTGCTTGAGGTATTTTTGATTTGTTTTAGCCAGAATTCCAGTTTACCTCCCATTTTAAGCCTTCAGATAAGGCCTTTGTGTGCTTTCCACTGCATTGGTATTTTGTCCCTATTTTCTTAGCCTTTGAAAGGAAAAATGTTAAACTCCCCTACACACATTTCCTTTAAGAAATCCAGGCCTCCAATCGGCTTAGGACGTCACTCCCCAGTCCTATTTCTACAGTTAGGCTAGGGCAACCTTGCCCAGGCAGTCGGTGCAGGGTACCGTCCTGCTCGACTGTTCACCTGGCACCCTGGCCCTGAACTGCGCCCTGACCCTTGGCTACAGTTACATCAAGGTAAGGGATGTCTCTTTGTAATACTCTGCTATTGTTTTAAGCTTTTGCCAAAAGGATATTTATGTAACACTATGAGTCTGTCACACGGCTAGACGTTGCCACTATTGTTTTAATGTGAGAATGTGCTGAGAGACTTGGCCACTATCAATTATGGGCACTATCGGTTTATCAGATACTGCAATTATCCGTTTTTACCATGAATATTGTTTTAATGAGAGACTCTGCCACTATCAGGTATTGGCACTGTGTGAGTTTGCCACTGAGGTTGTGATCATATGGGATGCACAGCACAACTGTTCAGCTTGTAATATCTGCCACTGATCACCTAGCACTGAGCTATATTGCATAATTGTGTAAGACTACACAATGCTTTTAATTGGCATAGCTAATTATAATGCTGACCACATAACACATACCTAGATATATTCTTTTTTGCCTGAAATCCTAGCTAAAAATCTTCATTGTGTTAAAGCGAATGACTAGCAATTACCTAGAATGAGTCTTTGTGTTTTGGCATCTATTACAATTATAATTTTGACAAATTGTGCTTAGACAAGCAGGTATCCAGAGTGTATCTGTATAGCAACCAAATCATATGTACAGCTCATCATACTGTTGACCCCATAACACATAGCTAGACTGACGGTTTGCCTGAAATTCTAGCTAGAAATATTGACTTTTTGTGTTTAGATTGCATGACTAGCAATTATCTAGACTAAATCTGTGTTTACCATCCACTACATTTGTACAGCTAACTATATTGCTGCATACACACAGAACACATAAGCTGTTAATAATCGAGTTGATCATCACAACAATTTCACTTCTCACCATGCTGCTTACTGCATACCTAACACGTAGCTACAGTTTACTATTTGTAATGGCCTACATACTGTGAGGTGTCAGAAATGTGATGCAGACAACTTTGTGAAGGTTTCTCAACAAATGCCATTTTATTAAATTGGAAGATTGATTAAACGCCTCACTCTCCCTACCCTGACGAAGATTTCCCCTGCCTAAAATACACGAAAGGAAACACTAACCAACGATATCTGTCCCTCACACTTATGCATGGCAGTTCAAAACAATGACTGGAACCGTAATATAACCACAGTCTCTCCTTCCCCATATTTGGGAAGCCTGGGTGAATTCCCCTTCCCCATATTTGAGAAGGATTATTCTTCACAGTTCAAGAAAAGAAGGAAATCCAGGTTTGCAACCAAGTTCCAACACAGTTCCTTGCAACTTCAACTTGTCAACAGAATGTTTCAACACTCCTGTGATTCCGCAAAGGAAATAGACTCTTCCTCTGTCTTGAACAGGTTAACGATGTATCCTCCTTAGATAAAGGACAGTTTCTCAGTTCACCAATAACAACAATAATTATCTTGGTCAGCATGATTTGTCACAATTGATGATTTCTAAAGAAATACAACTTCTTTGTAACATCTTTACAAAGTTCTTCCTTCAGCACTACAAACAACATACATTGTCATTGTCAGGATCACTTTATAGGACTTTATCAACTTCTACCTGGTGTACTCCAATGCCAGGCCTACTCCTTCAAAGGATTGCCATCCGGGTATACTCCCCTGCCCGAACAGCCTTTCACAACATTAAGTGCTTTTGTGGTTAAGATCAACTGACAAGAGGTTCACTACAGCTTCACAAGGTTCAACAGTTTGCAGCTTCAAAACTTTTAACAACTCTTTATGGTAAACAATATTCACATTGGGGATCTTCAATACTCTTCTGTAAATAATGCTCCTCTCCTTCTAAATATCCTTTTCCACAAGAGCAGCATTTTTGCCACTCGTTTCCCACACTGCACAAGTTACCAAATACTGACAAGGATAGGGTCTTATTATGCAGTTTATAGCAGCTTTTACCATATGTTGTATAAAGTATGTGTCATGAGACGGTGAGGGGGCACAAGTTGTGCCACAAGCAGGCTCCCACCAGAACCCTGAGGGCCTTAAAACCACTGCAAAAGGGCTCCTGGAGCCAGTCCTGGCACCTTTGGCACCAGGCTCATATGTAGGAAGGAAGGGCTGTTCAAACTGGGTCCCATTTATGTACACGGGCCTTTAAATCCAACATGGAAGCACCCACACAGTCTAGTTCTAAGAACCAAGCCATGCGGTCTACTGTTTTGGGTGTGGCAGGCCTGGAACTACTTTCCCTGGTACTACTTTATCTGGGCTATATAAACCACACCCTGACTGCAGAACACGCTTCGTGTTATTCTGCAACCAGAAGCGTGACGCTCACCGTGTCCAGCTCCAGGTCTTCAGCATCTTCCTGCAATCCTACAAGAACAAGAACAAGATTATTCTGTCTTACCTGAGAAAACACCATCCAGCACTCAGCATCTCAACTGGGCTGCAATCTGTGGAAACCGAGAGAAGAAGAAACATCACTCACCTGTGAGTACTAGCTTAAGGACTTCTGGCGAACCGCTACCACAGCTGCTGTTCGAACATTGCGACCTGCAATAATGAAAAAGGGAAAAACAATATTAGAACGCGCGCTTCCAAAACATCGAATTCCATCAGTCTTACCTGAATTCCATCGCGCTACGCCACGCTTCCATCTGGAGCACCAGAGCAACATCTGCAAAGGAAAAGAGACATATTCAGATTAGCTTTCAATATTAAACAACCGCACAGCGCTGTACTTAGCTTAACTGAGTCCGGGGGCTGTTTTTCATCACGCTCTCATCCACTCGCAGCACTACAGCGGCCTGTGAGGAGAAGAAGAAGAAAACACAGGTCACCTTTAAAAGACAATAAAGGCGCTGCACTTTGCGCTTTCTCTTTCCTAGAAACGTGCCTCTCCATCCGGCATGCCAGCATCAAGACCTTCGCACCTGAAAAGAAGGACATAAAGACATTAACGAATTCCCACCATAAACAGAACAAAGACTTACAATTAACAAACCTTCCTGCCCACCAGCAGATTCGGGGTCACAGCAGGCCTGGGACAAGTAAGGCTTACTGCACCAGTGAAGCAACTTGGGCAGCTCGCCAACAAACGTCAAGCGCCCCTGCACAAGAAACGCAGGACGGATAGCTCACCCTACAAATAACTAAGGTGAGAAAAGGACCCAGTAGGAAGGGAATCGGTCAGAGGGAGGTGGGAGATTCACCCATTAGAGACAGTTATCACAAATCCTCCCTTCTGTAATTGCAGATTCATTATTCAGCACTGGGCAACTACGCATCCAGGGTTCCAGATCTCAGAGCCTTCCAGACGCCCCCGGGGATATCAGGTGAGTGTAACAGTATGGGCAATACATTTCACAACTTATGGACCTGACATTGGCCCCCTTCTGCTGTTGGCAATATCTGCTGTATTGTATTTGCCTTGATTTTAATATCTCTTGGCTTGGGCAATACTCGTTGGTATCAGTTCTTAACAATATTGCCCCATCAGGTTGCTGGGTATTCCACAAACTCACTCTTTTAAAGTTACAGTCATTTGGTTTTGTTACATGCTGCTTTTCAATTGCTCGGTATTCAAAATTACTTTCAGAGCTACTTTCCCGCATACACGAGTGCTGCTTTTGCTGCTTTTCAATAGTTTGGTATTCAAAATTACTTTCAGGGCTACCTTCACTCATACCAAAGTATTGCTTACTCGCTGAGCACCTGCCTTGGACACATGAGTGGGTGTGGAGTGCTCTGGGGGTCACTACCAGGTTGTGAACTCACTGGGTAAGGCTTGGGCTTCCAACAGGACTTCTGCTTCTGTGGTTCCTCACTACCCGGCAAACTACTTCTCTTAGTCCGCCATTGTCCGTGCCACCTGCAATTGAAGCTCACCACCCACCAGAGACAGCCTTGTGGCTCTCGGGAGCACGCCAGCCACTGGAGACAGCCTCCTGGGAAGAAAAGCTTCCCTCGCTTTCGCTTCCGCTGCACAGCCTCTGCAGAACAGGTCTCCAGAGGGCAAGCTTCCCTCTTGCACGCTTCCCGCTGCGCAACCTCGGCACTTCTGGTTTCGGGAGGCACAGACCCGCTCAGAACTGGCAGCTGATATTTGCTGAACAGTGGTCCCAGCATCTCCTCTGCCCCCCTCGGCTTCCTGCACAAATCATGCTGTTTCTTGCATTCTCTGCTCATCTCTATGGCCTGCACCTGAGGGGGCCTTTTAAGCCTCTCTGTCTCCCTCAAGTGTGGATCATCTGAATTAACGATCTGAACACTACTGCAACATAGTACCTTTTTAGCCCTCTTCTTCGTCCCGTACTTACTGGATTATGGGACTTGAAATACCTAATAGCAAAATTAGGTTTTCTCATTTCTTCTGTTTTACAATAAGCCATTAGAAGAGTGCGGTTTCAGAGAAAGTTGAACATGCGGGTTTCCCATTCCTCTCCAGCTGCTTCCCCCCCTCATGTGATCCTCCTGCAGAACACCACCCCCAGGGTCGGGATCAGAAAGCGCCTGCCTTTCCCTGGCGACATGAGAAGGGTCCCAGGTCAGGTTTTCTGGGGGGAATCATTGCTGATATCACAATACCAAGCACACTTTCACGTAAACTCTGTTGATGTGCACATATACCCAACACAGAGCTAGTTTGAAACATTATGTTGGCCTCACACACTTATGGCTTTTTACACAACCACCATGCATATCTAGCATATAACTGAATTATTTTTAACCACTACGGCCCAGTGGACTCACTGTTTTGCCTGCTACCTAGCTCATCGGGTTTAAGTTACTTACCTGTAACTATTGTTCTCCAGCATGGGTCTGGCATGGATTCACATGCTCATGAATATTCCTCGTCATTAGGCTGGGAAGCCTCTGTAAAACAAAAACAAACAGTTTCACTTTCCGCACCACACGGAAAAACGCTTCCACTTATGGCCGTAGCACGTCCACATTGAATAGGCCCTGGCCTTGGCCAGGATGCCCTTATACTCCACAGGTAAAGTATAAAATCCAAACTCTAGGGCTGCAGGAGCCAGGCCCTGAGGTTCAGCAAACCTGGTTGTGGTGTAGAATTGCTATTGCCCCTCTGGACAGAAGGTCTGAAGAAGTGGCTGCTTGAAGGACGGGTCCGCCGACAGACGTAGCAGGTCTGGATACCAGATGTGTCACGGCCATGCTGGGGCGACGAGTATCATACTGCAGTGATACTGTCTGAGTGTGTTCATCACTCGTAGCAGGAGTGGGAACAGAGGAAAAGCATAGAACATGGTGGTGGTGTTGTCCGTGAAGATCCTCACCACCTTGCCCCTCGTGGATGGCAGGAAAGACTTGAGGGCCCGGAAGATGCCCCGAAGCTCCAGGACGTTGACGTGCAGGGTCTTTTCTTCTGCCAACCAGAGGCCTCTGGCATGCAAATGTGCGGTGAGCTCCCCAACCCTCTAGACAAGAATCTGTGGTGACTGTCTCCTGATAAGGAGGGTCTTGGAATGGGGCCTCTTGCTTCAGATGAGAGTGCTCACCCCACCATTGTATTGCTTGTTGGAACTCCTCACTAAGGGGGATGTTGTCTGTCCAGGACCCCGAGACTTGCAGCCATCTCGCATCCAGAAACTCCCGGAGCGGCATCATGTGTAGTCTGCAAAGGAGTACGAGGTTGATGCAGGAGGACATCACGCCCAACAGCGACTTGACGGCTCTCACAGTACTCGACCGCGCCAACGACAGGCGCTGCACCTTCCCTAGGATGGCTACCACCCTCTCCTCCGAGGAAGCCGCCAGGCATGTTACTGTGTTGAGTTGTGCTCCCAGGAACAGAGCATTCTGCGATGGCTCCAAGCAGGACTTTGGATAATTTATGGAGAATTCTAGATCCGTCGACAGACACACGGTCCCTGCTCTTTGCTGGCTTGCCAGAGCATGGGAGCGGGATCGAACTAGCCAATTGTCCAGGTAAGAGTAGACATAAATGCCCTTGAGACGAAGATGCGCCGCCAGCTGAGCCAAACACTTTGTGAAGACCCTTGGGGTCTATTTCAGGCTGAAGGGAAGTGCCTTGGACTGATAGTGCCACCCCTGGACCACAAAACACAGGAACCTGCGGTGCTTCCGATGAAAGTGGATGGGGAAGTAGGCGTCCTCCAGGTCCAGAGATGCCAGGAAGTCCCCTTCCTCCAGTTGGCCGGGCAGGTGACCATTGTGAACTTCTGGGACTTCAGGTACTTGTTGAGGCATCGCAGGTCCAGGATTGGCCTCCACCCTTCTGTCTACTTTCAGACCAGAAAGTATCTGGATTACACCCCAGAGGTGCTGGGGAACGGGTTCTATCGCCGCCTTTTTTAGCATGGCTTGCACCTCTTGTAGTAGCTGTGCCACATGATGTGTCATCATTAAAGAGAGGAGTCTTGGAGATCAAGATTGAATCGGCCTCAATGGTGCCGTCATCAAAAAAGCAAGAACCAATTTAAAGAACCACACAAGGTGCCAGATTAAGTTCCACAAAAAAAGGGTTTTGAAGGATAAGCATTTGGCCTTTGAGAAGGACAATTGGAAGAGCACAGTAAGCTCCCTGTTAGGATGCCTTGTGAATAAATAGGGCCACTGAATAGCCATTGACAGTTTCAAAGATAAGAGCTGACGTGGCCAACAAAAAAAAACGATCAGTGGAGAACAATGGGGCGAGTTCACTGCCCTCCCATCAAACTGTGAAACTGCACTAGCAACAAAACAAAGATGGACTTTGTGGATGGGCACCTTGGGGAGAGCATCGCACCAAAACTTCCTCAGAGAGGTCCCAATCCTTGTACCTCAAACCCTTAATAGTCATGCATTAAGGGATCAGCATTGTGATGAAGCACCCTGCCACACAATTGGGTCAGTAGATCTTCCCTCCAAGGCACTCACAGCAGAGCAGCATGTCCAGGACACCTGAGTGCCAGGTACTCCGCAACCAGTGTGGTGCAATGAAGATCATGGTTGTTTGCTCTGCTTCAAATTCCTCAACAGCAGAGGAATCAGCTGGAACGGACGGTCGCCTGAGTTTTCTGACTGCCAGTGAGGTGTAATGTGGTCACTGTGACCTTGTTCTCATCGCCTAGAACCAGAGGAGCATGGCCTCCCTACACAGAGACCCCACATTGCTCTCCTTGTAGATGCAGTGCAGTACTGTTTTCCATGAACAGTCAAACCCTCTGACTGATGGGAAGAAATATTGCTTCCTAAAGAATGCTCACTGTAAGATCCTGCATGATGAGCTCCCAATCCTACTAAGCATCTGTCTGTGACCAGGGTGATCGGCAGCCATGGCTGCCCTTCTGGGGCCTCCCGATGGAGGTTGGTTGTAGATGCCAACCAAAGCAGGTTCATGCAGACCTGTGGGGGAGCGGCTAGGATATTGTCCCTTATGTCCACGTTAATGTGGAAGCCACTGACTCATCAGAAACCACTGGAGAAACTACATCTGCAGTCTTGCTTACAGGACTATACAGGTGCAAGCCACCATAAGCCCTATCATCCACAAGAAAACCCCAGCAACCATCCCTCATTCAGTTGGTAGAGGGCTACCAAGGTCTGTATGCGTGTCACCTTCTCTGCTGGAAGAGAAGCCATATATATTAAAGATGTGCCTTAAAGCATCTCTGCCATCAAATACTCCCTAGGGCATAGGCTTCTAGCATATTTTCGGCAGCTACTGGGAACACATCCAATATAGTGTGGGATTGCCAAACCAAGTTGCATGGGGCACTTGCAGCCCAAAGCCCTAGTTTACTAGAGGGCCACACCTTCCCACATGAGTCAAATATCTTATTTTCTCTCTCTGAAAACATGCTGGGAAAGGCAATAGGTTTAGACCTGGGCTTGATAAAGGGGAAACCTATGATCCCCAGGCACATGTTTGTGCTTCTTAGAACCCTTCATGTACACTGTCAGTGCAGAGAAAGATGATCTCAAAAGCAAAAGCAATGACTCTTGCAAGGTTCCAATAATAACAATCCCTTCTTTGATATTTGACTTTAAGGTGTCAGTGAGCTTGTGCACTCTTCTAGTGGTCACGGGATCAAACAGCTTCAGGTAGTCAGCAGCCTTATGTATGCATCATCACATTAAAAAGGGGACAATTAATTTGAGCAACCAAAATAAACATAAGGAAAATTGCGCTATGCAGATACATTCAATCCACTAGCCTTTAGAGACCCCAGAGCTAAATCCTCCATTACATGGTCTGGTCCCTAAGTGCCACAGGTATATTAAGGGCTTCATTCTCCTGCAGTACCCTCAAGGACGTAGAAACATCTTCATCACCTGAACACATTCTTTTTTATTTTTTTTAATTTTTTTTAAGCATTTAGTATATAAAAATACAAACTCTTTGCTTATTCCTTGGAAATGTTCTTTTCACCTTCCTTCATAAGCCAAGCCACAGATTCTCCTCCTTGTATCATGTCTTTGGTATTAGTGTGCAGGGTGTTCTGTGCAGGAGGTTGCTTGGCTATGTGACAGTGTAGGATCAAGTTTTTCATCAGCAGTCGTTGATACCAGTTTGGTTAGTATCATTTCTAAGAAGACTCCCAGTGCACTGATTATTTTTTGGTTAGAATTTACATATAAAGCTTTCCATCATGATTCAGAGTCCAGACCACAAGATGTCGATAAAGCTTTGCTCATAATATTTGTTCTTTCTGCTTGTAGGTTTTCGCAGAACATCAGTAAATGTTGTAGTGATTGCTCTTGTTGGTGACACAATCGACAGATGTTTTCATTCGCCAAGCCATATTTCTTTAGATTTTGCTTTGTTCTGAAGATGTTTAATCTGAAACGCAAAAATCAGGTCTCTGTGTTTAGGGTTGGCCCTTTCTTCAAGGTATTTGGGCAATATCTTAGGATTGTTGGTTAGTGTTTTAGTTATAGTGTGCCAAAATGTGCATCAGCTGTACGATCCACATCCAGAGTATAGTGCTTAGTAAAGGTATGAAGGGAGGACCATGTTGCAGCACGACAAATATCCCCGATCTCTGTAATGCTTTTGATGCCGAGACTCCCTTTGTCGAATGGGCCCCAATGCTGCAATATAATAACTCAACGCCCTTTTTGGGTCTAGGCGATGTAACCGCTCCTCTTGCTTAGAAGGGTGAGACAACCTTGGGGAGGAAGCCAGGCCTTATCCTGAGTGAGACATTCTCCCGGAAAAAGCGCAGGAAGGGTGGTTTACAGAATAAGCAGTTCACTCACCGGCCTAGCGGATGTAATAGCCACCAAAAAAGCTGTTTTCAAAGAGAGAAGTCTTAAGGGATAAGCATGCATAGGCTCAAAAGGAACCACCATCAGAAAAGTCAGTACCAGATTAAGGTCCTAATTCGGGACAGCAAAGGAAGTGGCTGGAAACTTATTTAAAGGCCTTTCAGGAATTGTGCCATCACCGGGCTCGTAAAAAAAGAACTTTGATCCAGGGATCTCTCAAACAAAGACAAGGCCGCCAAATAACCTTTGCCTGTGGTGATGTGAAGGAACTCAATCACTGCAGTGTTGGGGCAAGAGATGAGGTCAATCTGGCGTTCCCTGCACCACGCCTCAAATCTTCTCCATCTGCACGCGTACAAAGATCTTGTAAACAGTCTGTGTTCAGCCAGCAACACCTCAAGTACTTCCTCAGAGAGGTCCCAGCGATCATACCTCATCCTCTCAAGAGCCACGCATGTAGGTTGAGGGTTTCCAGGGTCTGGTGAAGTATCCGACCTTCCGACTGGGTTAGACTATTCAGCTGCCAAGGCAACCAGTGAGATGGACAGGTCCAAGAGGTCGGTGTACCATGTTCTCCTCACCCAGTCCGTCGACGTTGAGGGTTTGTCTTTTGGCGCTGATATGGTGGATGTCGGTGTTGAGACGCCTTTTCGTTGACATCTTTGGATGCACACGGTTGATCCGGCTTCCCTTGTACCTCTTTCAGTGTCGAAAGATATATCTGCGCCGACGTTGTTGGTACTGGGGTCAGAAATGCTGAGCGCTGCTCTTGACTCCGAAGCCTGCTGCGTGGGGAGGGGAGGGGTGAGGGGGTAGCCGCGCCGACTGCAGCATGTTTTTAAACATGTCGAGCATAGAGGACTTCAAATCCTCCCACTCTTGGCGGGTGGTAGGCCCCGCCAATTCCTTACATTTATCCGTCAACTAGTCGGAGTCCTGACAATGGCGGTGAAGCCTTTTCTTCTTTCGAGACCAGGACGAATGGCTCTTCGAGTGGGACAGTTTCTTGCTTCACCTATGTTCTCTTTCGTGGGGGGTGCCGCCCCTCGTTTTCGGCCTCCGAAGACCGAACCGTCAACCGCGCCAGTGACTTAGAGGGCAGCCGACCAAGAGCGAGTTTAGCTGCTCGATCGCAAAGGGATTTGGGCTGCATTTTGGTCCACAACGGACACTTGTCAGCCCCGTGACCTGTGCCGAGGCACCAGAGACACAACTCGTGTGGGTCAGTGATGGACATCTTGGTGCCACAGTCAGAACACCGCTTGAAGCCCGATCCCCGAGCGACCGACATCTCGCATCAAGGAATTGGAAAAACAAAATGTTTTCTGAAGAAAACGTTGAGCAAGTCGAAGACTTGCCTGTGTTCCCAAGCAGCGTGTTAGCGCGCGGAAAAAAAGGAACAGAGGTGTGGGGTGTAGTGACAAGGTATTTATACAACGCCTGACGTGAGGTCAGGAGCCGATGACCAGATGCCGAACAAGACAGACAGTCGACGGCGGAGGCCCGCTACACCCTCTGTCGAAAATGTACCGAAGCAGCAGAGCTGGAGGGACTATCTATCAGATGAGGAATTTGCGGGAGAAAGGCAATCCATTGAAAGCCAGGTCTTACTTTAAGGGAAACCTTTTCCCAAAAAAAACATAGGAACAGGGACTTGGAACACAAGGCCGGCAACTCACAAACTCCTCTGGCTGACATGATCGCAACCAAAAAGGCTGTTTTCAAAGATAACAATCTCAAAGGACAGGAATGCATGGGCTCAAACAGAGCCGCCATTAAGAATGTCAGAACTAGATTTAAATCCCAGTCTGGGACAACAAAAGGAGTTGGCGAAAACGTATTCACAAGGCCCTCCATGAATTGGGCCATAACCGGGATCGTAAAGAAAGCCTTGATCCAGGGTCTTTTGAACACAGACAAGGGCACCAAATATCCTTTGACCGTGGTAACCTGAAGGCCTGCTGAGGCCAGTGACCGAAGGAACTCGGATCACTGTAGTGGTGGGGCAAGAGATGGGATTGATCTTTTGTTCGCTGAACCACGCCTCAAATCTTCTCCACCTGCATGCATACAGAGATCTTGTAGACGGTCTGCATGCAGCTAGCAACTCCTCGAGGTCCCAGTCATCATACCTCATCCTCTCAAATGCCACGCATGGTTCAGTAGGAGTACCCAACCTTCCGACTGGGTCAGGAGATCTGAGCGCTCAGGCAACCGGTGAGGCAGAAAGATGGTCAGATCCAAGAGATTGGCGTTCCACATTCTCCCTGCCCAGTCCGGGGCGATCAAGATCATGGTCGCTCGAAACCTCTTCAACTTACTGAGAACCCAAAGGATGATGGAAATTGGGAGGAAGGTGTAGTGGAGAGGGACGGTCCAATCCAGCAGGAACGTGTCCCTCAGTGCACCGTTCGTTGGGAATTCCCTGAATCAAAACTGTCTGCCCTTCCTGTTGGACTCTGTGGCAAACAGATCCATGGCTGGGGTACCCCAGAGAGAGAAGACCTCGGCCAGGACTTCCTGGCACATTTCCCACTCGTGTGAGACCATGCTCTGCCTGCTCAGAGCATCCGACAAGCCGTTCTCTGTCCCCGTCAAATGAACTGCCGAGATGAGACTTGTTTCTCCAGCAATCAGGTCCACAGCTGCATATCTTCTCTGCAAAGTGGGCGTGAGCGCATGCTACCCTGCTTGTTGAGGTAGTGCATGGCCACTGTGTAGTCCATCAGGATCAGCACATGATTCCCCTTGACAGACGGGACGATAGCCTGATGGCTCGCAACTCCAGCCTGTTGATGTGCCACCTGGCTTCCGTCGCTGACGGAAAGGCCACTCGCCTGCAAATCCTCATAGTGAGCACCCCAACCTTTCAGAAATGCATCCGTGACCACACCAGAAGATTGCCGCAGTCAGTCCACCAGCTGAGGTCATCGACCACTTGACTGGACACCTTAAGGAGATCCGTGAGTGCTCTGAGGTACTGTGACCATTGACCTCTCAGGAGCCACTGTAGAGATCTCATGCGTAGGCTGGCCTCTGGCACTAGAAAAATACATCAGGCCATAAGACCCAAGAGGTGGAGGAAGGAAGCCGCTGGTAAAGGTGCGTGATTCCAGAACAAGTGTACCATCTGTGCTATGCTGTCGACCCTCTCCTCGCGAGGGAAAGCCTTCCCCACCCAGGCGTCTAGGATTGCTCCGATGAATTGGAGACTTTGGACTGGTATCACATGGGACTTCTTTAAGTTGAGGGAGAAGCCCAGCCTGTGCAGTAGCAGGCAGGTGTCCTCCAGATGAGACAAGACCTGCCACGCTGACTTACCTCGGATTAGCCAGTCGGTCTGGTACAATAATACAAGGACCCTGGATCTCCTGAGGTGACCCGTGACTACCGCCATGAGCTTGGTGAAGACCCTTAGAGCGGTGGTCAATCCAAAGGTAAGCACTTTGAACTGATGGCGCTTGTCCCTGATGAGGAACCTCAGGAACTTGCCGCACTTTTAATGTTTCGGCAAATGGAAATAAGCGTACAGCAGATTCTATTGAATTTCTCTCAACATCACCATCTTGAATTTGTTTTTCCTCAGGAACTTGTTCAGGGCCCTGGTTCTATGTCATTTCATTGACACTCGTTTTTACGATGGGTTTTGCCACAGAATTAGTCCCGAAAACAACCTTTCCAAAACATTTTACAATTATTTTTTGGGGGTTACTCCCCAACCACCCATCACTTTCCTATTTTTGAAATCCCCCCCTCCACCCTATATATGCCCTTGCCCCCCAAAAAAATGCAAAATGTTTTTTGGGGCAGAAATGCTGCGGCAAAACCCCAGTCGTAAAAACGGGTGTCGATGAAAGGAAGCTATACCAAGACCCTGAGGGCCAGAATGGGACAGAGACCTCCTCCCTTCTTAGGCACCAGGAAATATCGAGAATATCAACTCAACCCTCTCTGATCGGAAGGTACCTCTTCCACTGCACCCTTCAACAACAGGGCTTGCAGTTCTTCCAGGAGCTCATGTCCCATTTGAAATGGAGGTGGTGGAGGTCTGCCCAGTGGTTTTCTTAAGAAAGGTAGAAAATAACCCCACTGAACGAGCTGCAGGGTCCAGGCATCAGAGGTAATCTGCTGCCACTGGAGCCAATGTTCTGCCAACCGTTCACCAACCGATGAGACGTGGGAGGGGAAATCAAGCGGCTTAGAGGGTGGTGCAGCCACCGGCTATGTTTGCTTGCATCTGGAAGCCCCTCTGCCCCTTTTGGGGCACGAGAAATGCTTCTGCCTTTGCCTGACCAGCAGGAGCTCCGCCTTCCTGCCATAAGGCACATACATAGCACCTGTAGCCTCTGCCCCATAGGCAAAGCTGAAGGCAGGTTTGCCCGGCTGCGCAGCAAGGCCCAGTGATTTTGCAGGAATCTTTAACTCCTTAAATTGTTCTAGGGAGTCATCTGCATTCTGGCCGAAAAGGAATTTACCCTAAAAGGGCAGGTCCAGCAATTTGTTTTGGACATCATGCGAAAAGCCTGAAAGCCTGCCTCCTCAATGCAATAGCTGATGCCACTGAACGGCCCACACAGTCAGCCACGTCCAGGCCCATTTGCAGCAACTACCTGGCCACCTCTTTCCCATCCTCCACCAGCTGTACAAAGCCCTCGCCTATTCACCCTCCCACCCCGGGATATACTGTGTAGCATGTTCCACTGCCTTTCCGAGGCACAAAGAGTATCTTGAAAAACCAGTTGCCACGTTAGTAGCTTTCAGACTCATGATGCCTGAGGTAAAAACAATCTTGGCCATTGCATCAATACTTTCACCCTCTCTGTCCGGAGGCAGATTGGAGGTTGAAGATGCTGGTCTAGTGGAAACTGTGAAAGCCTGAACAACAAGCCCTTCCAGGGAAGGGTGATAACACAGAAATGACGGGTCTCCTCTTGCTGGTCTGTACTTTCTGGTCATGGTGGACCTGACCGGGGGGACAGAGCAGGGATGCTGCCACAGGGAAGCCACTGGGTCGGCAATTGCGGGGTTCAGAGGCATATTCCTTTCATTAACCAGACCATCGTCCAGTATGTCGGTCAACTCGTAACCATGGACTGGCACTGCCGCAGCCTGCAATCCTCAGGTGTCAACCGCCCTATCTACCAGTGCATAAAACTTGGCACAGGTCTAGGGATAAGGTTGGCTTTGCTGGTATTCCAAGTTAGGTGGCGTGCCCAGCCCGTTGGCATTGTGAAGCTCCTGTGCCAACTCTAAAAGCTGAGCTTGGTCATCGAAATAGTCGACGTCCCCTGTTCCAATGTTCACGGGATCGACTCCCCCGTGATCATCCGCGTCATCGATGCCTAAAATGGGTGACATGGTACCAAAAAATGTGTCCAGGAGAGCGGGTAAAGGACTTGTTGCCGAGCACCCACGCCTGCAGCAGCATGTTTTTGGAGCATTTCTAGCATCTGGACCTTGAAATCGTACATCTCTGGTCGAGTGGTCGGCCCAGTGATGCTTACCTCCTGTCAAAGATTCAGAATCTTGATGGTTGCGCATCTTTTTCTTGTGCGACTAAGAAGAGTGGCTCCTAGAATGGGACCTCTTCTTCATCTTTCGCCGATGCTTTTCTTTCTCTTTTTCGGGGTTAGGCCCCTCGGTCTTGGCTTCAGAGGACCGGACAGTAGCCCGCACCAAAGATTTTGAAGGCGGTCGGCCCAACCTGAGTTTTGGAGCCTGCTCGTGCACCGATTTTGGGTGCATTTTAGCGCACGACTCACACTCCTCCGTGTCATGACGAGTGCCGAGGCACAGGAAGCATATCTTATGCGCATCGGTAACTAACATTTTGGAGTGGCAGTCGGAACACTGTTTGAAACCGAGACACGTACATCTTGCGGTCGAATGAAAAATACAATTGTGATGAAAATATGTTAGTGAGTCAAATGCTCGATTACTGTGTTCCTAAAGCAGCGTGTTGTGCTTGTGGAAAAAAGGAACAGAGATATGGGGTGTAGTGATGTGGTATATATACGATGGCCGACATCCGGTGCTGTCGATGGAGCACCAAGCAAGACGGATCGACAGCCGATTCAAGGTCCACTACGCCCCCTGTCAAAGTTTTTACAAAGCACCAGAGCTGGATGAGGATATCTATCAGATGAGGAATCTGCGGGAGAAAGGGAATCCATTGAAAAAGAAATTTGGGGAGCAAGGTCATTTTCGCACAAAATCCTCTCCCACAATGGCAAATAGTTCAAGTCCCTCGCCACCCACACCCCCAAATATCTAAACCCATTTCATCTACCACGAAGGGTAGAGTGTGAAGGTAGCCCTGATCCTCTTCACTAACCAAACCCACTGAAAAGAGCACCGATTTGCTTATGTTTATTTTAAATCCTGACAATTCCCCATAAAGACAAAGCCCCGATAAAATACCTTGGATTGTCTCTCTTGGGCTGGTAACAGATTACCGTGTCATCCACAAAGAGCACCAGTTTATATGGTTGGTACAGAACCACAATCCACTTTATCCCATCATCTATCCTATTCAGATGAGCCCATGGCTCCATCACCAAAGCATATAGGACGGGATTAGCACACAACTCAGGCTGGTGCCCTGTGAAACATGGAATGCCCCAGATGCCATCCCATTAATTAATACTGTAGCCGAGGGAGAGGAGTACAACGCGCCTACAGCCACCCCATCCAGACCAGCCCCAGCCCAGCTTTCCTAAGTACTGCCCTCAAAACCCCCCAGCTGGCCCGATCGAAGGCTTTCTCTGCATTGAGGGAATGCATATGTGCCTCCTAAAGCCGAGCCCCCAGGGAAGACAACAGGTCCAGTGTTACTGTAGCCGCAGTCTCTGTTGTCCCCCAATTTGCTGAGACCCTTTTGTGTAGTGCAATGTGAAAGGGCAAAATTGGATCTTTTTGGGGACCCTGATCCAAAATATCTGTCATCCCGCTCAAAAGTAGGAGTAGGCCTGCTCCACTCTAAAAACAATGACTTTGCTCATCAGCTTCCTATATGAGGAGTCTGTGTAGTCAGTAGGATAGTGTTTATCAAATTCCAGTTTGTGAGAGGTATCTAACCCACTTGCTGATGAAAGGTTATCATAAAAGTTTTTAAGTTAGACTCTGCTGAGATTAATTCCTCTGACACATTGGGGGTGCCATATTGTAACCCAAATGGTGGTGTGTTATCATCTGAAGGATCATTATCTTCATAGATAATATTATTAAGACTTTAAAATGTCTTTCTTTGGCAAGGGTTTGAAAATCTTTTCCTGGGTTACTGGTGGCTTCGACAACTTCAACGTAATCGTCGACAACGACTTTGAAGTCAGAGTCGATTTTTTCGGAGTCGACTTCGACACTGGCGTCAACGGCTCAGACGGTGGTAGTGAAGGCGTCGGTGTGGTTGACTTTTTATGCTTTTTCGAAGGAACCCTCGATGGACTGGATTCCTGACTTGTCAAAGCCCTCAATGATTTCTCGTCGGGTCAGGATTTTTCTCTATGCTGTACTGGCTTATGGCTTGCTTTAAGACTTTGTCTTTGACTTCTGTCTTGATGCAGATCGACAGGGGTATGGGTTTTCTTCTTGTCCTTCGAGGAGGTCGGGGACGCATTCTCGAAGATCTTAAGCATTTCATTACAAAATGCATCCCATTTTGCTGGGGAGTCTGACTTAGTTGGACATTTTATTACCTCGGCAGAGGATTCACTAGAGGACAAAGGTGACCTATGACGCCGTTTCTTGACCTTCTTCGAAGACGAAGAATGGTGCAATCGACTTCTCAGTCGAGATCTTTTAGGTCTGTTCTGTCCAGGAGAATATCTCGACTCATCGGACTTCCTTTTTGAGCTCTTTGAAGGAGACTTCAAAGGCAACCTCCCCACCACCAATTTACCTTTACGCTTCCTTAGAGCCTTTTCGGTCATCGCCTGACAGGAGTTACAGTCGCAGGTACAGTGACCGGTATCAAGACACCACAGACATATGCGTTGGAGAATTAGTGATCGACATCTTCAATCCACAGTCTTGGCACTTCTTGAAGCCTGTCTTAGGTGTTGATGGAGCCGACGGGGAAGACATATTCATTGATCGAAAATAGTTGAAGTTCAGTGAAGAACCAAAGCACGCCATTATTCTTCGAAGCGTTAGCTCGGAAAAACAGAACTGAAGCCAACCAGCACTGCGTGCACTACTTATACTGATGATGACGTCGACAGTGGAACAGAGGCTCTCGCAAGACATCCATTCGACGAGAAGGCACACAGCGCCCCCTGTCAAAAAAAATTCAGAAGCAGCTGAAGCTGGAAGGATAATTATCATAAGATGAGGAATACGTGGGAGGACACAATTCATTCGAAGTAGTATTTTGAAAGACAGTACTTTGTCTGGCGAGAAGTCCAACAGTGGCCCGTATTACATTTGAATTGGGACTGCAATCCCTATATTCAATATCCTTATGGAAGTCGATAACTTTGTTCAGAATATCTCTTGTAGCTCAAACATCTCCTCCATTGCATATCTTAGATAAGAGATTGTCCAAGAGGGTGGAATGACCTCTTGATTACTGGAAAGTGAAATGTATTGCCTGCTTATCAAAGTAGGATTTATCTTCTGAACTCTTAGTTAATAATCCAACAGCTGTTAAAATGAAATGACAATCCCATGATTGGATATTAACGCAAGAAAAAAGAAACCAAAATGCATTGATGAAGGAGTATTCTGGAGAATGTAGAGCGTTGAAAACAATTCCTAAATATCTGGTGAAATTTCCCAGTCTGGTATATAGAGGGCAATTTATGAGAGTCTGCCCCAATCTATACCTAACTAAAGAGCTTGTGGGAGCTTGTAAACAAATTGGAAAACATGCCAGCACCTGTAGATTCTGTGAAAAACAAGGTGTGGTAGAAACATCAAAATATCTAATAGTCTCATGTGTGGGACTAACTACCCTAAGAACTTATTATTTGGGAGTCTTTATTGACAGAGTTAATACGTTATCTCCGGATGAATGGTGGAGGATGCTTCTAATTAGTGGAGAGTCAATCTGTGATTTTTTCAGTGGTGACATTTTTAATCGGGTTTTTCAAGGATAATAGGGTCTGATATAGGAAAGGAGGGAATTTGATGGTGCTATTGTGGGACCTTTTGTTTTATGTTTATTTTTTGGGGGAATGTTTAGTTCGCCATGAGTCTGCTCGATTGATTTGTTTATTCCCCTTGATTGTGTATCAGTTATATGATCCCACTATGGAATGGCTCTTTTTACCTGAGGGCTATTTTTCTTCTTTTGCTTTTATGATGAAATGATGTGTAATGATTTGGAAATGTTAAAGGTTTGAAATAAACCCACAAAACATATACACATATACAGGATGCATTAAAGTAACAACAACAAACCTATCTTTCATCAAATTACCAAGATTCTATTCCTATTATAAAGCTGGTGACGAGTCCTTCCTCCAAGCAGCTAGAAAAAGGAACATCCACCTGCTGGGATGTTCTAGACCACTCTAGCTTTATACAGAACCTCAAAACCTGCTGACACTGAAGCATTTCCCGCAAACCTCCTCCTTTACCCAGGCCATTTCTGAAACGCATTGGAGTGGATCCAGGTTTATCATTCATATGAACAAATTACATACCTTGCTGTTCTTTTGGATGGATGTTTCTCTCACAGACTCCTTATCTTTGAGATATATCTCCCAATGCCAGCTGCTCTTTGGAAGCTTATCTGCCATCAGTGGGCGCAGCGTGGCTCGAGCCAATGCCTCTACACGCCACGCGCCAGACATGATTTAGGTGCCAATATATATAGAAGCGATGGCCTTGTGACCTCCCTTTTTCCCTGACAATCTGATGCTGAGGGACCGCAGATCAAAGGTGAACTAGATATCCACCAAGAGGGGCAGGTAGGGAGGGTGATAATGAATTTGTGGGAGAAACATTCATCTGAAAAAAACATTACAGAGAGGAAAGTAATTTCTTCTTCAAATGCATTCCTTCCTCTCATGGATTCCTCATCTTTGATATACACCCAAAGTAGTCCATAGAACTGGAGGAGGAAGGAAAGAAAGAACATGACCTAAACCAGAAAACTCTGAATGATAGGTCTGCCAAAACTAGCGTCCTGACCAGACAAAGAATGCAAGCAGGAATGTTTAGCGAGCATGTGCAATGAAGTCCACATGGCTGCCTGGCTAACGCCCAGAACAGGGACTCCACGCTGCAGAGATGGAGTGGCAGCCAGCCCTCTGGTGGAAGGTGCAGTTAGACCCTCAGGCATATCAATACCAGCCAGATCATAGGATTCTGGGATACAGAGGATGATTTACCTTGACAGGGTCTGTTTGGTCAAAGCCCTGCCAGCACAAGCAGCAGCATAACCAACAAAAAGTTGGAAAATCTTTTCTGGCTTCTCTAGTCCAAAAGAGGTAGTAGCTGAGGGCCCACAATGGGTCCAGCCGATGGAATTGTTACCCTGCCTTGGAAGGTTGAGGCAGAGGAAAAAAGACAGAAAGCTGTATTTTGAGAGATACGATTACCCCACCCCCAACATCACTTTCTCCTTGGAGAAAGAAGGTTTAACTGATAATGCCTGAAGCTCGCTCACCCATCCAGCAGAAGTGATGGTAACCAGGAAAATCCCCTTAAGGGCGAGTAATCTTGCCAAACAAGAATGAAGGGGCTCAAACGGAGATGCCATAAGAAACGTTATCACCAAACTGACTTGGGGGAAACTGATTGCATAGACCTCCCAGAAATTGCATGACTGTGGGGATTAAGAAAATGGAGCCCTGCTCTGGGGTGCTCCTAAAAACCAAAATGGCAGATAGGGGGCGCTGCTGCGCAACAAGGTGGCCGCTTGAGTGAGGAGCTCCTCTCCGGCATGAATCCTGATTGAATTATCCCCTGTTTCCAGATTGCATCGAACCTAGTAAGCTACCCGCGCTGTTCCCAGCGAACATCCTGACCTTGCAGGCGAAATCCCGACTGAAATCGGACTTCCCAAGCCTGGGATCCCTTGTGGACCTTGAGGACACGGGCCCGTGCTGCTTCGCAGCTCCACAAGAATCTACGAGGACGCCGCGGCTCCCTCTTACGCCGGGCCTCACAGTGGGTGGAGCGGGACCGGCGGACTGCGGCCACGATACTTCGCACCACACGTTCTCTCGGTATACTGTGCCCTCCCCGGCATAGGGCGCCCTGCAACATCCCTCCCACGGTGGAGGGTGCTTGCGGCGGGGCCTCCCGGACCCTCGTTACTGCGCCCGTGCCTCCCCGGAGTCCGGATACCGGCTTCCGGGCCCTTCGGCGGATCTTCGCGGCAGCTCCAGGGCGCGTCCCGGGTGGCGGCCCGGCAGCCTGGATTGGACGTTCCCGACCCCGTTCCTCGTTCCAGAGGTGAGAGCTGCGTGGGACTGGGCTTGCACAGCGGCTGGGCGCGGGGCACGTGTGGGGCTCTCTGACCCGAATCAAACTCATCCTCGGGCTGCCACCTGATGGACACAGCCAGTATCTCCTTGGGCCACCCTGTGCTCCCCTTCTGGCTCGGAGCTTCTACCATCAAATTACAATGTGAAAATTCACGCCTGTCAGCTCTGGCGGGCATTGCCCCGCTTACGCCACGGAACACGCCGTCTTGGAACAATCACCGTTTCGGGGGCACCGGGATCCCTGCGGACCTTGCCCTCTCCTGAGCCGCCCTCCACCACACTTTAACATGCAGCCCTCTCATCCCACCAAGCCCAGGCCGTTTCTCCACCTCCACAATGCCTGGAAAAAACGCGGGCAAATCCAGGAAGACGGGACCGATGGACTCCTTTACTAGTTCACAATCATCTCCTGAACGCCCGGACCCTCAATCTCCGGCCTCACCCCTAAATGCAGAAGATACGAAATTTGATCACCTACTGACAACAGTTCAAAATGGATTCCTGGCCATTAATGTCAAACTTGACGACATTGTCTCCACGATAGGCTCCCTAAAAACTCGCCTAGACAAGGAAAGTGCCAGAATCACAGAGGCTGAAAGCAGAATTGGCACGAATGAGGACTCTACTCGGCAAAACACCCAGGACATCGTACTCCTTAGAGGGGAAATTAATAAACTCCACGATAAATGCGACGATTTGGAATCCCGATCCAGACGGAACAACATCCGCATAGTCGGCATCTCGGAGACCTTCTGCAAAGGCCCAATGGAGTCCTGAATCGAAGACCTTTTGAAATCTCTCCTCGGGGAGGAGGCACTCTCACCCCAGTTCCTCGTCGAGCGGGCACATCGATCCCTCGCTCCGCCACCCAGACCAGGGGCTCCTCCCCGCACAGTGATTGCCAAACTGTTGAACTACAGGGACAGGGACGCCATCCTCAGACTGGCAAGAGAGAAAGGAACCCTTAGGTTTGGTAACGAAAACATCCATGTATACCCGGACTTCTCCGCAGGGGTCCAGACTCAGACGATCCTACGAAACTGTCAAGTGCCAGCTACGTTTGAGACAGGTCCCCTACGCCCTTCTCTTTCCAGCGAAACTTCGTATACAACATGCTGGAAGAGCACACTTTTTCGAATCTCCTGCCACAGCTTTGGCCTACATGGAAGCCTCGATACCCCTCCCGCCCGGGAGACAGGAACTTGACCAGAACGATTTGCAACAACCTGTATAACCTGTTTTCCTACTCATTGATCCCAGCCGCAGTCAGCACTGGTCTATGCTGGCCACTATGAATGCTGGAAACAGGATGCAGCAGGGAGAACTCCCCTGCCCTCCATCCTTTAACAATCCCGGATGAGATGAGATGCGCCCGACCTCGAAGCGGAGTTGCTGCACTCGTCCCCTTCTTTGGGAACATCACAAAGGGTTCATCATCAAGTTGGCCATGATGGTGTGGGAGGGGGTGGGTACGGGCAAACGGGGACTGTTTCAATGTTCGAACACTACGTTAATGCTGCAGGCAGCCCTTGTTGGGCACCAGGCACAATGTTCAGTTGGCTTAACCATTGGTAAAATAGCACTCACGGTTTCACTTGCTGTCCTCCACTACGAGAAAATCCACTTTCCCATGCTCTTATATGATACACGGAAATGGCACAGAAAACTAATACACTTGGGGGGCTTAAACTAAAACTGCTCACCTGGAATATCCGGGGGTTAAACAGGGGGAAAGCCAGCAAAGTAGGCGCTTACATTAACAGACACCACCCACATATCGCTATGCTCCAAGAGACTCATGCATTAAAATCCACCAACAAAAGTATCCTGCGACAGTGGGGAAAAAATAGGTATTACACGGAATACTCCTCCCAAAACAGAGGCGTCATCACGCTAATACACCCCTCACTAGGGTTCTCCACCGAGAAAAGTATAATTGATCCACAGGGCAGATATGTTGTGGTCTGGGGCACCGTGGCTGGCAGAAAATGTATATTGGTCAATACATATGATCCAAACCTGGATGAGCCAGAATTCTACACACACCTCCTTGCAGAGATTGGCCTTACAACGGAAGCCTGGGTATTGTGGGGAGGAGACCTTTAACACTATCATCGACACTACGTTAGATAGGTCCTCAAATAAACCTAGAGCCCTTGCTAAAACAGCCAACATTATACACCAAGCCCAGGAGAAACTTGCTTTGTCCGATGCGTGGAGAGGGACCCACCCCACAGATAGAAAATACACCTTCTATTCCTCGGTCCATGATTCTGAATCCAGAATAGATTACTGGCTCATCTCCTCCCCCCTCATCAACTCCATCGAATGCTGCGATATTCTTCCACTCTTGGACCATTCCCCCGTCATTCTAAATATAATGTTCCCCGGCATCCGTCGCTCTGCACAGCGATGGAGGATGCCCCCCAATAAATTGAAGGACCTGAATGTGGTGGAGGCTCTATACACTGAGACGGAGGAGTTCTTCCAACTGAATAAGGGCTCTGTGGGCAGCTGGGCTTCCATCTGGGAAACATTTAAGGTGTGGGTACGAGGCAACCTTATGTCCAAGACGTCTGGTCTCCTCAGAACCGTTAGAACCAACTTGGGCAACACAGAATCAATCCTGCAATCGCTCGAATCTGCCTATAGTAGGACCCATGACAAACATATTTTGGTGGACATTAGTCTACACCTCCAAACCTTTAACGAACTGGCTACCAAAGAACAACAATACATGGCCATTCCGTCCAAGGCAGGCAAATACGGGGAGGGCAACAGGGCGGGCCACCACCTGGCCCGCATACTTCGTAATGACCACACCCCTATTGCAAGTATTCTGACAAATGTGGGGACGGCTGTGCATGGGGAGGATGAAATAAACTCTGAGTTCACGGACTATTACATTAATCTTTACTCCAACCACGATAGATCCACACAGGACGACGTAAAGTCGTACTTAAGTAATATTTCCCTCCCTAGGCTAACTTTAGAAGATAACTGGTCCCTTGAACAACCCATGACGGCTGAGGAAATTGCTGAAGCGATCAAAGCACTAGCAGCGGGTAAAACTCCAGGGCCGGACGGCCTAAACGCCGACCTGTATAAGGCATGCTCTCCGATACTCGCCCCAATATTGTCCCTTGTTTGGGAAGAGGCTATGAACGCTGGTTCACTCCCTGAGTCCATGTCAGATGCAGTCATTACGGTGCTCTTGGACCCTAGACGCCCGGCATATGAACGCTCCTCCTACCGTCCCTTGTCCCTGATTAACACGGACGCCAAGATTTACGCAAAGGTGCTGGCCACTACACTGCTCCCCAAAATGACCACCTTAATCCATCCTGACCAATGCGGATTTATCCCTACGAGATCCGCGGCCCTGAACCTGCGCAGACTGTTCAGTGTTCTAGCACAGATTAAACCAGAGGCACAAGCAGCAGCCATTTCACTTGACGCCGAAAAAGCGTTCGATTCGGTTTCGTGGCTTTACATGTTTGAGGTTCTTCACAATTTCGGATTCGGCCCTTATCTGATAGGTTGTGTCAAACTTCTCTACTCCTCTCCCAAGGCCAGAGTTCTAACCAATCGTACCCTATCCAATCAATTTACTCTATGCAGGGGAACAAGGCAGGGATGCCCCTTCTCACCCATCCTTTTTGCCCTCACCATCGAACCAGTGGCGGCTGCAGTCAGAGCTGACCAAGACCTTATGGGTATAAAAATGGCCGGGGTATACCAAGCCATCTCATTGTATGCAGACGATGCACTACTATATGTTCGTGAACCAGAAAAGAACCTCTCCCCCATTTTAGCGGTGATCACCGAATTCACTACACACTAAGGCTACAAGATAAATACATCCAAATCCGAGATATTTCCGTTGACACGTGCCACTACTTGACCCACAAACACTCATGGCATGTCATGGGCTCCCGATCACATTCGATACCTGGGTATCCTGGTTTCTCACGACAAGAACTCTCTTTATATAGATAACTATGAATCCACGCTACAAACCATACACCCTAAGCTTCAAATTTGGTCCAGACTCCCCATATCTCTTGCTGGCCGGATAGCGGTCCTCAAGATGACGGTACTCCCTAAGCTCCTATACATCTTCTGTAATGTACCTATATGGCCGGGCAAACTCTTCTTCGACAACCTGCGTTCCATGGCCACCACCTTCGTGTGGAACGGTGGCGCGAATAGAATGAAATTGAACAAATTGGTCGAACCCTATGATATGGGAGGCTTCGCCGCCCCTGATTTCGAATAGTACTATTATGTGGCAGAGGCACACTATGCAAAGTTCTGGCAGGACCCCTCGGATAACACACCACATACACCCATCCAGCGTCATTTGGTCCGCCCAACCGATTTGAGATCCATCATATTTACGAAGTCACAACGCAAACGTCTGCACATAGACTGCCCTTATGATTCCCAAGCCCCGTTAAGCCGACGTACGACATTGCCATCCAGAAAAACTAGCTACCCGAATATGAATTCACAATGAAAACCATGTTCCCCAATGATAAATTTGTAACTCCTGAAGACTTGGCAAACTCTGTGGGGAGCAGCCAACTAGCCACCCTACAGTTCCACCGTATGAAAGCCGCGTTCAAAGAAAGGTGGCCATCATTCCCAGACGAACTCCCCCCGAGCATGTATGCTACCAGTCATTGTATACTCAGGCAGGCACTGGGGTGTCCAAATTATACAATATTGTGCAGGCTCACACGAAATCATCGAACACCATCAAGGCATCGTGGGAAAAAGACATGGATATTACAATCGAGGAGGGAAAGTGGGCAAGATATTGCCTCCTATCTAAGAAAATCTCACTTAATGCAGGCCTGAGACTAATACAATTCAAGGTTCTGAACAAACTTCATTACACGCCAGCCAAAATGGCAAAGTTCTACAAGACCACTCCCGACAATTGCCCGAAATCCCACGCCCCTGGTGCAGATTCATTTCATATGTACTGTGCCTGACCCCAGATAGCGGGTTTCTGGCACGCAGTGGCCAACATCCTTGAAGAAATAATAAATCCAAGCACATCTCAATCCACCTAAATACTTGTTTGGAGACATTGGCAAGGCCCCGGAAAAAACGAGGAGACTGTTCAACGTCACCTGCGCAGTAGCGAAGAAATGCATCCTTCAGAAATGGAAGAGAGGCCAGGCTCCAACAACAGAACAGTTCCTTGCGACCCTCACTTACGTGAATGAATGTGAGGAAAACTATATTAATATGATATCTGCTCCGTGTAAACCAAAAGACCTTCGGGCCCCGTTCAGGGCATACTTAGATGAAACCTCCACAGAAACTGAAAACTCGGACAATGATAGCGTGGATGATGGGCCATGCCACACAGCTAGCTACATGTAACTTCTTTCTATGGGTATATACAAGGACATGCACCTGATGTAAAAGTCTGCAAGGGGAGTTGGGTTGTCAATTTGTAATGCGAATCTATATTATGTAGATGCGAGACAAGCAGAGTGTACTGTGACATGCAAACCAAAAATAAAGTTCTTAAAAAAAAAAATGGCAGAAAGGTACCCCTTTACAGTGCCAATCTGTAGACCCGTCTGGGCCAAAGAAAGCCAGGGTAGGAGAGGCGTCAGTTCTCTGAAGGTGCCAGGGAGGGCAAATGGCCATGTCCAGCAACTCCGGAAACCACGCCCTTTGGTGCCAGTCTACAGGGATCGAGATGATTATGGACCCACACAGGTGTAGCCTCCTGAGAACCAGCGGTGTGATAGGGAAAGGCGGAAATGCATAGAGAAGGTTGAAGTCCCACTCGGATATCAAAGCATCGCCCCAATCTCCATGTTGAGGAAATTCTCTAGTAGAGAACCACTTGCACTTTCTGCTCAAACTGAAAGCGAAGAAGTTAACTTGAGAGGTCTCTCAATTGGAGAACACCTTTGCCTCAGCCCACATCTTTTGCTGGACTGCCCAGCCCACAGCGCATGCCGGCCTCTGTTGATGGGCTGCTCGTTTCAATGACTTGGTGATGGTTTTGGATCCCTGCAACCTCTGTAATGACTCATCAGCCTTTGTGCCAAACAAGTTCATGCTGTCGAAGGGCATGCCCAGAGGTTTCCCCTGAACATCCAGAGCAAAGCCAGACCTGCTGAGCTAAGAGGACCTGCACAGAACCGTGCTGGTAGCCATCATTCTCCCCACACAGTCTGCCGTATCCAGACCAGAGTGCAGGATCTTACACTTAAAATCAGTCGCACTTGAGTTTTTCATATGTTTCGGTCCCCTTAGTTGATCCTGGTTAGGGATAAATAATATGGCTGAAAGAATTACACCGGAAACTACTTCCTGTCTGAAGTGACTATTTGACAACAAAAAGCACAAACTTCTAGACCTTTTCAATATGATGATAGGTTATGTATAACGCGCTTAATACCCAGAAGTTTCTAAGCACGGACCCGGGGACCGAACCTGTGTTTCTCTGTGTCGTCTTCCTTCCAAGGTGAGCACGTTGCCCCTGAGCTATCCTTCCGAGACATACGTTTATACTATATTTATATACTTATTTTTGTCACTTATTCATTTGATATCATGTTTTTCAATCTCCTTTTGTGATTTTCAAATCAAGGGGTTTCCTTTATTATAACTAGCCCATATTAGTAACATGCCGCTGCATGTATATGTTTCAACCTCCAATGGGTCGCCAACAGGTGGCCGAATGCTTCACTCTTACTCTCCTTCTCGCGGTGGAGGTCGCTTGTGTTCAATAAAATCCACCAATTGTTTTTTATTTATTTAGTATAATGCAGATAAAAAATTGCTTTTGTACAACCATATACCATTTCTTATAAATCATCCACTAATAGAATTCACAGTTTACAAAAGCACTACAAACCAAACAAATCATTATAGACACAATTTACATAATTGATTCCTAATTCCATAGCCATGTACTCATAATTAGCGTAGGCCAGGCACTGGTGGTATCACCATGATTGGACAAACTGACAAGGACACAAATGTTGCTATATAGTAGAATTATCATATTTCGTAGCCCTGTTGGAATGCCCTACTTCAACTTCTGCCAGAGAACTTTACGCAATACAGTGTAAGTCAATGAAAGCTACATAGATGTTAAGGTTCAAAATACTCCAAGCAAATTCCACAATGGTGTTTAATTTTTTTTCCCCTTTATTTGTTTTGGTTTAAAATGAAAAACAAACTTTACAAAACCTCAAAACTACAAAAAAGCAATACAAAAGACAATGTAAAAATAGAAAATGAGAAGCCAGGAATAACCAGAAATGACCAGGGGGGAAACAAGCTGAGGCTGAGAGTGTTATGGAGAATTCTCTCTTTAGGCCGAATTTCCTAACCTAGTGAGTCCCCCAGCAGCTTTGCTGGATTCCTGGAGTTTGTTTTTTTCTCCTGCCAAGAGTGAGACTCTTTTTCTCCCACTATTGGACGTGATTTATGGTGTTCCTTTGACTGTTAATGTGTTTTATGGGCTATGGGGTCCTTTACTCCATAGGGTCTCATGTGTTTTTACTATGTGTGTTACACAGCACCCTCCGTGCAGTGACACAGGGGTGTCATAGTGACACCCCACCATAGACTCCATACCCTGGGACTGACTACTGTCTCCCAGGGCATGTAAAGTCACCATTGACTTTACTAGTCCCAAATTATTATCAGAAACCAGTACAAACCATCCTATTGTGGACGTACTGGTCGGGGCAATTCGATTGCCCCGGGGTCTGTTAGTCGAGGGGGCACGTCTCCGTCCCCCCTGATCGAGTTTTGGCTGGTGGCAGTGGAAACTACTTTTTACATTCGACCGCGGATATTTTCCTATGGGATTTTCCCATTGTTCGAGGCTACCAACTTTAATTATTTAATTCTCATAGCCTCGAACATACCGCTGGTTTATTTAATTAATATTAATTCGCCGGTTGGTATTTTTTGCCAGGACTCAATTCTAAAATGGCGTTTGTGTTCTCTTCTGTGACTCCAACCCAAGTCGAGCCCTTTGTTCCACTTTTTGGCGGGCTTCTCCACAGAAGCCTCCAAAAGTGGTGTCACTCTGTCTGGGTACCACAGGGGGTGTGGGAGGGGGTTTAGGCACCCTGGACTGAGTTACCTTGGTAACGCAAGTCGCACTCTTGTGTGATTGGCCCAAGTGGTGAGCCGGCCAGCTCACCACTTAGCAAGTTTGATTGACAGCTAGGCTGAGTGAATGGGGGTATGCTGCATAAAAGCAGGGCTTTGGGGACTGGAACTTCAGAAGTCGCCACAGGACCTGAGAATCAGACGAGGGAGAAGCTGAGCCGACCTACCACGACGACACCACCGGTGGAGCCCTGCAGAACCGACTCACCACTTCCCGACGACAGAGAAGATCTCCCGGCTGGAGAGCTTCTTCCCCTGACTGGTGGGCACAACCAGTTTTTCCTTCTTTCTTCGCACCCCAGACCGGTTTGTGGTCGAACTGCCCGTGCCAAGCACCCCGGCGGCCGGATAGCCACTCACCACTGAACCGCGAATCAACAGACCGCTCCTTTTACCTGAGAAACTCCGCGGCTGGTTTCTTCCCTGGCAGTGCAACGGACTCCTGTCTTCCTCCACGACGAGATCCTCTCTTCCCCCGGATGAAGCACCGACTTGCATCCGCTGCCAGGAACAACTGCCCCCGCTGGAGTATTCTCACCACTTAAGGTACTGTGTCCCCCAGGCCTCCCTTTCTAAAGATTGCTACAAGGTAATAATAACCCCTTAACCTTCTGGACTGGGATGGCCGCCTTGACCCTCTAACTGGTCCCTTTCTCTGGTCCAAAACCTTTTTTGAACCGTTACAAGACTTTTGTGCACTGCAACCGTGTGACCTTGGACACATTTCGTTTGATCCTCTTAAAGTGGATCCGGCCTCTTGAACTCTAACTTCATGGTTTTACTTTGCCTTCCTCTCTTGTTATGTTCTTGTAAAAGTGTTGGGATCTGTTTCAACTTATTCTCTGCTTTTCTCTCCCTTTAAAAAGAAAAGAACTATTAGAGTGCCATCTACGTTAAGCGCTCACCGCTGTCTGAAAATAAGTGGGGCTTTACTTAAGACTTGTCTAATATTCTTTTAAGGGAGTGTATATCTTTTAGTGACCATGTTTTTGAATTGCTTACTATTAGTGCCTGCGTGTTTTTCTAGATGTGGTTTTAAATAAATAATTATATCTCTTTTACACCAAGCCCTGGTCAGTGTTTACTTGTTCTACTGTGTTCTCTTTACCTATTGTGAATACTCTGTATACTGCCTAACTCTTCTTGAGGGAAGTCCGACTGCTCAGCCACAGCTAACAAGTGAATCTGTGTGGTACAGACTGCTACCAAGTGGGTTTACTGCCAAACACCTGTAGTCTTAAATCTTTTGCAGTGGTCCCAGAGGGAACTGCACAGGTTTCTGCCTAACAGAGAGAGGCCCTCGATTTGCTCATATGGTTAGTCAGTGGCTTTAAGGCTTAAAAGTATTGAAAATGTTTCCAATACTTTGACTATTGTGGCTGTGAGCATGATTTATTGATGAAATCCAGCTGTTTAATTCATTCAATGGAATACAAGAGAAATTCTTGGATGTAATGTCCAACATTGCAAGGATGCAATCATTTCTTGGGTCACCCCCTGGCCCTTTTTTAAAAAAGCACGATATCAAATTGATAAATAATAAGAATAAGAATAAAACTAAAGTCTAGCAGTTTGTGCATTCTGTTGTCCAATAGTCCCTTTGGGCAGGAAGTAGTTTCCAGTGTAATTTGATCAGAGAGAGTGCAGGATCTGTCGCTAGGCCTACTTGTCGTCCCTGATCAGAGCCTAACACTTGCACCATCACTGACCAGGTCCGAAGGAGAATTCGGCCAGCGCACAGGAGACATCTACATACAGAAAAGCCAGGCTTGACGAGCCAAAGATCTTCCTTCCTCATGCGTCTAACCCCTTGCTCTCCCTGTCCGGGGACAAGGACAGAAAGGATGTGGTTTTAAGGTTTGTCATAGTGGCTTGGACTACCTAACGTTCTGGTGAAGCATGGGCAGAACGGAACATAGGGTCCAAAGGTGACGGTCTGCGTTTCTTTGCCAGGTCGCAGTCCAACGTGAGGACTGAAGCTGGTTTTTCGACCATAGTCCCATCACTCCTCCATCCACTGCCTGATAATAGTGTCTACTTCCTTGGACTCTCCTCTAGGATGGCAGCAAGGCTGTACCAAACTTTTGGGCAAGAAGGGGCAGACAACCCCAAAGTGTCAACTATCTCCACCATCAGGCTTGCCTGGTGTAGCAGCTGATAGCATGTCGACTTACGGCGAGGTGTCCAGGCCACTTGCCTCTTTTGCAAAATCCACCAGGTCCTTTGTTCCGCACAAAATTCCCCCGGGAAGTCCCGACCTGCATGAGATGGAGGTATTATAGTCCAAATGGAACAGGGTTCCCCTCTTCATCATACATTTCCTCCAAATGGGACATGTATGGTCTTCTGGGGAGTGAGGGAAATTCCTTCACAATGCCTGTGTCACTGGCGCCGGCCCGTGCCTATGGCATTGGGAGGGGGGTCAGAGGACCAACGTCAGAAGACAGAATGGTGTGACCCTTGTATGGGAACTTGTCATGTCTACTAATGGAGCCCCTGCCGGCTCGTTGAGTGCAGTGGGATCTGTTGGCTTGGCCGAAGCCATCGGCATCAGGGCCTTAGCAGAGATGCTAAGCATCTTCTGCCTGAAGGCCTCCCATTCCTCTGGAGCAGAGGATAAATTCAAGAAGGATACCTGTTGGGCCTACGCCTCCAGGGCTTCCCTTGAATCCTGAGGACTTGGATTCGGCATGATGCCAAATATCAAACACAAGAAGCAAAGATCTTTAGATGAATTCAATAGAATTTGAAAGAACAGTGAACCTAACAATTAGCAGAGTTTGCAGAAAACAGGCCCCGATGTCACGGAGCGCAACTCCTCTATTTATACTCGCCCTGATGTGACTTTGGCATGGGGTGCATAGAGTTGTCGGGTGGGGCCACACTGCGTCCCTGGCAGAAGAAAGGTTTACAAAGAGCAGCTGCACTGTAAGATATCAAAGATGAGGCATCCATGGGAGGAAGAAGTCCATTAGAAACAGGTGGAACGTGACATTGTGCACAATGTAGTCGAAAGACAAATGTGAGGAGACCGGAATGAAAGACGGACACAAGTTAGACGTAGTTTTGGCTAAAGATTTATTCAAAAGTAAAAGGGGTTGCAAAAATGCCTCACTATGCGGAATCTAAGAGGAATATCCCTACCTCAACAAAAAGCTAAAGGTTCTGTCAATGTCAAGATGTCTAAATAAAAGTAAGCCCTACGTGCGTAATCCTATTCTGGCCCTCACACTCTAAAATAACTCTAGTTCCTTGTCTTCAAGTGTTAAAAAATGGTCATTCATAAGAGTTCAAAATCCAACAAAAAGGTTTTTCCTCATGGACAAACGTTCACAGTTCTAGGGAGAACCTCCTTCCCTAGGTTCTTTGCATTTAACATCCAGTTTCAAAAGAATCATCACGTTTCCAAGATGGCTTCCTCCCTCCCCTTAGAGTGTTCACTTAGCTTGAGGGTCTTGCTCCCTTTCCCCAAGGTTTTGCTTTACTTTTAGTTTCAAAAGCACCTTTCTCCTTATGGCCCGTTCCTTCTCTTTATACACTTTTGTTCACAATGTTACTTTCCTGTTAACCTGTACTGTGAATACGTCACAGCCATAGCTCAAGGTCTGCAAGACATCATTTCCCCCAGAGAAAATCATTATAGTTCATAAATGGCTTTTCCTTTTCACAGTTTATACAACAGACACATTTGTCTTCACCTCTTGCTAGGACTTTTAGATCTTAAAACATTTAACGCTTTGTAGTATCAGGGTGAAATGACTCCATTCCACTGACGTTTGACAGGCTGCGGTCACTAACCTGCCCAACGCCATCACTTGTCTTGACAAAAGTTCATAAGGCCAAACATGATATTTTCATCCCTTGGGTTCTCACAGGCTTTGTCTTCCCCTTCATGCATTTTGTATTTTTCACTAGTTACTAACTTCCCCTTGTGTATATTTCTTTCCTTTCATTCTTTTTTTAAGTAACGGCATTGGTGCGCCGGTAACCCGCTCTCTTTCCCTAGGCTTACCGGTTGCCTTTGGCATCACCTCTTCTATCTCTGCTTCGTAGAATTGGCTCAGTGTGCGCCCGGCTAAGCGCAGTCTTGCCACTGTGCCTCTCTCCTCGATGTGCTGTTCCCGTAGCTTTTCCCTTGCTCGCGGTAAACCTCTGGCACCTCCTCCTCGCCTTGGTGAGGTCGGGCCGGCCTCTCTGCTGTCTGCCACAGCGCGTCTTCCCCCAGCGTGATGTCCAGCTGCGTTACTGAATGACAGGCAGACCCGCGTCTGCAGCTCTCTCTGTTCCTGCTGCTTCTCCCTCTCTCCGTAGACTCTAATGGGCCTCCCCCTGCAGGGTATGGAAATAAACTATCCTGCCAGTCTGGCAAACTCAGTAGACTGGGAGCCCCAGCTTTCCTCCTCAGCTGGCTGGCTTTCGCTTCCTTTGCTAGACCAGTCTCTCCTGGGGTCTGTGCAGGTTCAGCAGACTATAAGCCTCAGTTCTCCTAGTCATCTGGGCAGCTCCTCCTCCTACTGGACCAGTCTCTCTTCCTTGCCTCTGTCAGGGATCCCACTGCCTTCACGTAAGCGTCCCAGTCTCCTCTCCTCTTGCTTCCCTGGACTGGTTACACTCCTTCCACATGGCTTGCCCAGGCAGGGCTCCACTCACACTTCCTGAGTCTTTCCTTGCTTTTATATTGGCTCTGCCAATAGGATTTGGGGGAAGACTATACCGCTGATAGTGGATCTGATTAGGAGTGATCATTGCTGCTCCTTACCTCTTTCTCGTCTCAATTGTTGCGAAGAGAGCTGACAGTGGTTCCCATTAGAATTGATCACCATTCCTTCATTTCCCTCCCTCGGCACAGTACCGAGAACATGATCTTCATTGAGGTGACCCTTATTCTTCCTTGTCCCATTACTGTTTAGAAAATAGGTAAGAGGAGTAGAACGTATGAGTCTATTACGGGAGGAATTGTTCTTGGGGTTAAAGGCGGTGGTTTAAGGTCTTTTGACTGGCAGGAATATTGCGTTCCATCTAGCGAGTCCACTTTACTCCCATTAGGATTGTCTCCATCCAGGTGTCCTTCATGGGGCAGTCATCACCAGGGTCGGACCAGGAAGCAGATGCTCTTCCCTGACCAAATGGGGAGAGACTCCTCCAGGGGAAATAGTGACATTGCTAGATTCATCGCACAAGCTATAATAAGATATCCTTATGTTCTTTGAATCAAATATATTGACTGTCTGGGAGTCCACCATGAACAAGAATCTTCACTGTATTCCACATTATACCTCCAATAAGCTTTCACATCATTCAAGCCTCTGGTACAAGTGACATGTCAAATCAAAGCATCTGAACTTCCAGTAAACCTTTATCCAGGAGCCAACATTAAGCAATTCCTCCCTACACTGGCAGAAAACATCACAAATCTGCTAAAAACATTGCTTCTGAAGGGGGGTGTTCCCGATTCTATGAACACAACACCTCCTGAAGTAAGCTTTGGAAGATTCCCAGAAAACCTGCCAACTATCCTCCAATATCCAATCTTCCCTACTACATCAGCAAACATTTAGAGTGAGTGGTGACCTACAACCCCAAGAGTACATAGAACAAAACAATATGCACCATGACCATCAATCTTGCTTCAAGCCAGCAAGAGGCATGAAGTCAACACTGGGCAATGTGAGGGAGACACTACTCTTAGTCAGGCTAGCAAATTTCCCTGATCCTGTATGACCTCTAGTTACAGCATACTAAACGTGCAGATCCCTCTCTCACACTGCCGAATAGATACTCTGGGTAGTGGAGGCTGGTGCTGCATAACAATGGGCATGCTCCTTCCTCAACAAAGATGCAGTGTCAAAAAAAGGGTTAGAGCGGAGGCCACATCTATGCCAGAGAGCCAGGAAGTTGCTGCACTCGCTTCCAGAGGTCAAGCAGCACAAGCAAGGCCTACAAATTCAGGAGAGACAAAAATGCCTTCAAAGTAACACTTGCAGCTGTGGGGGCCAAAGGATGCCGGCGCAGAGCTTCCAACATTGTCCTCAGGTCAGTTCTCAGATAGTTCAGGATCGAATCCCAGCAGTTAACACATTTCTTGGTGCATGCTTCAGGTTTTTGCCCAAACATTCGTGGGTAACTCCTTATCCCCAATCATACACACATGTACCATTCAAACATTTGGCAGGCATCCAATGATGTCCCCAAATTTTGTGGCATCTTCATAGCCAAAGAACCCTGGCAATGTGTATTCCAGAGGCATCCGACACAGCCAACCCCCTTTAGGCACCCAAACATCCAGCTAGGATCTCACAAAGGGAATATATTGCCAGAAAATTACCAAAAATCGTAATTCCCAGGCACCATTAAATCATACGCAAAGGCAAAAAGTACAGTTGCCTGGTTACTAGTTTTCAAAATAATAGAGACTCCCTTTTGGGAGTCTCTGAGAAGAAAAGGCTTGTACGCAAGGCAAAATGGCAACTAATGGCAGCTGCCATATTAAAGTATGCTGTCACTAACCAGAACTAGTACAACTGTCAAGTTCAGGGTACTGATGCATGGAAACTAAAGGGCACATTGGCGGTATCATTCCCCCTTTGGCGAGCACATGGCATCCCAAAAGGTCACAACAATATAAGAGCTGCATCCCAAGTTAGATCTGTATAGAATTCACTGTAGAAAAATTGTCAAGGCATCCTGAAGGACAAGGAAAAAGTGGACTGGACTCACTAAGAGGACTCTCTTACTAATAAACGCCAACGTCAACACTTTCAAATTAGCACTTAAACATCCCGTAGGAATGCACCCTCCCTCTCCAGGTTGATCTCACTTCTCCCTACCACCATAATTCTCGCTATACAATGGCACTACCCCATCTCCCAGTATATTTCCCCCACCTCTATAGTCAGTGACATTGTTCTTTGTCTATTCTAATGAACAGATGCCCCTGACTCCCCCAAACAACTAATTACTCCTTTTGCTTGTAAGGCACTTAGTATTTCCTTGATTACTTATGCAACAAATGTATGCGTTTATTTTCAAAGCACAGTATATTTCAAACCAATAAATAAAATAAGCCAATACATGTGCTCTGGAGAGGCAAGACACCCATTGCCTCACATTCCTGAACAAACTACAATTATAATACCAGACTTTCTATGGGGCTCTCGGTCAGATTCTGAGATGTCATACCTCTCAGAACAAGGAATTGGTATTCTTACATGGGAGATGCCATATCTGCTTAACTTGCTGGTAAAGGTGGAGACTATAAAACAGACCATCATAGTTAAGGATAGATGTTTAAGAGTCAGCTTGACATCCAACTGCACATTGAAAATAGCATGTCCATACATTTGAACTGCATGCAATCCAGCTTAACTGGCAGCCAGTATCTTGCAGACTCTGACATGAAAGGTGCCTGGGTCAGATCCTGGGATCTCACAAACCGCAGGAGTGGAAGGTGAATCATGCAAGGGTTTGCCATCCACAGAGCAGCACCTACATGGCAGATGGGGAAGGACCTTTGCACCACTGCCCTTGCAATGAGGTCAGATGGATTCTTTTAGGATCTTCTATCTTCCTGTTAGTGGTACCCTGCGTGGTATAGATTTTCTTTAAAAAACAAATAATATACTGATTAGAAGAACAAGTTACTTCTTACCTTGTAACGTTCTTTCGATGGGATGTTCCTCCAACGTATTCCTTATCTTAGAAATCTCCTTCCAGCTTTGCTGGCCTCGGAAATTTTTTTCTCTAGAGGGCGTTGTGCGTCGACGTCCGCCGAGTCGATGTCCCTCGACAGCCGCCGTATCGACGTTGACGTCATCCTGCCTATAAAGGCCGCGCGCAGCGTCCGTTGCTCAGTTCCGTTTTGTAGCCCACAGTTTTTCTGTCTGGACTAGACTAATCACCATGAAGGAGCGTAAGCTGCAACAACAAGGGAAGTAGTACTGCGGGGATGGATGGGAGGGTCGATAAGGAATACGTCGTAGGAACATCCCATCGAAAGAACATTACAAGGTAAGAAGTAACTTGTTCTTCGAAGGGATTGTGTCCTCCGACGTATTCCTTATTTTAGATAGGCTCCCATAGCAGTATTCTGTAATTGGAGGTGGGAGTACTGACTTCATGCTTCCTTTTATTGATGAATAGAGTGCAATACTGCCCTTCCAAACCTAGTCTCTTGACTGGAGGAGGAATCCAAGTTGTAAAATCGTGTAAAGGTATGGACGGACGACCATGTGGCAGCCGCACATATGTCTTTAATCGGCACTCCTCTTTTGAGGGCCGATGAAGCTGCAATATCTCTGGTTGAATGAGCCCTAAGATTTTGAGGGGGCTCTTTTCTTGCCAGTTTATAACATTCCAAAATGGCTAGAATGATCCATCTGGAAATGGTCTGCTTAGTTATCGGTAACCCCAGCTTGTGACCTGCAAAGCCTACAAACAGCTGGTCTGCTTGTCTTATCCTGGCCAGTCTACTGATGTAAAAACTTAAAGCCCTTCTAGGGTCCAGCCTGTGTAGCCTCTCTTCCTCTTTTCCCGGATGAGGAGGAGGATAGAAAGATGGCAGGGTAATCTTCTGAGTGATATGGAATTCAGAAACCACCTTTGGGAGGAAATTAGGCTTCACTTGCAGGACAACTTTGTCTTTGTGAAAGATTGTATGAGGGGGGTTTACAAGAAAGAGCTTGTAACTCGCTCACCCTTCTAGCAGATGTAAGTGCTATTAATAAAACAGTTTTAAGGGTAAGAAATCTTAACGAACAAGAATGGAGTGGTTCGAAAGGTGTGCCCATCAGGAAAGTTAGGACTAAGTTTAAATCCCATAGGGGAACCTGGAATGGTCTTGGGGGATAAACGTTAGTTAACCCCTTTAGAAACTGTATTATCAAGGGTAACTTGAAATAGGATGGTTCTTCCGCAGTGCGCTTAAAGATGGATAGCGCTGCGAGATAGCCCTTAATGGTGCCAACTTGAAGGCCTGAATTCGCCAAATAGAGTAGGAAGGACAAAACCATTGGTGTACCACATGAAAAAGGGTCGATATTCTTTTCTCTACACCAGCTGCAAAATCTGTTCCAACGGCAGCGGTATAAAGACTTTGTTGCTGGCCTCCTTGCCGAAAGCAACACCTCCATAACATCATCAGGGAGGTCCCAATCCTTGTACCTCAGCCTTTCAGAAGCCAAGCGTGAAGGTTGAGGGTTTTGATGTCTGGATGGAGAACCTGACCTCCCTTCTGTGAGAGTAGATTCTCTCTGAGTGGAAGTCGAATTGGAGGGCAGATGGACAAGTCTAGAAGGTCCGGGTACCACGTTCTCCTGGCCCAATCCGGGGCAATTAGGATCATGGTTTTCCGGAATCTTCTCAACCTCCTGATCATTTGAGGAATGACAGGGACCGGTGGGAACTCGTACAGAAGCGGAAACTCCCAGTCCACTATGAACGCGTCTCCCAGAGCTCCTCTCGGGGGAAATTCCCTTGAACAGAACAGATCGCACTTCCTGTTGACACTGGTGGCGAACAGATCCACCTGAGGGGTTCCCCAAAGGGCGAAGATCTAGGACTTCCTGAGCTAGTTCCCACTCGTGGAAGACTGTGCTCTGCCTGCTCAGAGCGTCCGCTGTCAAGTTCTTCTCTCCGGCTAGGTGAACTGCCGATAGAGAGATCCCTTCTTGGATTGCCCAAAACCAGAGCTGCATCGCCTCTCTGCACAGGGGTAGTGATCCTACGCCTCCTCTTTTGTTGAGGTAATGCATGGCCACTGTGTTGTCCGTCATTATCAGGACATTCTTCCCTTGTACAGCTGGCAGGAACACCTTCAGCGCAAGTCTGATGGCCCTCAGCTCTAACAGGTTGATATGTAGTCTGAACTCCGATGGAGACCAACGACTGCTGATGGTCAAGTCGTTGGCGTGGGCTCCCCACCCCGTGAGTGGGGCATCCGTGACTACTGTTATCTGCGGCCAGGGTTGCCAAAACTGTTCTCCTTTAAGAATGTTCTCCTGCAGGCCCACCACTGAAGGTCTCGAACCACCCTGTCGGGAACCTGAAGAAGATCTGTCATTCTTCCTGAGAATTGTGACCACTGAGTCCTCAGTGCCCACTGGAGGGATCTCATTCTCAGGCGAGCCTCTGGCACTAGGAAAATGCAGGATGCCGTGAGGCCTAGCAACCTCAAAAAGTCGAAGGCTGGGAGACGTTGGGCATTTTGGAACTTGGTAACCATATGGAGAATATCTTGAGCCCTCACCTCTGGTGGCGAAGCTTTTCCCAGGGAAGTGTCCAGGATCGCTCCGATGAACTGGAGTCTCTGCGATGGTATCATTTGTGACTTATTTAAATTGAGGGAGAAGCCCAGTCTGTGAAGGGAGTGGCAAACGTGATTTAGCTGGATCTGAGCTTGTTCCGAAGATACAGCCCTGATCAACCAATCGTCCAGGTAGGGGTAGACGTGAATCCCTTCCCTCCTTAGACTTGCAGCCACTACCGACATTAGCTTGGTGAAGACCCTTGGGGCGGAGGTCAGCCCAAATGGCAGCACTCGAAATTGATAATGAGAGTTGCCAATTGCGAACCTCAGGTATTTCCTGTGTTTGAGATGGATAGGCACATGGAAATAAGCATCCTGAAGGTCCAGAGATACCAACCAGTCCTGGAACTGAAGGGCCTGAAGGATCTGAGAAAGAGTTACCATCTTGAATTTGTCTTTCCTGAGGATTTTGTTCAATTCTCGCAAGTCCAAGATGGGTCTCAGTCCTCCGTCTTTCTTTGGAATGAGAAAGTAAGGGGAGTACCAGCCCTTGTTCCTCTCCGCTACAGGTACCGGTTCTATGGCACCTTTCTCTAGCAGGTCTAAAATTTCCTGCAAGAGGAGCGGATCTGGAGCTTTCTGAGAGCTGATCCCCGGTGGATGAC